>NC_140989.1:174238026-174736166 GCF_052327205.1 Somniosus microcephalus | reverse complement strand
AGGTCATGCATGGCAAAGGAGTTTGACCTAGTCATGCTAAACTTTTCAAGGACAATGGTAAAATTAAGTGATCTTAAAAAAAATACAGCAAAGGTTAAGATGCAACACAGTGAATTGCTGGGCTGAAAGAATCAGCAACTAGCACCGATACTAAGTCGAAATGCAGATCCATCTGCTGTTCGGATTGAGAAATTATTTGTATACATGTACAGCAACAGCAGCTGTGACTTTATTGTGCACAGTCACCCCTGGCTTAATCGAAAGGCGCTTACAAGCTACACCTGTGAATAGTAAGAAGTGAGCACCAGATTTCCTCATCAACTGAAGTGCATTTGGTGATCTTCTGAACATGTACTACCAATGTTATAGTGTAACGCTTCACATGTAGTTCCCATTGTGCTCTCATGTAATGTTTGTGGGAGCTGGTGAGCACTGAGTGAATCAGCAGTGCAATAAAGCCTGGGATTTCACTCAAAGATTTGAAGAAGCAGGCAAATAAAACACATATAAGAAGGAGATTAATTTCACTTCCAACAGTTCTTCACGGATATAACCACAAACTCTTTCTATTTAAATATCACAAACAATTGAATTAATTTGCATTAATTTAACTGTGTTAGTGTGAGGGGCTATAAATAATAGGATGTTGTCCCCAACAGAAATAGAACAGCTTTTCCCAGGACAGCTAACTTTCTCTCGAATTGTGAAACTGATTAAAATGAAATCTTAACCTTGTAGATGTCCATAGTGACAATTGGGAATGGAATTGTGCATTTATTCAACCCTTGTTTGATTCTGTAAATAGAATTGAATCCTAAAAACCACCCTCTGTAAGAAGGTTGATTCAGATTTTGGGTTCAGTTTGGTCAATGAAGAATTTGTCGGTGAATTAGAAGCTGAAGTTTTATTCCTTCTGCAGAAGTCAAATTGATGATGGTCCAAAGGTGTCAGCTTCTGTGTAAAACGTGATTGTTTCACGAAAGAGCACTGATAGAAGCTGTGTATTTGCTGGTAAGATTTAGCCAGAGTTCAGGACAACTAAGAAAAGCATTGAATAACAAACATTACATGAGAGCTGAACAAGAGCACAATAGGAACTACATGTGAAGCTTTACACTGTAACATTGGTAGTATATGTTCAGAAGATCACCAAATGTACTTTAGTTGATGAGGAAATCTGGTGCTCACTTCTTACTATTCACAGGTATAGCTTATAAGTGCCTTTCGATTAAACCAGGTGCGACTGTACACAACAAAGTCACACATCTGAAAGGAAAGCATTTTCCAAAACCTTTTCCAATGTGAAATTTAACAGAGCTGTACCTCTTAATTTGCATTGTTGGTGATAAAATCGCTAATATTCTAATTTGGCATTAACCATCTGAGAATTAAAGTATGTCATAATCTACTTTGTGCTACTTCTCAGTAATCAACCTTCAACTATTACTCCAGAAACACTAATTATATTATCATTTAATTTTTTGGTTTATTGACCTTCTTATCAAAGCGAGGGATGTCAGTGCTGGGCACTGCAACTTCTTTCCCACTTTTCTGAACAAACACTCACTGGACAGGTACAGTATGGACAGACACAGGGTAAAGCTCCCTTCCAAGCCCAACAGTGTGCCACTCTGAGGAGAGTGAACCATGCTGCACCAATGTGAAGTTTAGCATTTCATTTAGTGTGTGCATCACCATGCATCGAAATAAGAAGCATACTGGCTGACAGTGTGCATTATGAAACCTGGGACTACCAAAAACAAACTGTACTCTATAATCAGCACATTATAGGATATCATTAATTTTTCAGGTATTATACACATATGTAAGGGGTTTTGTCCTCGAGAGATGTCTCTGAGGTTTCTCTCTCTAGGGGCCTCTCTCTCTTGCACAGTAAACCTTGAGTGGTTCGACCCACTCGCCCCTTAGATTCTATACTCTGGACTTAGGGGCAGGAACTACAATGTAGAGAAAACTCTTGCAGACCAAGTTTGATGAAACAAAATGAAATTTTATTGCATAAGGAAAAATAAATCAAATGCAAGCAGATAAGAGAGTACATGGGAGGGAAAAACACAAACAAATCATAACGACACAGTACTAACTAAAGCAAATACAGTCATCTTATACTCTACAAAGATCATCATGAAATAAGGAAACACACGGAACATCGAGGGACAACAACTCATGTTAATTGTACCCTTAAATCCACCCCCTTATTAAACCTATCTAGATCTGATTGTGAAGGGCCAGAAACATGCTCACCAATCCCACTAGGAAGTGCAAGGTTTTGAAATCAAGTCTGTGTTTTGATCCCTTCAGGCGCTCCGTCTCCTCGTGGATCATGGAACCCCTGCGAGCTGCGCCACACCTATTATGTCCGTGTGCAATTGAGACACGGACTGCAGGAGTTGGTTATAACAGGTCTATACTGAGTGGAGACAAATGGGAAACTAACTATGCAAGTTACTATACAGGCTTATATACAGGGGTGGTCACTACTGGTACTGCAGTATACAGGGGCTGCAGAATATAGTTCCTTCTGCAAAGTACATACACTACAATTCCTCCCCTTTTAGCTAAACAGTACATAACATTCGATTAATAATTAAATAACATATTTACAATTACAGTTGTCATACACATTAGCTGAAGTTAAGCAATTATAAGTTCAGTCTTTGAGGAGGCTTCCTGATTCTGTCTGGATAACGCCTCTTTGGGGTATCAGGTTCTTCTGGCAGAGTTGATTCGGAATCAACGTCGTTGTTTGGTTCGTCTGCTTCCAATATTCCCGATTCTGAGGTAGATGCAATTGGTACTTCGGTTTCATCACCAGGTGTATCAGATCGTGGTGTGGAATTGACGTTTTCCAGTGACTCTAGAATCTGGTCAGCATGGCGTCTTACAATGCTCTCTCCAACGTCCACGGTATACATTAGAGGTCCTTGCCGTGTGCAGATCGTTCCTGGCTGCCATTTCTCTGTGCGGTAGTCCCGGGCCAAAACTGGTTGACCTATCTTAAAACTCCTGGTCGGCCTTTCATTCATATTCTGAAACTGCCTGTTCTCCACATCTCTTCTGATGTTTGGCTTGACCAAATCCAAGCGGCATCGTAGTCTTCGATTGAAGAACATCATGGCTGGAGTTTGGTTGGTAACCGCATGTGTCGCATTCAGGTAGGCAAACAAGAAGTTATCCACCTTGTGTTGTAGGGGTATGTCTTCATTACACATTGCCTTGATAGCCTTCTTGAATGTTTGAACGAACCTCTCAGCCAATCCATTGGTGGCTGGATGATATGGGGCGGATGTGTAATGCTTAACACCATTGTTCTTTAAGAACCTCCGGAACTCTTCAGACACAAACTGTGGTCCATTGTCGGAGCAAATCTGTTCAGGCAGCCCATTTCTGGCGAATATGGCTCGTAAGACTGTGATAGTTTTTTCTGTGGTGGTTGAGGACATTTTTATTACCTCTGGCCACTTTGAATGTGCATCCACCGCAATTAAAAACATCGAGTCCATAAATGGACCAGCAAAATCAATGTGCACCCTTTGCCATGGAGATGAGGGCCACTCCCATGGATGTCGAGGGGCTTGTGGTGGGGCGTTTTGGACCTTCTAGCATCCTGTACAGCTCTTGGTCATCTCTTCGATTTCTCTATCGATTCCCGGCCACCACACAAATGCTCTGGCTAAGTTCTTCATTTTTACCCCTCCCAGATGACACTCATGAAGCTCATTGAGCACTCTATCCTTCAATTTGGGTGGAATTACTATTCTGGATCCATACATCAAGGTTCCTCTGCACACTGACAGCTGTTCTCTTCTCGGCGAGAATGCTGGCAACAGTGGTTCGCCATGTGCTGGCCATCCCTTCACCGTTAAATCATAGACCCAGGAGAGTGTCGGGTCATTTCGTGTTTCCTTTTCTATGTTTGCATTCGTCACAGGGAGACATTCGACTATGGTCGAGTGGAATATCTCCACTGGATCCACTGCAGGTGCTTCTTCCACCGTCGGCAACGGTAGGCGCGACAATCCATCAGCATTCCCATGCTGTTTAGTTCCTTTGTACTCGATGTCATATTGGTGTGTCCCTAGGAAAAGGGACCACCTCTGTAGCCGTTGTGCTGTCATTATCGGGACGCCCTTCTGAGGGTTGAAAATGGAGACAAGAGGTTGATGATCAGTAAGTAGAGTAAATTTCTGACTGTGCAGGTAGTGATTGAACTTCTTCACCCCCCACACCAGGCGGAGGGCCTCTCTGTCAATCTGGGCGTAGTTACGCTCGGCTGAAGTTAACGAGTGTGACGCAAAAGCTATCGGCCTCTCTGAACTATCAAGGAATTTATGTGACAGTACCGCTCAAATGCATTAGGGAGACGCATCACACGCCAGTCTTATCGGTAGTGATGGGTTGTAGTGAGTCAATACTTCTCTTGAAGTGATTAGGTCTTTACTCTTCTGAAAGGCCCGCTTACATTCATCGCTCCATTTCCATGCTACTCCAGTTTGTAGTAAGGCGTTCAGTGGGTGCAGAATTGTGGACAAATTCGGCAAAAACTTATGGTAGTAATTCACCAATCTGAGGAATGACCTCAGTTGCGACACATTTTCAGGCGCTGGAGCCTTAACTACCGCTTCAATTTTGTCAGGGGACTTATGTAACCACTCTTCATCAATCACGTGGCCACAATACGATATCTGTTTCTTAAAAAACTCACACTTGGGGCGATTGGCTGGTAGCCCATGTTCTCTTAGTCTAGTGAGCACCTGCTCTAGGTTGGCAAGGTGTTCACTGTCATCTTCACCTGTCACTAGGATGTCGTCCAAGTAACACTGAGTCCCCGGAATCCCTTGCAGGACTTGTTCCATTGCTCTTTGCTATATCGCCGGAGCTGATGCTACTCCGAATACCAGTCGATTATACTGGTAAAGACCTTTGTGAGTGTTTATCGTGAGATACTTCCTAGAGGATTCTTCAACCTCCATCTGCAAATATGCTTGTGCTTGGTCAATTTTTGTAAAACGCTTCCCTCCAGATAGTGAGGGGAAAATATCTTCTATCCTCGGGAGAGGATATTGTACTGTGTGAAGGATTGGGTTCACCATCACCTTGAAGTCCCCACAGATGCGAACCTTCCTTGGCTCCTCAGACTTATTGTTTAACGTTTTCTTCATGACAGGAACGATGGGTGTCGCCCACTCGCTCCAGTCTACCTTAGATAACACGCCTGCATTCTCCAGATTCTCCAGCTCTGCCTCGACGGCTGGGCGAATTGCATATGGTACCGGTCTTGCTTTGAAAAACTTGGGAATTGCATTCTCTTCTATTTTTATCGAGGCGGTTACGCCTTTAAGAGTTCCCAGTTCTTGTTGAAATACCTCTTTGGCGTTAGCTAAGATTTTTGACAATCGACCAGGTTACCAGCCACTGTCAGTGCCTGAATTGAGTGCCAGTCTAAACTTAACTTTCTGATCCATTCATGTCCCAATAACAGTGGTCCGCCATCTTGCAGTATGTACAGATACAATTTCTGTATTTCCTTGCCATTGTATTCGACAGGCACCCTTATTTTCCCTCTGGGGTATACTTTTTGCCCCGTATACATCTTCAAGACAATGGATGTCTCTTTCAAGGGTATGTGTGAGAATAGCCGCTCGTAGTCTCGTCGATTCATGACGGTGAGGGCTGATCCTGTGTCCAATTCCATTTTGACTTGGGACCCTGCTATCGTGAGGGTGACCCAAATGGTTCGGTAATCCTCTTTTGCGATTATGTTGTGGAGTTTGAGACAGCTTAGTCTCTTGTTCCCAAATTCACTATCGCTCATCTGGTCTTCGGAACTACTGTCCATCATCTTTTGTACTTTCCTGTACTGTTCCTTAGTAGCCTTTTTGTTGTCGTTAGTCTTCTTCCCAGACCTGCAAACTCGTGCAATGTGTCCCATCTTTCCACATTGCCTGCATATTTTGTCCTTGGACCAGCAGTCCTTCTGGTCATGGGTTGTTCTGCCGCATCGATAACATTTTTCAAATCCCCTTGTCATTTCGTGGGTGCCGTATTCCTGTGGCTTTTGCTGTATTTCCACAGCTCCCCTTGCTGCTGCTTTGTACGATACTGCCACGCTGAAAGCCTTATCTAGCATCAGCTCTTTCTCTGAGAGTAACCTCTTCTGGGTTCCTTCACTCAGGAGTCCACAGACAAATTTGTCCCGTCGAGTATCTGTCAGTCCTGCTCCGAACTGGCAGTGCTTTTATAGCTTGCGTAGTTCCGTAAGGTAATCAGCATTGCTCTCATCTTTATGCTGACTTCTCCTGTGGAATTTAAATATTTCTGCTATCAGCAGCGGTGTAGGATTTAGGTGTTCCTGTAGGATATGAACAATTTCGTTAAAACTCTTCGCCATCGGTTTGGCTGGAGTAATCAGGTTCCGCAATAGGCCGTACGTTCTTGCGCCCATTAAGTTTAGTAGTACTGATGCCTTTTTCTCATCGGCTACTTCGTTTGCCTCGCAATATACTTCGACTCTTTCCACATACGTGGTCCAATCTTCTATTGCATTATCGAAGGCAGTGATATTGCCAGTTTTCGGCATCTTGGAAATCTAAGATGGCGCCTCCCGCGCTTTGCCTTCTTCCCCGATTTAACAAAATGGCGCCTCCCGCGCTTTCCGTCTTCTCCGTTGCTGCTAGCGCTGTCGCTGGTGTTTTATGCCTTGATGGCGACGCCCTATGGTCTTCGCGCACTTCCCCCCCGCGCTGCTGCTAACACCACTCTCCGCGGTTCCCGTGGCAAACTGCAGCTCCTCGCGGCTTTCTGCGCTTCTAATTTCTTTATTTTCCCGTCGTCGGAGCAACCCTATGGGACACTTTCCTCCCTCTTCTCGGGTCTGTACGCTGCCCGGCTTTGTAGCACCGGCCGCGCCCTGTGTGCTCCACCCTCTCTCTCTCTCTCCTCTTCCCTACAACGCTGCTCGGCCCCATTGAAAAGCCACCCGATCGAGCTCTAGCCCGCCGCAGCCCAGGAAGGATCAGTGTACTACCTGCCACCAGCCCGATTAGCTGGAACACCATCGACAGGATAACCAAGCCCCGCTCTCGACAGCCTCTCCTGCAAATCTTCAACTCCGATGAATCAGAGGCGGTTGCCCACGGTCGACGCCCGTTTCTTCTGTTTGTTTGTTTTTTTCTTTCTTCCTTCTGGCCTTGACCTCTGACAACTTCGCTTCAGGGATGGATCCCCATGAGGTGGTACAGACTGTAGGTAAGTTTGGATCTGCTCGTCGCCAGTATTATGTCCGTGTGTAATTGAGACACGGACTGCAGGAGTTGGTTATACCAGGTCTTTACTGAGTGGAGACAAATGGGAAACTAACTATGCAAGTTACTACACAGGCTTATAGACAGGGGTGGTCACTACTGGTACTGCAGTATACAGGGGCTGCAGAATATAGTTCCTTCTGCAAAGTACATACACTACAACACCTCTCTCCTGAGGTGGGGGTCGGGGCGGCTGGACACCGGCGGGCCTGGATGTCGGCGGGGTCGAGGATCGTCGGCTCGACCCTGGTCAGAGGAGCCTTGGGCTGGCTCCCATCGCTTCTTCAGTTTGGATTTATCTCTTCTCCCCAGCCGGGGTGGCTGGAAGGTTTCTTCTCTTGGGGGTTTTATTTTTTTTGTTTCTTCTCCCAAGTTGGGTCAATGGCCTCTCGTTTCGGCAACGGCCCGGGGATGGTCGATGATCTCCCGATGTGTTTCCCCGGGGCGGGACGCCGGCTTCGAGACGGCCTTCTTGATGTTGGCTTGATTCTTCTTCCTCCTCCGATGGTGGAGAGGAGTTTGCTGATCTTCTCCCGAAGCGACTCCTCTTCACCCACCACTGTCTGCGTCCTCCAAGTGAGTTTTCCTGAGTGTATCGTACAACTCCAACTCCTTCAGTTATACTTTTCCCCCAGAAGCGTCCACTTCCCGCCCAAAATCAGGTTAGTCTTTGTTTAACTTTTGGCGGGCTGGGAACACAGCGGGGTAGTTATTATATTTTAAAATGTTTTAAACGGCCGGTAAAGGCCCATCTCTGGTCTGGAATGACCTTCATTGTTTTTAATGCCCTGCTGATCTCGTTATCTAGTCCTTGGTGCTGTTCTCATGAATATGTAATTGTCCCCTTTTGTCTGGGTCAACATTTAGATGGCCTCTGTCTCCAGGCCGATCTTGACTGGATCTGTATCTAATCCATATGTATATGTGTGGGTCTGGTTTCGTTCTCTCAGAAACAGCTTCTAGAACTTACTGTGGGTTGAATCCACAAAGCTGTCTGAGGATTCGCAGGAACCATTTTAAAGTGTCCCAATAAGCTGGTCACATGGTATGGTGGCCATTTTGTATGCCCCTTTTTCTGGGCTTTTAAAACAGTCTTTAAAATCATGGCCTCTTCTGCCATTTGACCCTTATTA
The DNA here is from genome assembly GCF_052327205.1 of Somniosus microcephalus. NCBI lineage: Eukaryota > Metazoa > Chordata > Chondrichthyes > Squaliformes > Somniosidae > Somniosus > Somniosus microcephalus. Next base: position 174,727,708 of record NC_140989.1, on the reverse strand, counting down.
ATACAAAGTCCAATTTTGCGAATCCTACACATATTAGAAAAAATAAAAGATACATGTTGATTTCTAGACTGCTATCTCAGATAATGGCTCTAATCTATGTGAGTCTCATTCTCCTGGTTAGTGCTATCTCAACTCCTTAGCATGATTATTGAGTTGTAATAGCAGAGTGCATCTTACCTCAACATCTATACAGTACAATGGTCTTCATTGTCAGTCTCTTTCTTGCGTTGTGTCTGTCTAACCTCCACATTCAAATAATATTTGGTCCCACTAACAACCGGATGCGTGTAACACGTTGTATTTTAGCAAACTCTACGTTTTACAACTCCGTCCACAACAAACACAATGGCCCGGAATTGCAGTCAGCGGTGAAGCAAAGGTGCTCACCACTGGCCCTGAAGAAAGCTGCCCACAAAGATCTCTGTGGCGAGAAGTTCGCCTTTTTTGACGTTCAAGTGATTTCAGCACTCTGATATGGGGACTCCCTAACGCGCTCTGCTGTGACGTCAACAAGCTGTCTAAGCAGCCAATCACATTGCAGAATTCTCACAGACAGGAAACCAGGTAATGAGAACCTGCTTTTATCTGGACTTTTTAAAAATGTAACAGAGAGCAAAACAAAGATTGAGGCTCACTCATCGGGATAAGGTAGAACCTGAAATATCATGAACAAACTTTATAATTTTTTAATTTATAATTTGTCACTCCACAAATATAAAAAAATAGTTTTTCAGGACCATAACATTTGTTTAGCAGCCAATAATCTGTTAAAATCCCAGTTACACCTATTCCAACAATGCTTAACATTTAATGGGGTATGTAACAGCAATATTACCCCAGAAAAGCCCAAGTTTTCATCAGTTTCACTGATTTCACTGATTACCGGCTCTGCGGCGGTGGGTGGGGCAGGGGGGGCGGTGGTGTGGAGGTGGGGGGTGTCCACAGCGCAGCCAGTGTTGGAGCAGTGAATGACCGACTGCAACTTCAGGAATTCCGCATTTAGAGGTGCATGCGCTACATCCTGAAGTTGCAGTCAGTTTCAAATGGGTAATAACGGCGAACACTGTTAGTTCGGCATCATTACCCTCTGCAAATACCGGCCCATCGTTTGTTAGCTTTGAATCACTCAATGTTAATGCATTAATAATATCAAAGGAAAATTAAATCTACTGTTAATTTCCTGTTAGCCCAAAGACCTATAACTTTAAGGAAAGGTGTATTCCAACTGATAATGCTCTTCAGGCATTAGAACTGATAGTGATTCACTAAGGCCTGAATCATGTTGATCAGGTTCTTAAGGATGTTAGAAGGTGACTTTCCTATTCTCCCAGGGATATGTTGGGTGTTGTGTAGACTACCAAACTGGGCCCTGTTAGGACTTCAGGGGAGCTGGATGAACATCTGGTTAAAAGCGAAGTTTATGTTTCTTGGAATAAGTATAGTACTGAGCGAGATAGAAAAGGCAATAATGAAACAGGTTATTTTCATTAATTGTATCAACTGTACCCACTATCAGCCTGGATTTTTCATTCAATTGCCATCAGAGAGAGATTTTCAGAGTTAGTGGTGGTTAATTATCTCTGTCAGAAAAAAAATTTGACCGATCCTTGGTAAAACCAATCCTGAAGGCCATTGATTTATGGTGATTGAATAAGTAAAATTCTGTGTTAATGACATGCTATTCTGAAATTCTTTTTAGTGGAGTTTTGGGATCAATTTTTGCTATCCTGTCCATTTTTCCATGCTAACAGAAAACCAGTGGCCCTGCTTATCATGTATGGTCTGTTGGAGGGAGTGAACTCTGTGGATGGCCATCCCATGCTTTCTCATGATATGCTTACACAGAGTACCTGAATCAACACAATACTAACTTGGTTAACATTTAAGCTCTTCTCTAGTACCAGGCAACATTGCTATTTGTTAGAAAAGTACTTAGGGACTAAATGGTACACAGAGAGCTATAAACTGCAGCACAGTGACTGTTGGTGAAGCATTAGTTTAACTCTTACACCTCTGACTATACTCGTTATCAGTTGGAGTAAGGATAAGTCCAACAGTAAGGAATGGCCCTTTCGGTGTCTCCCTTGCAATCATATCCATAATCATACAATGTAGTCTGCTGTATATTACCTGTCATGTGACTAGATCTGTCTTTTGTCCAATGTTTCCTTTCACTGTACATATTATTTTTAACTGACTGCTTGGCAGAGACAGAGGCAGGTGATTTGCATTAAGTTCCTTGAGACATAGGAAGCAGCCAGGCTTCTGCTGTCTTTAGAGGGATAGCCTGAATCATAAAAATGTGAGGAGTGTCAGGTCAGTAGACATATAGCCTGGGTACCTCTTGGTGCTAATTCTGGTTTTCTAGGACATTTCATTTTATTTTTCGTTTTTCAAATAGACACAAGGGTGTTGCACACTATTAAGCTACTGCCTCGATTGTCTGGTGTCTTTATCCTGGCAGACCTAAGGCTTGGGAGATGGACTTTCTGACACAGTGCCAGAAACAAATAATGAATGGTTGCAGTTCTGAAGAACTGCACTATCACAGTTAAAGCCCCGGTTAGGACCTGAAAAGGTAGCCGTGATCAGTGTTGCCCTCGTGTGACTAGGCATCTCCATAAATTGCAGGAAATTGCTAATAAACAGATCAACAGTGGGACTTGAAAATATACCTCCTAAGGAGGATAAAGAAATTATCTGGGACTGGCATCTCCATACAGCATTATTTCAAATATGTAGAAATATATATATAGATGGATGAATAAGATGCAGGCAGGGGCCACTACACTGTTTCCTATTTTTTTTTTACTTTCAGAGAGTTTTGAAACCCTGGATCATTTATATTGATGTCCATAGAATGGTGAACAAGATCATCATATGTTGAGGTGAAGAAGGTAGCAGATGAGAAGGGCAGACATACAGAGCCAGGTGTCAGCCAACTCTTACTACTCACACAATGAGTGGCTGAAAAGATAAGCAGTTCCCTGAGAAGGACATCATTATCTAAATGGTCTCATGTGCAAGTGCTGTAAAATATTTCCAGTCTTTCCCAGAAATTAAACTGAGGAGACAACTCTCAAAAGCATTTTAAACACTATCTAAATAGCTGTTTTCATTTGTGTAATATTAAGCACAAGGTAAATACCCCATGATTATTGTTTTAAACATACAATTACTTTAACCACAGGTTTTTAAACAGGCCATTTTAGCAAATCTTCAAAGATGAGCCTCCCATTATCCATTTCATGCTGGGGGACAAGTACAATTAGTAACACTAAAGAAGACAATAGAGAATTTTTGTGATGAACTACTAAAGACTAAAGCCCCAATTTCCCTGACATCGCAAATTTGAGGCTGTGATCATGGGTCCAAGTAATGGAACATTCCTATGGTGAGCTCAACATTGATTCGGGTGCTGGCATTAGCTTCATTGTATATATGCTCTGCAGCTATAGGAGAGTTTCTAATTAGGGTTATCAGCCGTACCTGCAAAGGGGGAGCCCTAGTTTCCCAACAGCTCTCTTGGCATCTCCAAACAATGCCAGCACCACAGGCTGCAGTTGAATAAAAGCATCCTGGGCACTCATTGGATAATAGGCAATAATGTCAGAAACAACCGGGATGAATGGGAAGGAATGGTGCTCCTTTCTATTGAGCACATTGGGGGTTGATATTTAGAGTCCTAATGGTCACATAGGTTCTATATCTAATGCCCATATGCTTGCATTTTAGAGGAGTGAGCTACAGAATGGCTTATCTTGCAGATGTCCCTTGCGGTGACCTGGAAGCATGCTGACGTATAAAAGATTAGTATCGTGGTGACCTTGAGAGTTTCAAGAAAAGCCAACCCAGTCCTTGATGTTGTCTGTAAGTGAGTCAGTAGCAGATGACATAGCTCAGTCACTGCCTCTGCAGTGAAATGCAGATGCGAAAGACAGGTCTCCTCTGACAGGCCCAGGTAGGAATGGTGTATGTCTGTAAACACAGATGCTTGGGTATTGCAAGGAGCAAACATACCAGGCAAGAAATTCATATACTTACCGCCACCTGTTAGCACCAGCGAGTCTTGAAAAAATGGCAGCCTTGCGCCAGCTGGAGGTGGTACCCATGGCGGCCGCCATATTTGTGGGCCTTTTTGCACTGCTGCCCTGTAAAAAAAAAAAAGGCGGCATAGTGACGTCAAGTCGACGTGCTATGCTGACTTAAAGTCACCTACGCAAACTTCGACCCCAGCGCTCAATTCAGCTCTGCGTCCTAAGCATGCCAGGTTAACCTAGCGTGCAAGTGGGCTGACAGACGCTGACAGGTTACGATAGCTGCAGCTGTTAAAGGGACACACACATCAATTACGTAAGTTTGAATGGAAGGGTTTGGCCTTGCTTTTTTGGATTTTATTGAAGTGGTGGCTTGCTGCAATACATGTGAAAAGTTTTTAAAGTGTTTTGGGAGTGCTGCTCGATGCTTGCAAGGGCTCGGATGGTAAGTGAATACCTTTGAGAAGACAGAACATACTGCGAATACTCAACAAGCCACGCAACATCCATGGAGTTCGTGTCTCAGGTCGACATACTGCCTGACCAACTGAGTATTTGCAGCATCTTATGCTGTCACTTCACATTTACAGTTGGTGCAGTTGGTAGGAGACGGCTTTTGAAGATGCATTCACTGACCTTGACCAGTGGTCTGAGGTCATGAAGCTTCTTTGGACATTGGAGCCAGGTGGTGGGGCGACACTGCTGGCAATGATGGCCTTGGTAATGTACTCCCACATTGTTCTTTCTGGAGAGCCTCCTAGCTGTTGGATCCGTGGTTCAGTGGATATGCTGTTATTAAATAATCACACGGATGCTGTACATTAACAATAAACAGGTCTTTACTGGAGGAGGGTAGTCTCAAGACTGGGGGTACAGAGGCATGCGCAAAGCTTATATACAGGTGTGGTCACTGCCAGTACTACAGTATACAGGAGCTGTAAAAGTAGTTCTGACTTAAAGGCACATACACTACAATTCCTCCCCTTTTAGATTAGTAGTACCCCTAATATTCAAATAACAATTAACATTTCAACATGTACATTAAACAACAAAAGTCCATTTATAGATTCAGTCTTTGGGGTGGCTTCCTGACCCTTTCGGGATAGCGCCTTTCTGGAGGTTCTTGTTCTTGGTGCAGAGGCGATTCTGACCCCTTTCATCGGGTAGTTCATCGGGTTCCATTGCTACTGGGTCTGAGGTAGATGCGACCGGTATGTCGGGTTCATCCCCAGGTACTCGAGACATGGGGTTGACGCATTCCTGTGAAGCTAAGATCTGATCGATGTGGCGCCTCACAATGTTCTCCCCGACATCCATTGTGTACATTAATGGCCCCTGCCTTGTACATATCGTTCCGGGTTGCCATTTCTCTGTTCGATAGTCACGGGCCAAGACTGGTTGCCCTACATTGAAGCTCCTTGTCGGCTTCTCATTGATGTGCTGGAATTGTTTGTCCTCAACATTTCTTCGCACATTTGGTCTGAGCAAGTCCAGACGAGATCTCAACCTTCGGTTAAAGAACATCATGGCCGGGGTCTGGTTGGTAACTGCATGTGTCGCGTTTGGGTAGGCTAATAAGAAATTGTCCATCTTATGCTGTAGTGGAATTTCATCGTCGCACATGGCCTTTATTGCCTTCTTAAAGGTTTGTACGAACCTCTCAGCCAATCCATTTGTGGCTGGATCATACGGGGCAGATGTGTAATGCCTTACCCCATTCCTTCTCATAAATTTTTGGAACTCGTCGGACACAAACTGTGGTCCATTATCAGAGCAAATCTGCTCTGGCAAACCGTTTCTGGCAAATATGGTCCGTAGGACTGCAATCGTTTTCTCTGTAGTAGTTGAAGACATTTTTATCACCTCAGGCCACTTTGAATGAGCATCCACTGCTATTAAGAACATTGAGTCCATAAATGGACCAGCAAAATCAATATGCACCCATTGCCATGGAGAGGAGGGCCACTCCCATGGGTGTAGAGGGGCATGTGGTGGTGCATTTTGGACCTTCTGGCATCCTAAGCAGCTCTTAGTTAGGTCTTCGATTTGTTGATCGATTCCCGGCCACCACACATAAGCCCTAGCAAGGCTTTTCATTTTCACTCCCCCCAGATGACCTTCATGTAGCTCATTTAGCACTCTCTCCCTTAACTTGGGTGGAATCACCACTCTGGTTCCACACATCACTGTCCCCTGGCATACTGACAGCTGTTCTCTTCTGGATGAGAATGCTGGCAACAGTGAGTCGCCATGAGTTGGCCATCCCCTCACCGTCAATTCATATACCCGAGACAGCGTCAGATCATTGCGGGTCTCCTTCTCTATATCCGCGTTCGTTACTGGCAATCGTTCAGTTATTGACGAATAAAATATCTCGATAGGGTCCACTGCTGGTGCTTCCTCCACAGTAGGCAGTGGCAGGTGCAATAGCCCATCAGCGTTCCCATGCTGTTTCGTGCCTTTATATTCTATTTCATATTGATTCGCCCCTAGAAACAGGGACCATCTTTGTAACCGCTGTGCAGTCATCACTGGAACGCCCTTCTTAGGATTAAAGATGGAGACAAGTGGTTGGTGGTCAGTCAGCAAGGTGAACTTCTGCCCATGCAGATAGTGGTTGAATTTTTTTACTCCCCATACTAGGCTGAGGGCCTCCCTGTCAATCTGGGCGTTGTTGCGCTCGGCTGAGGTTAGTGACCGAGACGCAAAGGTTACTGACCTCTCCAACCCGTCAGGGAATTTGTGCGACAGCACCGCTCCAATACCATAGGGTGGTGCATCACATGCCAAACGAATTGGTAGTGCTGGGTTGAAATGGGCCAACACCTCTTTTGATGTGATCAATTCTCTACACTTCTGGAAAGCTCGTCTACGTTCGTCATCCCACTTCCATGGTACCCCTGTTTGCAGTAGGGTGTTCAGTGGGTGTAATACCGTCGACAGATTTGTTAAGAACTTGTGGTAGTAGTTTACCAGCCCGAGGAACGACCTCAGTTGTGACACATTTTCCGGTGCTGGAGCCTTGACTACTGCCTCAATCTTGTCAGGGGACTTATGTAACCCCTCTTCATCGATGACGTGGCCACAATACGAGATCTGTTTCTGGAAAAACTCGCACTTGTGGCGATTAGCTCGTAGCCCATACTCCTTTAATCTGGTGAGCACCTTCTCCAAGTTGGCGAGGTGATCACCGTCATTTTCGCCCATGACCAAGATGTCGTCCAAATAACACTGGGTCCCTGGAATCCCTTGCAGGACCTGATCCATCGCCCTTTGCCAGATAGCCGGAGCCGAGGCTACTCCAAACATCAGCCGGTTGTATTGATAGAGACTTTTATGAGTGTTGATCGTAAGGTATTGTTTTGAAGCTTCTTCTACCCCCATTCGCAAGTACGCCTGGGCTAGGTCAATTTTGGTGAAGCGTTTACCTCCAGATAGCGAGGCGAAAATATCCTCAATTTGTGGAAGCGGATATTGTACCGTGTGAAGGACTGGGTTCACTGTCACCTTAAAATCCCCACAGATGCGGATCTTCGTTGGTTCCCCAGGCGTATTACTCAACGACCTCTTCATTACATGAACGATGGGTGTAGCCCACTCGCTCCAGTCCACTTTGGACTGTACTCCTGAACGTTCCAACCCTTCCAGCTCTGCTTCAACAGCTGGTCTGATCGCATAAGGCACTGGTCTGGCCTTCAGAAACTTTGGGCTTGCATTTTCCTCTATTTTAATCGTTGCTGTTATTCCTTTTAGTGTTCCTAGTCCCTCCTGGAACACTTCTTTTGCGTCAGTTAGCATGTTTGACAGTCATCCAGGTGTGACGTCGTCATCCTTTTTGGCCTCAACCTTCAGTGCCTGTATGGAATGCCAATCTAATTGTATCTTCCGGATCCATTCACATCCTAGCAGTGGTGGTCCTCCATCTGGCAATACATATATATCCATTTTAGGTATTTCCTGGCCTTTATATGTCACTTTCACCCTTATTTTTCCTTTGGGGTAGACTTTATGCCCCGTATACGTCTTCAAGACAATCTCTGTAGCTTTCAAGGGTATGTGTGAAAATAGCCGCTTGTCGTCTCTTTGATTTATGACTGTTAGCGCTGACCCTGTGTCCAATTCCATTTTCACTTGGACTCCGTCTATCTTGAGTGTAACCCAGATAGTCTGATGATCCTCCATTTCTGTTACCTTATGTAGTTTCAGACAACCCAGCTCCTTGATTCCGGAGTCTGTGTCACTTTTCTGTTCATCTGAACCACTGTCCATCACCTGGTGTACCTTTTTGTACTTCTCCTGTGGAGATTTCTTACTGTGGGTTTTCTTCCCAGACCTGCAGACTCTTGCTATGTGTCCTGCTTTCCCACACTGTCTGCACACTTGGTCCTTGAACCAACAACCTTTCTGGTCATGTGTTGTTCTGCCGCAGCGATAGCACTTCCCTGTTCCATAGGACATTTCATTGGTGCCATATTCTTGCGGTCTCCGTTGTATCTCTGCAGCGCCCCTTGCGGCTGCTTCGTGTGATACTTCCATACTGAAAGCTTTGTCCAGCGTAAGGTCCTTTTCTGATAGAAGTCATTTCTGGGTTCCTTCACTTTGTAGCCCACACACAAACCTGTCCCTTAACGTATCTGCTAGTCCCGCTCCAAACTGGCAGTGTTTCGATAGCTTGCGCAGTTCCGTTAGGTACTCAGCATTGCTTTCGTCTTTGTGTTGGTTCCTTTTATGGAACTTAAATCGTTCTGCTATCAGCAGCGGTGTGGGGTTTAAGTGGTCCTGTAGGATTTCTACTATGCTTTCAAAATTCTTGTTTACCGGCTTCTCTGGGGTTATTAGATTTCGCAGTAACCCATAAGTTTTTGCACCCATGGAATTTAACAGAACCAGTGCTTTATTAGCATCTGGCACTTCATTTGCCCTGCAGTACACTTCAATACGTTCCACATATGTCGCCCAATCTTTGACTTCATTGTCGAACGTAGAGATACTGCCACTCTTCGGCATCCTTGGGTGTGAGTTAACTGTCAAAAATGGCACCTCCCGCACTTCCCCTTCTCCGCTGGCACAAACTGGCATCTCCCGCGCTTTCTTTCCATCCCGCGCTCGCCCTTCTTCTCCGCTGCGGCTTCTAAAAATGGCGTCTCCCACGCTCTTTCTTCTTTTCCGCGGCTCAATGGCGTCTCCCGCGCTCCCCTTTCTTCGCCCCGCGGACCCTGTTCAGCCCGTGAGCCCTGGCTGTGCTCTGCGCATTCTTCTTTTTATATTTTTCGACGCCGCTCAGTCTAGAACCCGGCTGTTTCTCTACCCTCCCTCTCTCCGGTTTGTTTTCTTTTTCTCGACGCCGCTCGGTGTTCAACCACCGGCTGCGCCCTGCGCTCTTCACCCTCTGTCTTACCCCGTCGACGCTGCTCGACTTTCTCTCCGCCGTCGGTCGGTTCCAGCAGCCGCTGCTCGGGAAGGGTCTGCGCTGGACCTGTCGTCGGTCTCTTGCTGCTCGTCGTGGCTGGGGAACCAAGCCCGGCTCTCCACAGCCTCCCCTGCGAAGTTCAATCTCTGCCTGACTGCTGGGTGGTTGCTTGTGGTCGACGCCCGTGTTCCTGGCCTCGACTATTTTTTTATTTTTTTATGTTGCAGGTAGATTCGAATCGACACTCGTCGCCACTGTTGGATCCGTGGTTCAGTGGATATGCTGTTATTAAATAATCACACGGATGCTGTACATTAACAATAAACAGGTCTTTACTGGAGGAGGGTAGTCTCAAGACTGGGGGTACAGAGGCATGCGCAAAGCTTATATACAGGTGTGGTCACTGCCGGTACTACAGTATACAGGAGCTGTAAAAGTAGTTCTGACTTAAAGGCACATACACTACACCAGCCACTGTGGGTAGAGAACCTCTCTTGCTGTGTTGACCCCCTGCACAAAGCTGGAGTGCTGCGTGCGAGACCCTGGGTACCCTTCCCTGGCTTGCTGAGCCATTTGTGGTAGTGCTGAGGCAGCTTTCCCATTTGTTCAGTTTAGGAAGGCAATTCAGCTTTAAGAATTGAATAATCACATGTGGAACTTTTAAATATTGAATATTTGTAAAAAGACAGAAAGGGCTTAAAAAGATATTGAATCAGTGCATTTTATTTTCCCTCGCTTCAATGTGCATGGGCCCATTAAATTTCAGAGCTCCTCACTGCCCACAATGCATTGCGAGCTTCACAGCCTCGTACACAGACGCTCGGGGAAGCAGCAACACCGCACCAGGACTACACATTGGTCCCGGACCCTTCGTGCACCGCCACCAGGATGGCGCTGCACCTAAGGTTAGCGCTGCGCCACCTACCACCATGCCCCTCACACCAATTTAGGTCGGTTAGCACAGTGGCCATTTTGGGCTGCCGTTAACGGCAGTTGGTGGTGACACTGACTGCTTTGCTGGCGATTACCAATGACCTGACAATCTTGTCCACTTATGAATTGATCCTTCTCACCCAAATCATACAGCACTGTGGGAACAAATAGAGGTCTAAAATTTCTGATTTGGCAGGCTTCCCCAACACGACCGTTCTGACCGTGCTGAATGTTGCAGAATTTAGTTTGTTATAATGATGAAGGCATGTTTCTAGCACCATTAACACTCTCTATTGGGTCTTGCATCTAGGAAATCGCATAACATCTCTGGTGATCTCTATTCGCCGACATATCTCTCCTTCATTCGATCTCTTGACAAGAACATATGGAAGTCAAGAATCCAACTAGCAACCAAGTTCAGATTATTCAACTGTCTTTTTATCCTAGACTTGACATATAGAGCAGACATGTGGGCTCTTACAGTTTGTGACCGATCAAGCTGGATAGCCCCAATATTTACAGGGAGGGAGCGGGGGCGAATTTTAGCAGCCGGGAAACCCGGAAATACAGGCAACACGGAGGTCCTGCTGAATTTAACACCAGGACCTCATTTGAATTTCTTTCTGTCTGGCAGCTAGCCAGATTGAGAGGCTGGCCGGCTATCAGGCCAGAAGGCCTGCGGTGGAAGGCCACAGCTGGGGACCAGAGAGGAGGGAGGGAGAGATTGTGGGGGCGGGGGGGAAGGGGAGATGGCTGGGTGGAGATCGTGGGTCAGAATCAGAACGGGGGTGGGGGCTGAAGTTCAGATCGTGGGGGTGTCTGCTGTTCGCGGGGAGAAAGGCAGATTGCGGCAGGTAAGCTTGGGCATCCGGGGGAACCAGCTCCTTTTTTTAAATTATTAGTTCCTGTGATGTGGACGTCGCTGGCAAGGCCAGCATTTATTGCCCATCCCTAATTGCACTTGAGAAGGTGGTGGTGAGCTGCCTTCTTGAACCGCTGCAGTCCGTGTGGTGAAGATACTCCCACAGTGCTGTTAAGGAGGGAGTTCCAGGATTTTGACCCAGCGACGATGAAGGATCGGTGATATATTTCTAAGTCAGGATGGTGTGTGACTTGGAGAGGAACTTGGAAGTGGTGGTGTTCCCATGTGCCTGCTGCCCTTGCCCTTCTAGGTGGTAGAGATCACAGGTTTGGAAGGTGCTGCCGAACAAGCCTTGGCGAGTTGCTGCAGTGCATCTTGTAGATGGTACACACTGCAGCCACGGTACGCCGGTGGTAGAGGGACTGACTGTTTCAGGTGGTGGATGGGGTGCCAATCAAACGGGCTGCTTTGTCTTGGATGGTGTTGAGTTTCTTGAGTGTTGTTGGAGCTACACTCATCCAGGCAAGTGGAACGTATTCCATCACACCTCTGACTTGTGCATTGTAGATGGTGGAAAGGCTTTGGGGAGCCAGGAGGTGAGACACTTGCCTCTGACCTGCTCTTATTGACACAGTATTTATGTGGCTGGTCCAGTTAAGTTTCTGATCAATGGTGACCCCCAGGATGTTGATGGTGGGGGATTCAGTGATGGTATCAGCTCCGATGGACGGGCCACATCATCCGCATGCCCAATGCGAGACTCCCAAACCAAGTGCTCTACTCAGAGCTCCGACAAGGCAGGAGAGCTGCAGGTGGGCAGAGGAAACAGTTCAAGGACACCCTCAAAGCCTTCTTGAAAAAGTGCAACATCCCCTCCAACACCTGGGAATCCCTGGCCCAAGATCGCTCAAAGTGGAGGAGAAGCATCCTGGAAGGCACCAAACACCGCGAGTCTCTTCACCGGGACCAAGTGCAAACAGCGGAAGGAGCGCACGTCAACCCAAGCACCTCACCCACCCGCCCCACCTGTGACAGAGACTGTAGTCCCACACTGGACTCATCAGTCACCTGAGAACTCATTTTTAGTGTGGAAGCAAGTCATCCTCGGTTCCGAAGGACTGCCTAAGAAGAATGCTGTTGAATGTCAAGGGGCGATGGTTAGACTCTCTCTTGTTGGAGATAGTCATTGCCTGGCACTTGTATGGCGTGAATGTTACTTGCCACTTCTCAGCCCAAGCCTGAATGTCTTCCAGGTCTTGCTGCATGCAGGCATGGACTGCTTCATTATCTGGCCCACAAGCAGTGCTAGGAAAGCACTTACCTGCTGGTTCTTGCCTCCCTTCAGCTGCCGGGTTTCCCGAGCCCTGGGAAACCTAGCCCGCAGCTGTTAAATGCAAATGGCTGCTAAAATCTGAGGCACCCAGCGTCATTTAAATATTATAATCCCTGACCCGCCTCTTGAGAGCAGGTTACTCACCCGAACTCCAACCTGCCCCCGTTAAACCATCCCTAATTGCCCTTGAGAAGATGGTGGCGAGCCTCCTTCTTGAACCACTGCAGTCCGTGTCATACCATTCATCTTCTCATGTCCTTTCAACTCCTGCAGCACACATAATCTGTCACACATAATATATTGTAAGTCCTTCATGTCAAACCTTGAAGGTGCAATGCTATTGTGCTGCTCATCTACCCCTACATACCTCTCGTTGTGACATAATGTTGATCTCACTTAAATGCCATTTACATGCTTCTGTCAGTGTGGCTCACAAAAATGTGTGTCATCTGTAAAAGGGGCAGAGTCTCCTTGTCCATAACATCTATGAGGTGGCACAGGTGGGACATCACAGACAGAACAATTGTCCCCATTAGATTAGTGTTTAGCAGCCCACCACAACTCATTTACTATTGAAAAACAGGGAGCCCAATTTAAAATTGATTGTTGCTGCATAGGTTTCCCAGGGGTCAGGAAACCCAGCAGTGAAAGGGAGGTGGGAGCTGTTGGCTCCACAAGGCAAGTACCTCTTTTAGAACGTCTTTTAGGCCAGGAGGAGCAGGAGTGCTCCCCCCCAGCCCCGATTGCCAGCCACCCCCCCAGTTGACCTCTTCCCCCGCCTCCTGATGGCGGCCTCTCTCCCTCCTCTCGATATCTGACTTCTCTCCCCCCTCCCAATTGCCAGGCTCTCTCCCCCCTCCCGTTAGGTTCAGCAGGACCTCCGAGTCTCTGGCCTTGTCGGGATCTTTGACCGTTTTTGGCCTTCCGCGCACCCTCCCCGCCTCTCCATAAATATTGGGGCCAAAGTATCTGCTTTTAACTATTTACCTGCTGCAGCATAGAAGGTGATAATAGCACCTGGAGCTTGCCGTGAATATATAATGATGGTGTACTGAGGAAAATTAGGTGGCTTCATAGTGGTATAACACCGACGGGTGTCAGAACAATTTTAATGCATTTCCAGTGGTAAATCTGTTGATGAAGAAAATCCAGTCCAGGGTCTACACCCCAAATATGATTACATGTTCCTCTCCAACCCCCCACCTCCACCCCACACATAATGACAGCCCTACACCACATCACAAGCACCTCTGCTGTAAAGAAAATGAAGGATGTAGCTAAGATCTGAAGTTACTAAAGTCAATTTTCAGGCCAGAGAGCTGCAGAGTACCCAGGAGAAAGATGACATAACTGGGCAACATTTCCTGAAAACCCATGCCACCAGCAATGTCTGGCGTACAACAAGAAAAATTAAGCATGTACTGCCAGTGATTTTGCATCCATTAATATTAGTGGACAGAAAATTAAGGGCAATGCGCTCGCAATTTTCTGATAAGCCGCCCATTGTGTGCGAGGTCTCGCTACTGGAGCTGAATCTCAGACAATTTTTGTCTACTGTTCCTGAAGCCTGCGGTGGGCTTGGTTGGAGGACTGTAGGAGGCCAAAGACAGAGAGGCCAGAGTGAGAATGGGAGGGGGAGTTAAAGTGGCAAGCCACAGAAGGCTCAGGTTCATACTTGTGGACAGAAAGAAGGTGGTTGGCAAAGAGGTCACCGAATCTGCATTTGGTCTCCCTGCTATAGAGAAAACTACACCAGGAGCAGCGAATACAGTACATTTTATTAGAGGAAGTACATATTAATTATTGTCTCAAATGGAAGGAGTGTTTGAGGCCCTGGGCATTGGCGTGGGAGGAGGTAGAAACATAGAAACATAGAAGATAGGAGCAGGAGTAGGCCATTCGGCCCCTCGAGCCTGCTCCGCCATTCAATGCGATCATGGCTGATCATCCAAATTCAGTACCCTGTCCCTGCCTTCTCCCCATACCCCTTGATCCCTTTAGCCTTAAGAAATATATCCAACTCCTTCTTGAATATATTTAACGAATTGGCCTCAACTCCACTGGTAAACGGAAAGGAGTCGCATCTTCTGCAGTTGCATGGGAAGGTGCCAGGGGAAGAAGAGTGAACAAGGGCATCTCAGAGGGGACAGTCCCTCCAGAAAGCAAAGAGGTGAAGGGAGGGTAAAATGTGCTAGAATTGCAGATGATGGAATTGACAGAAGGTGATCTGGTGAATGAGGAGGCAGGTGGGGTGGCAGGTGAGGACAAAAAGGACCCTGCTGTTGTGAGAGCAGGGGGAATGCACAAGAGCAGAGGCCCAGTAAATGGAGTGAACGTGGTCAAGGGTCCAGTTAACTTCCATGGAGGGGAAACCTTGGCTGAGAAAAAGAACAGTTTCGAAGCTATGGTGTGGAAAGTGGAGTCATCAAAGTCAATGTGATGGAGATAGAAAAGTGATCGATATGTTCTTTATTGCTCATGGCCCCCAGCATGAAAAGGATAATGGGAGGCTCCTCACTGAGGATTTGCTAAATGGCTATTTTAAAGCCTATGGTTGTTAAAGGAATTACAAAGAGCTTATGTTTAATACAATAATATTGGGGTATTTAACTTTGTCCTCAGCTAATTTGTAAATTTGTGGGAAAGGTTGGAGATATTTACTGCACATACGTATTAGGCGATTTACATAATACCATCCTTCCCAGGGAACAGAATAAAAAGCTGGCCACCAGCGTATCTCTTCAGTCACTGTTGTAAGTGGAGTGAAAGATGGCAGGTATCTGGCTCTGCGTGTGTGCCCTTCTTTCTGCTGCTTTCTTCAGCTCAGCCTCAGCGATACTCAATCAGGATCAGGGAATTCTTGGTCAGCATCTGAACATGGATGTGAAAGATTCAGGAGTTCAAAGTGCCGCTGCGTTTGCTGTTAAAGCATTCAACAAAAAATGGAGCAAAAGCTATGAACTGGTCAAATTACAGAAAGCTAAAATACAGGTAACAGGCTTTGCCTACATCTATTTCTCTCTCTACATACTTGAACCAACACTGTATGGGTATAACAACAGAAAATGCTGGAAAAACTCAGCAAGTCAGGCAACATCCGTGGAGAGAAATTTGAGTTGACGTTTCGGGTTTGACCCTGTATGGGTATGTTGAATATGAGGGATTTTCCTTGTCCTCCTTAGTAAGCATAGGCCGAAAAATTCTTCGGAGCTTTTCCAGCTAAAATTTGAAGTTCCAGTTTAGATCCATGCTGTGGTGAATGCTCTGCTTAACAATTTACCAACAATTTTCCCAAGTTTATGAAAATGCCTTTGAAACTTGTGACAATGCTGGTTACTGCTACCTTTGCACACTCAGTCCAAGGCTTTCACTGAGACTGCAATTCCCTAGACCTAAGAGCATTGGCCCGTATTTTCCGATGCCTACGGGTGTGTACGAGCTGTGTACACGCCCATAGGGACCTCGCAAGTGCCAGTTTCAGGTATGCGAAGCGCATGGGCTGAAAACCTGCATTTCCGATCTGTCAAGAATCCTCTTGATAGATCGGACGCGTGCCCTGGAGAAGGGCCTCTGCGGGGGGAGAGTTCCGCTTTCTGCACAACCTCCGCCCGCTGAAATCACTTAAAAATCTTACGCCTGGTAAAAGCAGGCGTAAGGCTTGCTTTTACCAGCATAACAGTTTATCATTTATAATTTATAAAATTAAAAAAGGTAAGTTTATTTTTAGCCCTGTAAAAAACTTTAATGATTTTTTTCAAAAAATTAAATTTTTGTTTAAAATATTCAATTTAATGTAATTTAAACTCATTTTAAAAACGTGATGGTTTTTAAAAAATGTATTTAATGTTTCGATGTCTTTTTTCAGTGATCCCCATTTATACTTTTGACAGGTCTATCGGGGGCCCTCAGGTAAGGGCGTAGATTTTTTCCCGATAGGAGGCATCTGCACGCAGGAAGCCTCCGATCGGAAATTACAGGCCATTACTTATTCTTGGGTCGCAGAAAGTCCACTGTACAAGGCTTAAGTCTGCTCTGCTTAAGGTAATATTTTGCTGACTTGGATACTCTGTATAGACACGTCGTGAGAAAGCATGAAACCACATTGAGTTAATTCCATCCAACAGTCCATGTATGATTAGCAGGACCACTGGTTTTCACAGAAAAATGAGCAGACTAGCAGAATACGAGGCCCCAAACACTAGTAAAAATCCTGGAATGTCATCCATTAACATAGAATTTGACTTCATTACTGTAAACCAGTGGCCTTAAGGGTTAGTGTTACTAAGAATTAGCCTCAATTTATTTAGGCCTAGAAATTCGGTGGCGCCCCGTTTGGGGCGCCAGTCTCGCCAGGGCGCCAGAAGTACCACCCCAGAAGGAGTCGCGAGCGCCCGCCGGAAATTCAGTTTGAGTGCCCCAAACGGAAGTGCGGCACTACTTGAGGCGCCCCGCATCCGTCTTGGGGCACTGCAACTGAAGTTCGCAGCGCAACATGCCGCAGCGCCACACACTGCGGCACAGCGCGCTGCGGTACTGCAGGCCTTCCTCCCCTTCTTAAAGGGGAGGGGCCTGCTGCAGCGCGATCTAAGATCGCAAGTGCCGGCAAAAGAGCCCGGCACCAAGGAGAAGTGCTGGGCTCTTGGGAGACAGCCGGCACAACGTGGGGGGGGGGGAGGGGGCTCAGGAGGCCGGGGACGGCTGCGCGAAGGGGTGCTGGCAGGCGGCCAGCAAAACAAATGGCCGCCCCGCACCTCAGCGCCTCTACCGCCGCAGGTAGGCCCCCCTGAACCGGTCGCAAATTGCGACCGGCGTTACAGCAGGGGGCGCTACCAAATTTCGCGATCGGGGTGGTAGCGGGGCATTGCGCACACTGATGACATCATCGGTGGCGGCGCAGCACTAACGGCTAGCGCCGCCATTAGCACCCCGCTAAATTTCACGGGAGGCGTGGCCAGTGGTGCTAAATCCACTAAGTGCCCTCTTTGGGCGCTAACTGGTGGTGCAGCCCACCGAATTTCTAGGCCTTAATCTCTTGAGGATAGTAAATAACTACAGATAACTGGAAATTTCTCCTTCATTGTAATAGAGTGAAAAACCATGCTGTCACAGGGTGAGGTTAATGCAGGTTTAGTGTAAATAACAAATGTCAGCTTGGCTCAGATGTAGCACTCTCATCTCTGAATTTGACAGTTGTGGGTTCAAACCTACAACTGAGGCACTTTCGGATGAGACATTAAACCAAGGCTCTGTCTACCTGTTTTAAGTGAATGTAAAAGATCCCATGGTATTCTTCAAAGAAATTCTCCAGGTGTCCTGACCAACAATTATCTCTCAACCAACATCATCAAAACAGATTAACTGGTCAGTTATTTCATTGCTGTTTATTGGATCCTGATGTGCACAAAATGATTACTGCATTTTCCTACATAGCAACATTGACTGCACTTTAAAATCAATTTGTTGGCTGTGAAGGACTATGTGATGTCTTGAAGACATGATAGGCATTATTTATATATATATATGCAAGTTTTTATCTTTAACCTGTTTTATCATTGCTGCTTCTAATTCTGTCAGTACTTATCCCTAGAAACTTACGTCTTGTTTTTGACCAGATATTCATCCAGGTTCTGATTCTCTGAAGTCCTAAAGAGATCCAGCTTGGTAGTCTTCACATATTTGTCTCAATTTAAAAATTCTCATCCTCATGTTCAAATCCCAAGATGGCCTTGCTCTTCCCTATCTCTGTGAAACTTATAAAATTCTAACAGGACTAGACAGGCTAGATGCAGGAAGGATGTTCCCGATGGCAGGGGAGTCCAGAACCAGGGGTCACAGTCTAAAGATAAGGGGTAAGCCATTTAGGACAGAGATGAGGAGGAATTTCTTCACCCAGAGAGTGGTGAACCTGTGGAATTCTCTACCACAGAAGGCAGTGGAGGCCAATTCATTAAATATATTCAAGAAGGAGTTAGATATATTTCTTAAGGCTAAAGGGATCAAGGGATATGGGGAGAGAGGCAGGGACAGGGTACTGAGTTTGGATGATCAGCCATGATCTCATTGAATGGCGGAGCAGGCTTGAGGGGCCGAATGGCCTACTCCTGCTCCTATCTTCTATGTTTCTATGTAACCTTCTCCAGCCCTACAACCCACCAAGAACTCTGCATTTCTCCAACTCTGGCCTCTTGTGCATCCCCGATTTCCTTTACCCCACCATTGGCGGCTGTGCCTTCAGCTGTCTAGGCCCCAAGCTCTGGAATTTCCTCCCAAAACCTCTTTGCCTCTCTACCTCTCTCTCCTCCTTTAAGATGATGCTTACAATTTATCTCTTTGACCAAACATTTGGTCACCTGTCCTAATATCTCCTTCTTTGATTCTGTGTCAATTCTCTTCCTCAGGACAAGATGATAACGCTCCTATGAAGCGCATTGGAATGTTTCACTACATTTTACTATGTTAGCGGCGCTATATAAATGGAAGTTGCACAATGCCAAACATAACCCAGGGACAATACAAATGTCATCTTCAAACATCCTTAAGAACCTAATCAACATGATTCAGGCCTCAGTTAATCATTATCACCTCCAATGACTGACGAGCACTATCTGTTGTAATATAACACTATCCAGAACTGTTATAATTCTTTGGGCTAACAGGAACTTATCAGAAGATTTAATACTAAATTAATGCTATTGATACATTAATGTTGAGTGCTTAAAGTTGTAAAGTTGCCTAATATTCAATGTGTTTCTGTTTTCAGGCTGTTGCTGGTTTGAAATATTATTTGTTGGTGAAGATGGATATGACTGAGATCGAAGAATTTCCTGTATTTCGTGTAAGAAGCACTTTCTATTGTTACAAACCAATGACTACACTGAATGGTGGCTCAGATTTTCTTCTTTGGGGTACATGCATCTTTGGCATGGTGGGACTTCTGACCCCAGATGTGCTCCTGACCCCAGTCAATCTTCCACCTCGGGTTCATTGATTGTTTTTTGCAAATTCCTTGGTCTCTGGTAAGGAGTCCGGCGGTAGTAAGGGTGGCGATCTATTGTGGCTGGGCTTGGAGGCCTACTGCAGCAATACAGATTATAGAGCAATCAATTGCACAGGTTTCCCAGCTTATAAATTTAACTCCCTCCCCCTGCCAGTTGAAATTGAATGTAATGTAATGGATAATATATATTTTAGAACGGGTGGTATGTAGGGTGATTGTACTCTATTTGGATCAGTTTATTTTTGGTAGTACCAGGTCTACTGATGCTCACTATGCACCAAATGGGAAGCGCACTGCTTGACAGTGATGCCCACATTGAAGGATTAACTGGCGTGACCTGAGAGGCTGAGTGACACCGTGGGTTGACCCAGATTTCAGTTAAGTCCAGAGCAGTGGGATAAAATCTCTTTCCTCTAAAGGCTGTAAGAGCCCTAAATTATATGAATAGTCTCAATCCAGTTCCTAGAGGGTCCTAAGCACAGATAGCCACAATTCGACACAAATTGGAAATGTCAGTTCGAAAGATCATTATGCTAGCTGGTGTGAATAGTAGAACACTTCACATTGGTGCAGCATGGTTCACTCTCCTCAGAGTGGCACACTGTTGGGCTTGGAAGGGAGCTTTACCCTGTGTCTGTCCATACTGTACCTGTCCAGTGAGTGTTTGTTCAGAAAAGTGGGAAAGAAGTTGCAGTGCCCAGCACTGACATCCCTCACTTTGATAAGAAGGTCAATAACCAAAAATAAAATAAAATAAAAATATAATTAGTGTCAATGGAGTAATAGTTGAAGGTTGATTACTGAGAAGTAGCACAAAGTAGATTATGACATACTTTAATTCTCAGATGGTTAATGCCAAATTAGAATATTAGCAATTTTATCACCGATAATGCAAATTAAGAGGTACATTGGAAAAGGTTTTGAAAATGTTTTCCTTTCCTTTCAGATGTGTGAATTTGTTGTGCACAGTCGCCCCTGGCTTAATAATTGGGAGCTTATAAGCTATACCTGTGACTTGTGAGAAGTGAGCACCAGATTTCCTCGTCAACTGAAGTACATTTGGTGATCTTCTGAACATATACTAACAATGTTATAGTGTAAAGCTTCACATGTAGTTCCTATTGTGCTCTTGTTCAGCTCTCATGTAATGTTTGTTATTCATGAGGCACTGGCATCTTGATTATAGTGTAAAATGCAATAAACATTTTCTCAAGCAAATGCTTTTCTTAGTTATCCTAAACTCTGGCTAAATCTTACCAACAAATGCACAGCTTTTATCAGTGCTCTTTAGGGAAGCTGACACCAATCTCCTTTCACATAGAAGCTGACACCAATCTCCTTTAAATAGGTGAGAACCATCACAAATTTAACTTCTGCGCAATGAATAAAATTCCAGCTTCTAATTCTCCTCCAAATTCTGAATCCTTCATTGACCAAGTTGAACCCAAAATCTGAATCAACCAGAATTCACTCCTTACAGAGTTCCATTCTCAGCAGCATTCCATTACTGCTGAGAATATGCCCAAGATTAGCATCAGCTTTTCTTCTCCATTTACAGCAGCAAACGGGGGTTGAATAAATGCACAATTCCACTCCCAATTCTCAACATGGACATCTCAAATTCCAAAGAGCCAACCTGACCTAAACCTGTCTCTCAGTGGATTTCCAGTTGTGACTTCTCACCCCCTTTATGTCACCATAAACTTTAGCGCAGGAAATCCTGGGCACCATGCTTTAGAAAGGATGTCAAGGCCTTGGAGAAGCTGCAGAAGAGATTTACTAGAATGGTACCAGGGATGAGGGACTTCAGTTATGTGGAGAGACTAGAGAAGCTGGGATTGTTCTCCTTAGAGCAGAGAAGGTTAAGAGGAGACTTAATAGAGGTGTTCAAAATTATGAGGGGTTTTTATAGAGTAAATGAGGACAAACTGTTTCCACTGGCCAGATGGTTGGTAGCCAGAGGACACAGATTTAAGGTAATTGACAAAAGAACCAGAGGGAAGATGAAGAGAATTATTTTTATGCAGCGAGTTGTTATGACTTGGAATGCACTGCCTGAAAGATGGTAGAAGCAGATTCAATAGTAACTTTCAAAAGGGAATTGGATATATACTTGAAAAGGAAAAATTTGCAGGGCTATGGGGAAAGAGTAGGGAAGTGGGGCTAATTGGATAGCTCCACCAAAGAGCCAGCACAGGCACGATGGGCCGAATGGCCTCCTTCTGTGTTGTAAGATCCAGTGATTCTAAGTGTTTGGATGCTCTGATGCAATTCATGTCAAAACATGTCACCACATCACTAAAATGGTTCACTCGTACATTCTATGATTCTAAAAAGCAAAGTCGGTGTGGCCCAAAACATGCTTGCACCAGCCTGATTGTCCTTGATCCTTTCTGCTCCTCTTGCACTGCGCACCATGTCTGCTCTCACTAACTGCTGGGACATGTGAATGAACAACCTCTTTTTAAAAAGATATCTAACAACTGCACATATGTCATGGTGCTGCACAACAGCCTTCTGCCACTTGCCTCCTGGCTGTTGTAGCTATCCTGCACTAATAATGGTCAGTATTAGCAGCACAATGGCAAAAGTGCACATGTATGGCACTGCTTTTGGAAGGGATCCTGAATACAGATGCAGTACCACACTACTCTTACCCTTCCCCGTTAATTCTCATTCCCTGTAAATTCCCGGAAACCAGACTCTAAACTAGTTTGAGATTTCATTTTAATCAATTGTTGGATGTGAAATCCATTTTCTTCATGTATGTGTTTTATCTCATTGCAACTTTAAATCTTTGGGAAAAGTCCCAGGCTTATTGCAAACGAACGTCTTATTTACAAGAGAGGAACACTGCTGATTCACTCGTTGCTTCCCAGTTCCCACGGCTGCTGGTGCTGCACATGCATACAGTCAGCAGATGGCGCTGTACCTGGACTCTGCACCTATTTGGTTTGCCAATTCTAATTGGGCATCGCCCTGACATTTAATCACGGGACGTCTGGTCACATGACACTTGCCCACAGTTTACAAATGTTATTGCATTTACCTTATAAAGGGTGGATCCCCTGTAGTTAAGTGCCTTTGCTCACCATGAGCCGAAAAAAATGTTTTTGCTCAGTGGCGGGGCGGATTGGGTATTGGGAAATTCCCCGAGTGCCCCTGTGAATGGTTGCCCACCGCCTCTGAGAGGTTGCCCACCGCCTCTTTTCCAGCTTTTTTCTCAGTTCTGAAGAAGGGTTGCAACCTGAAACGTTAACTCTGTTTCTCTCTCCACGGATGTTACCTGGCCTGCTGAGTTTTTCCAGCGTTTTCTGTTGTTATTTGCCTCTGAGAGATGTTGCTCTCTGGTCTCCCATCGCCCCCTTCTTTACAGATGCTGTCTGACGTGTTGTTTTTGTTGTAGGTTGCCAGCATTTGTAGTATTTTGTTATTTTTCCCTATATAGTTGACTAAAGGAAGCCTGCAATAAAAAATCAGGCACATTTAAACAGGATTTAGTCGAGTTTTACTCTCATCCACAGAATGTAACTCCTTTTTAAACTGAAAGCATTTAAAAATGCATCAGGCAATAACAATAAAAAAGCCGAATCTGCTTGTAGCATTCACCACTTATAGCAAAGAACTGGATGTATTGCTCAATTTTAAAACTGAAACACCTCATTTGATTCAACTCTATTTTTGTACACCCACAACTCAAAGCTCAGTAGGGCAAACATTTCCAGGATACTTATTGGGTGGACTCTGAGAAGGATTTTTTTAAATCCTGGCAATCTTGCTGTCAGGAAATTTACATTTTTAATGTGAACCTGGCTTGACTGAAGTGCACTCGGCTACGTCTACCAGCTCTGAAACCGAGAGGGCGAGCAGTGGAACAAAACGAACAGGTTTGGATCTCTGGGCTCTTCAGAGGGCCTATGCCTCCACTGTGAAGGCCAAGTTGTGGTCGCACGGTGGATTGTTGGAAACAGCCGTTTTCAGGAGCCACTTAATGCCATTAAAGCATAGAAAATTTACTATGCTTGAATGTCCTGTTTACGGGTTGATTCTTCTATGTATCAATCTCTGAGAATTATTTTGTCTCTCCGGGAGTGTTAACATGTGATAAAGGATGGGGTGACCATTGTTCCCTGTAGGCTACACTATGTTCTGCGCAGCCTGTTTCTTTAAATGCGGGGTCCCTTTAAATTTCTGCGCGGTATTTCCTATGTAAAGCCCGGTGAGCGGCCTGCGTGGGAACTTGCGGATTACTGCATGGCCGCGCACGCGCGCAGCTTAGAGGGAACATTGCAGATGAACATTCTGCCCAAATATACCACCTCCAGGTGAGATCAGAGCCCTGGAATCAGGCATTAATCCCAAATCAAAGTCAGCAGATAGGAAAGGGAAGGTCATGTACTCTGTAGTGTAATGTATATACCGTTAAGGGGGGAACTATCTTTTACAGCTCATGTATACCGCAGTACCGGCAGTGACCACACCTGTATATAGTACTGAGTAGTAATCTGTACAGATCAGTTCCAGTGTGAACCACGTTGAGTAAACACCTGTTGTACCGTTCTCCTGCAGTCTGTGTATTATTATACACAGACACAACATTGGCGACAAGGCAAGTTCGAACCTACCTGCAACTCTGCATCACCTCCCGGGGATTCGTTCCTGGAGATCAGTGGATTGGAGGTCAAGGCCAGAGACTCGGGCGTCGACCACGGGCAACCGCCCAGTCATCCAGCAGAGACTCGAGAATTGCGGGGGAGGCTGTCGAGAGCCAGGCTTGGCTTTCCAGTCGAGGTGGTCCAGCGAAACGGGCTGGCAACAGGTAGTGCGCAGACCCTTCCCGGACAGCGGCGGGCTAGAGCCTGACCGAGCAGCACAGCAAAGGGCCGAGCAGCGTCGATGGGGGAGAGAGAGAGGGCAGAGCGCACAGGGCTCAGCCGGTGTTCAGGGGCCGAGCAGCGTCGAAGAGAGGGAGAGAGAGAGATGCACAGAAACCTGCGAGGCGCCGCCATTGCCATGAGGACAGCCGAGAGCGGCGTTGGCAGCAGTGCAGGAGAAGCACGCAAAACCTACAGGGCGCCACCATTGCCACGAGAACTGCCGGGAGCGGCGTTGGCAGCAGCGGGGAGGAAGGAAAGCGCGGGAGACGCCATTTTAAGCCATTGGGAGACGCCATTTTAAACCACACCCAAAATGCCGAAGAGTGGCAGTATCACCGCATTGGACAATGAAGTCGAAGATTGGACTACATATGTCGAACGAATAGAGGTATACTGCAAGGCAAATGAGGTGTCAGATGACAAGAAAGCGTCGGTATTGTTAAATTTAATGGGTGCAAAGACGTATGGTTTATTACGAAATCTAGTAACCCCAATGAAGCCAATGGGAAAGAGTTTTGAAGACATACTAACGATACTACAGGAACATTTAAACCCCACACCGCTGCTGATAGCAGAAAGATTCAAGTTTCACAAACGGAACCAGCATAAGGATGAAAGCAATGCTGATTATTTAACAGAACTGCAAAAACTATCGAAACACTGCCAGTTTGGAGCGGGACTGGCAGATACCTGAAGGGACAAGTTTGTGTGTGGGCTTCAAAGTGAAGGAACCCAGAAACGGCTTTTATCTGAAAAGGACCTTACGCTGGAAAAGGCTTTCAGCATTGCGGTATCATATGAAGCAGCAGCACGGGGCGCTGCAGAGATACAACAGAGACCGCAAGAATATGGCACAAACGAAATGTCATATAGAACAGAGAAGTGCTATTGCTGCGGCAGAACAACACACGACCAGAATGATTGCTGGTTCAAAGACAAAGTGTGCAGACTGTGTGGAAAAGTAGGACACATAGCACGAGTCTGCAGGTCGGGAAAGAAAACCAGCAATAAGAAACCTACCAAAGAAAAGTACAAGAAGGTACATAAGATGACGGAGAATAGTTCAGAATAACAAAAGAGTGATAACGACTCCGAAAGCAGGGAACTGAGTTGTCTGAAACTACATAATGTGATCACAATGGAGGATCACCGAACCATTTGGGTCACTCTCAAGATAGCAGGAGTCCAGGTAAAGATGGAATTGGACACAGGATCAGCCCTAACAGTCATAAACTGACGGGACTACGAGCGGCTATTCTCACACATACCCTTGAGAGACACAAAAATTATTTTGAAGACGTACACGGGGCAAAAAGTCTACCCCAAAGGAAATATAAGGGTGACCGTTATATATAACGGTAAGGAAACACCAAAACTAGACCTGTATGTATTGCAAGATGGAGGACCACCATTACTGGGACGTGAATGGATCCGGAAAATACAACTGGATTGGCATTCCATACAGGCACTGACTGTGGCTGACAAAAAGGATGACGATGTCACACCTGGGCGACTGTCAAAGATCCTAACTGACGCGAAAGAAGTGTTCCAGCAAGGACTCGGAACACTAAAAGGCATGGCAGCAACGATTAAAATTGAAGAAAACGCAAGCCCAAAATTTTTTAAGGCCAGACCGCTGCCTTGTGCGATCCGCCCAGCCGTCGAAGCAGAGCTGGAGAGTCTGGAACGTTCAGGTATACTGTCCAAGGTAGACTGGAGCGAGTGGGCTACACCCATCGTCCCTGTGATGAAAAAGTCGTTGAGCAGCACGCCTGGGGAACCAAGGAAGGTTCGCATCTGTGGGGGCTTTAAAGTAACAGTGAACCCGATCCTTCACACTGTACAATATCCACTTCCGCGGATTGAAGATATTTTCGCCTCGCTATCTGAAGGGAAACGCTTCACTAAGATTGATCTGGCCCAGGCGTATCTGCAAATGGAGGTAGAAGAAGCATCAAAAAAATACCTCACAATCAACACCCATAAAGGTCTCTACTAATACAACCGGCTGGTATTCGGGGTAGCATCAGCTCCGGCTATTTGGCAGAGGGCAATGGAACAAGTCCTGCAAGGGATCCCAGGGACCCAGTGTTATTTGGACGACATCCTGGTCACGGGCGAAAATGACAGTGATCACCTTGCCAACCTGGAGCAGGTGCTCACTAGATTGCAGGAATATGGGCTCCGAGCTAACCGCCCCAAATGCGAGTTTTTTAGAAAACAGTATTGTGGCCACGTTATTGATAAAGAGGGGTTACATAAGTCCCCAGAGAAGATTGAGGCAGTAGTCAAGGCTCCAGCACTGGAAAATGTGTCACAACTGAGGTCATTCCTCGGGCTGGTAAACTACTACCATAAGTTCTTGCCAAATTTATCTACAATACTACACCCACTGAACACCCTACTGCAAACTGGGGTGCCATGGAAGTGGAGTAACGAATGTAGACGAGCTTTCCAGAAGAGCAAAACACTAATCACATCGAAAGAGGTATTGGCCCATTACAACCCAGCATTACCAATTCGGTTGGCATGTGATGCGTCACCCTACGTCATTGGAGCGGTGCTGTCGCACAAATTCTCGGACGGCTCAGAGGGGCCAATAGCCTTTGCATCACGATCACTAACCTCAGCCGAGTGTAACTACGCCCAGATTGACAGGGAGGCCCTCAGCCTAGTGTGGGGAGTGAAAAAGTTCAATCACTATCTGCACGAGCAGAAATTCACCTTGCTGACTGATCACCAGCCTCTTGTCTCCATTTTTAATCCGAAGAAGGGCGTTCCGGTGATGACTGCGCAACGACTACAAAGATGGTCACTTTTTCTAGGGGCGCACCACTATGAGATTGAATATAAGGGCACGAAACAGCATGGAAATGCTGATGGGCTATCACGCCTGCCACTGCCTACTGCGGAGGAAGCACCAGCAGTGGGTCCTGTCAAAATATTCCATTCGACTATAGTTGAATACCTACCGGTAACTAATGCTTGTATCGAAAAGGAAACCCGAAATGACCCGACACTGTCTCGGGTATATGATTTGACGGTGAAGGGATGGCCAGCACATGGCGACTCACTGTTGCCAGCATTCTCGACAAGGAGAGAACAGCTGTTAGTGTGCCGGGGGACCTTGATGTGTGGATCCCGAGTGGTAATTCCACCCAAGTTAAGGGATAGAGTGCTCAATGAGCTCCATGAGGGTCATCTGGGAGGGGTAAAAATGAAAAGCCTAGCCAGGGCTTATGTGTGGTGGCCGGGAATCGATAAACAAATCGAGGACCTGACCAAGAGCTGCTCAGGATGCCAGAAAGTCCAAAATGCACCACCACAGGCCCCTCTACACCCATGGGAGTGGCCCTCATCTCCATGGCAACGGGTGCATATTGATTTTGCTGTTCCATTCATGGACTCAATGTTTTTAATAGCCGTGGATGCGCACTCGAAATGGCCTGAGGTCATCAAAGTGTCCTCCACCACCACGGAGAAAACTATTGCAGTCCTACGGACCATTTTTGCCAGGAATGGCTTGCCAGAACAGATTTGCTCTGACAACGGACCACAATTTGTGTCCGAAGAGTTCCGGAGGTTCTTGAAAAAGAATGGGGTAAGGCATTACACATCCGCCCCGTATCATCCAGCCACAAATGGATTGGCTGAGAGGTTCGTACAAACCTTTAAGAAGGCAATAAAGGCTATGTACAATGACAACATTCCGCTGCAGCACAAGGCGGACAATTTCCTGTTCGCCTACCGGAATGCGACACATGCAGTCACCAACCAGGCCCCAGCCATGATGTTCTTTAACCAAAGGTTAAGATCTCCCCTGGATTTGCTCAGACCAAACGTACGAAGAGATGTTGAGAGTAAGCAATTCCAGCACATCCATGAGAAGCCAACAAGGAACTTCAATGTAGGGCAACCAGTCTTAGCCCGCGACTACCACTACCGAACAGAAAAATGGCAGCCAGGAACGATATGCACACGGCAGGGCCCACTAA
Organism: Somniosus microcephalus; assembly: GCF_052327205.1. Classification (NCBI taxonomy): domain Eukaryota; kingdom Metazoa; phylum Chordata; class Chondrichthyes; order Squaliformes; family Somniosidae; genus Somniosus; species Somniosus microcephalus. The sequence continues at coordinate 174,699,264 of NC_140989.1, read as the reverse complement.
TGTACACAGTGGACGTTGGGGAGAGCATCGTGAGACGCCATGCTGACCAGATCCTAGAGTCACAGGAACAAGTCAACCCCATGCCTCGCCCATACGTACCTGGTGATGAACCCGACGTACAGGTCGCATCTACCCCAGAAACAGTAGCATCGGAAGCTGATGAACTAACCGACGACAGGGGGCCAGAATCGCCTCCGCACCAAGAGCAAGACACTCGGGAAAGGCGCTATCCAGAAAGGATCAGGAAGCCTCCCCAAAGACTGAATATATAAATAGACTATTTTCAGCTAATGTTGCAGGTTAAAAGTGTTAATTGTAATTAGTTTGATATGTAATTGTTAAATGAGTGTTATGGTACTATTAATCTAAAAGGGGAGGAATTGTAATGTATATACCGTTAAGGGGGGAACTATCTTTTACAGCTCATGTATACTGTAGTACTGGCAGTGACCACACCTGTATATAGTACTGAGTAGTAACCTGTACAGATCAGTTCCAGTGTGAACCACGTTGAGTAAACACCTGTTGTACCGTTCTCCTGCAGTCTGTGTCTTATTATACACAGACACAACATGTAGCAAATGAAATCTTCAAATAAACATCTCCTCACCCTCCAATCAAGTGCTTTGGGCCATATGGCAACCACCAGTTTCAAAGCTTTTATTAACAGTAACAGGGAAAATGGGCCTCCTTGTCATGTACCCCATCCCAATTTAACTGAAGTGGAGATGATATAATTCAATCCTATTTACCTAATTAAACCCAGAGAGGAAACTAAGGATTCAAAATACCTATGGTCCCGTTCTTCTGGTGGAAGTGAGGCCTGATTGTGCCCATGCTGAAGACTCTGAATTCATCCCAAGTGTGTGCCAGAAGTCATCAGCTCCAAAGGAGCCGTTCTGGTACTTCAGGAATTGAATCGCTCTTCAGGATCACTTACCTTTCCCTTCTAAAGGGCTGTAGCCTTTCCTCGGGTCTCAGCAGAACTCATGCCAGCTCTGGGCTCCAGGCTCCAGCCAGGGTATTGTGTCCAATTCTGGGCACACACTTTAGGAAGGACGTGAAGGCTTTGGAGAGGGTACAGAAGAGATTTACTACAATAGTTCCAGGGATGAGGGATTACAGTTATGTGGATAGACTAGAGGTTGTTCTCCTTAGAGCAGATTAGGCTGAGAGGAGATTTGATGGAGGTGTTTAAAATCATGAAGGGTTTAGATAGAGTAAATAAAGAGAAACTGTTTCCAATGGCTGAAGGTCGATAATCAGAGGGTACAGATTTAAGGTGCTTGGCAAAAGAACCAGAGGTGAAATGAGTGTAATGTTATCTTATATATCTTAGTATTAAGAGGCTTACGAGTAGATATTGTTGAGTACTCTTTATTAGGTCTTGAGTCAGTGCCAGCTCGTGCAGTACTGCCGCATGGCCAAGATGGCTTCCTATTTATACGACTGCCGTCAAGCAGCTGTCTTTATTACAGCTACCGTAAAGCAGCTGTCTTTACTACAGCTACAGTTATCTGTACATCTTTCCCCCTCAACAATGACATAAACAGTAAACACCATAACATAACATAACACATAGAACACATATTAACAACATTTAAAAACAGTCAGTGTAACTACTATTAATTACTATTAACAACATGTAAAAACTGTCAGTGTAACTACACCTTGCAATAACTGCTGGTACATAGAAACACTACCCACACCCACATTATGTCCGTGTGTAATTGAGACACGGACTGCAGGAGTTGGTTATAAAAGGTCGTTACTGAGTGGAGACAAACTGGAACTACTATGCAAAAGTTAATACACAGGCTTACATACAGGGGTGGTCACTACTGGTACTGCAGTATACAGGGGCTGCAAAGTACATACACTACAATTCCTCCCCTTTTAGCTAAACAGTACATAACATTCGATTAATAATTAAATAACATATTTACAATTACAGTTGCTAGATACATTAGCTGAAGTTAAGCAATTATAAGTTCAGTCTTTGAGGAGGCTTCCTGATTCTGTCTGGATAACGCCTCTTTGGGGTATCAGGTTCTTCTGGCAAAGTTGATTCGGGATCAACGTCGTTGTTTGGTTCGTCTGCTTCCAATATCACCGATTCTGAGGTAGATGCAATTGGTACTTTGGTTTCATCACCAGGTGTATCGGATCGTGGTGTGGAATTGACATTTTCCAGTGACTCTAGAATCTGGTCAGCATGGCGTCTTACAATGCTCTCTCCAACATCCACGGTATACATTAGAGGTCCTTGCCGTGTACAGATCGTTCCTGGCTGCCATTTCTCTGTGTGGTAGTCCCGGGCCAAAACTGGTTGACCTATCTTAAAACTCCTGGTCGGCCTTTCATTCATATTCTGAAACTGCCTGTTCTCCACATCTCTTCTGATGTTTGGCTTAACCAAATCCAAGCGGCATCGTAGTCTTCAATTGAAGAACATCATGGCTGGAGTTTGGTTGGTAACCGCATGTGTCGCATTCAGGTAGGCAAACAAGAAGTTATCCACCTTGTGTTGTAGGGGTATGTCTTCATTACACATTGCCTTGATAGCCTTCTTGAATGTTTGAATGAACCTCTCAGCCAATCCATTGGTGGCTGGATGATATGGGGCGGATGTGTAATGCTTAACACCATTGTTCTTTAAGAACCTCCGGAACTCTTCAGACACAAACTGTGGTCCATTGTCGGAGCAAATCTGTTCAGGCAGCCCATTTCTGGCGAATATGGTTCGTAAGAGTGTGATAGTTTTTTCTGTGGTGGTTGAGGACATTTTTATTACCTCTGGCCACTTTGAATGTGCATCCACCGCAATTAAAAACATCGAGTCCATAAATGGACCAGCAAAATCAATGTGCACCCTTTGCCATGGAGATGAGGGCCACTCCCATGGATGTAGAGGGGCTTGTGGTGGGGCGTTTTGGACCTTCTGGCATCCTGTACAGCTCTTGGTCATCTCTTCGATTTCTCTATCGATTCCCGGCCACCACACAAATGCTCTGGCTAAGTTCTTCATTTTTACCCCTCCCAGGTGACCCTCATGAAGCTCATTGAGCACTCTATCCTTCAATTTGGGTGGAATTACTACTCTGGATCCACACATCAAGGTTCCTCTGCACACTGACAGCTGTTCTCTTCTCGGCGAGAATGCTGGCAGCAGTGGTTCGCCATGTGCTGGCCATCCCTTCGCCGTTAAATCATAGACCCAGGAGAGTGTCGGGTCATTTCGTGTTTCCTTTTCTATGTTTGCATTCGTCACAGGGAGACATTCGACTATGGTTGAGTGGAATATCTCCACTGGATCCACTGCAGGTGCTTCTTCCACCATCGGCAACGGTAGGCACGACAATCCATCAGCATTCCCATGCTGTTTAGTTCCTTTGTACTCGATGTCATATTGGTGTGCCCCTAGGAAAAGGGACCACCTCTGTAGCCGTTGTGCTGTCATTATCGGGACGCCGTTCTGAGGGTTGAAAATGGAAACAAGAGGTTGATGATCAGTTAGTAGAGTAAATTTCTGACCGTGCAGGTAGTGATTGAACTTCTTCACCCCCCACACCAGGCTAAGGGCCTCTCTGTCAATCTGGGCGTAGTTACGCTCGGCTGAAGTTAACGAGCGTGACGCAAAAGCTATCGGCCTTTCTGAACCATCAAGGAATTTATGTGACAGTACCGCTCCAATGCCGTAGGGAGACGCATCACACGCCAGTCTTATCGGTAGTGATGAGTTGTAGTGAGCCAATACTTCTCTTGAAGTGATTAGGTCTTTACTCTTCTGAAAGGCCCGCTTACATTCATCGCTCCATTTCCATGCTACTCCAGTTTGTAGTAGGGCGTTCAGTGGGTGCAGAATGGCGGACAAATTCGGCAAAAACTTATGGTAGTAATTCACCAACCCGAGGAATGACCTCAGTTGCGACACATTTTCAGGCGCTGGAGCCTTAACTACCACTTCAATTTTGTCAGGGGACTTATGTAACCCCTCTTCATCAATCACGTGGTCACAATATGATATCTGTTTCTTAAAAAACTCGCACTTGGGGCGATTGGCTCGTAGCCCATGTTCTCTTAGTCTAGTGAGCACCTGCTCTAGGTTGGCAAGGTGTTCACTGTCATCTTCACCTGTCACTAGGATGTCGTCCAAGTAACACTGAGTCCCCGGAATCCCTTGCAGGACTTGTTCCATCGCTCTTTGCCATATCGCCGGAGCTGATGCTACTCCGAATACCAGTCGATTATACTGGTAAAGACCTTTGTGAGTGTTTATCGTGAGATACTTCCAAGAGGATTCTTCAACCTCCATCTGCAAATATGCTTGTGCTAGGTCAATTTTTGTAAAACGCTTCCCTCCAGATAGTGAGGCGAAAATATCTTCTATCCTCGGGAGAGGATATTGTACTGTGTGAAGGACTGGGTTCACCGTCACCTTGAAGTCCCCACAGATGCGAACCTTCCTTGGCTCCTCAGACTTATTGTTTAACGTTTTCTTCATGACAGGAACAATGGGTGTCGCCCACTCGCTCCAGTCTACCTTAGATAACACGCCTGCATTCTCCAGATTCTCCAGTTCTGCCTCGACGGCTGGGCGAATTGCATATGGTACCGGTCTTGCTTTGAAAAACTTGGGAATTGCATTCTGTTCTATTTTTATCGAGGCAGTTACGCCTTTAAGAGTTCCCAGTTCTTGTTGAAATACCTCTTTGGCGTCAGCTAAGATTTTTGACAATCGCCCAGGTGTGACGTTGTCATCCTTTTTACCAGCCACCGTCAATGCCTGAATGGAGTGCCAGTCTAAACTTATCTTTCTGATCCATTCATGTCCCAATAACGGTGGTCCACCATCTTGCAGTATGTACAGATACAATTTCTGTATTTCCTTGCCGTTGTATTCGACAGGCACCCTTATTTTCCCTCTGGGGTATACTTTTTGCCCCGTATACGTCTTCAAGAAAATGGATGTCTCTTTCAAGGGTATGTGTGAGAATAGCCGCTCGTAGTCTCGTCGATTCATGATGGTCAGGGCTGATCCTGTATCCAATTCCATTTTGACTTGGGACCCTGCTATCGTGAGGGTGACCCAAATGGTTTGGTGATCCTCTTTTGCGATTACGTTGTGAAGTTTGAGACAGCTTAATCTCTTGTTCCCGGATTCACTATCGCTCATCTGGTCTTCGGAACTACTGTCCGTCATCTTTTGTACTTTCCTGTACTGTTCCTTAGTAGCCTTTTTGTTGTCATTAGTCTTCTTTCCAGACCTGCAAATTCGTGCAATATGTCCCATCTTTCCGCATTGCCTGCATATTTTGTCCTTGGACCAGCAGTCCTTCTGGTCATGGGTTGTTCTGCCGCAGCGATAACATTTTTCAAATCCCCGTGTCATTTCGTGGGTGCCGTATTCCTGTGGCTTTTGCTGTATTTCCGCAGCTCCCCTTGCTGCTGCTTCGTACGATACTGCCACGCTGAAAGCCTTATCTAGCGTCAGCTCTTTCTCTGAGAGTAACCTCTTCTGGGTTCCTTCACTCAGGAGTCCACAGACAAATTTGGCCCGTAGGGTATCTGCCAGTCCTGCTCTGAACTGGCAGTGCTTTGATAGCTTGTGTAGTTCCGTAAGGTAATCAGCATTGCTCTCATCTTTATACTGATTTCTCCTGTGGAATTTAAATCTTTCTGCTATCAGCAGCGGTGTAGGATTTAGGTGTTCCTGTAGGATATCAACAATTTCGTTAAAACTCTTCGCCATCGGTTTGGCTGGAGTAATCAGGTTCCGCAATAGGCCGTACGTTCTTGCGCCCATTAAGTTTAGTAGTACCGATGCCTTTTTCTCATCGGCTACTTCGTTTGCCTCACAATATACCTTGACTCTTTCCACATACGTGGTCCAGTCTTCTATTGTATTATCGAAGGCAGTGATATTGCCAGTCTTCGGCATCTTGGAAATCTAAGATGGCGCCTCCCGCGCTTTGCCTTCTTCCCCGATTTAACAAAATGGCGCCTCCCATGCTTTCCGTCTTCCCCGCTGCTGCTAGCGCTGTTGCTGGCGTTTTATGCCTTGATGGCGACGCCCTATGGTCTTCGCGCACTTCCCCCCGCGCTGCTGCTAACGCCGCTCTCTGCGGTTCCCGTGGCAAACTGCAGCTCCTCGCGGCTTTCTGCACTTCTAAATTCTTTTATTTCCCCGTCGTCGGAGCAACCCTACGGGATACTTTCCTCCCATTTCTCGGGTCTGTACGCTGCCCGGCTTCGTAGCACCGGCCGCGCCCTGTGTGCTCCACCCTCTCTCTCTCTCTCCTCTTCCCGACAACGCTGCTCGGCCCCGTTGAAAAGCCACCCGATCGAGCTCTAGCCCACCGCAGCCCAGGAAGGATCAGTGTACTACCTGCCACCAGCCCGATTAGCTGGAACACCATCGACAGGATAACCAAGCCCCGCTCTCGACAGCCTCTCCTGCAAATCTTCAACTCCGATGAATCAGAGGCGGTTGCCCACGGTCGACGCCCGTTTCTTCTGTTTGTTTTATTTATTTATTTTTTCTTTCTTCCTTCTGGCCTCGACCTCTGACAACTTCGCTTCAGGGATGGATCCCCATGAGGTGGTGCAGACTGTAGGTAAGTTCGGATTTGCTCATTGCCAGTATTATGTCCATGTGTAATTGAGACACGGACTGCAGGAGTTGGTTATAACAGGTCTTTACTGAGTGGAACCAAACTGGAACTACTATGCAAAAGTTACTACACAGGCTTATAGACAGGGGTGGTCACTACTGGTACTGCAGTATACAGGGGCTGCAGAATATAGTTCCTTCTGCAAAGTACGTACACTACAACCCAGAAGTCCATTAGCTGTTTACAGTCTTTCCCTTGTCTGCAGGTCGAGTCTAACGACAGGCTTTCTGGTGCGCTGTGACCTGCGTAGCTGAGTGGGTATTTGCTGGGCCAACCCAGTTGTGTCCATTAAGTTCATGTCTGTACTACACGGATCCCTTGCCTCATTGTCACCCCTGTGTACTTCATCACTTTGTGGCATTGCCCTCGTCTCCTCGTCACTCTGTCGGATTTCCATCATCAGCTCATCCTCTCTGTCCTCCTGTGGCTGATAGGTCTCGGTGGTTTTCAGTAGGTGCCTCCTGTTTCTGCGATACACATTGCCATTTTCTGTCATGACACTGTATGGCCTGGGGGCGATCTGTTGTAGAACGGTGGCTCTTTGATTCCATGACCCAGGCCTTTCAATGTGAACTACATCCTTCTCCTGTAGAGGCACTAGTGCAGTGGTTGTGCGGTCATGGAGCGTTTTTTGTTTCCGCTGAAGTTTCCAGGCCTTGTCTGCCCATACCTCATCTCTGTGATCAGGTGTGACATGCCTGGGAAGTCGAGTACGGATTTTGCGACCCAGTAAGAGCTCAGCTGGAGACTTGCCACTTTCCAGCGGGGCCGCCCTGTACGACATCATGGCCAGATATGGGTCAGTGTTGCTGTGTGCTGCTTTCTTTCATAGCCTTTTCACAATCTGTACCCTCTTCTCTGCTTTTCCATTGGCTTGAGGGTAGAGCGGGCTGGAGGTTACATGCTTAAACTCATACTCTGTAGCAAATGACTGAAACTCATGACTGGCATAGGGAGAGCCATTATCAGAGACCAGAGTTAGAGGGATGCCCTGCCTGGAAAAGATTGACTTCAGGTGAGTTATCACAGCTCTTGATGTGGTGCTGGGTAGGAGAGCAATCTCAGGATAATTAGAGTAATAATCAATAACTAACAAATAGTCTTTTCCTTCGTAGTGAAAAATATTAGTTCCTACCTTTTCCCAAGGTTGTGATGGGAGCTCTGTGGTAATGAGGGGTTCTTTTGTTTGCTTGTAGTGATACTCCTGACATGTAGCACACTCACTGATCATCTGGTCAATATCAGAGTTCATGTTTGGCCAGTAGAGTGCCTCACGTGCTCTCCTTTTTGACTTTTCCACACCCAGGTGCCCTTCATGTATCCTGTGAAGCATTTCTCGTCGCATAGAGATGGGCACTACAATCCTGTCACACTTAAGCAGTATTCCATTAACCACAGAAAGCTCAGACTGAATATGATGATATTGTTTACATGACCCTTTCTTCCAACCCTCTTGAAGATTTCTCATCACTTTCCTCAGAACAGGGTCCTTTGATGTCTCTGTGGCTATCTTTGATAGTTGTTCCTGTGAGGCGGGCAATGCTGCATAGACCATATCCACATGAAGGGCCACATCCTCTTCTGTTTCACTGTTTTGTGTGGCATGAGGCACAGCCCTGGATAGTGTATCTGCTATGAACATTTGTGTCCCTGGCACATATGTGAGCTCAAAATCATAACATTGTAGTCTCATCATTAGGCGCTGTATCCGTGATGACATGTCACACAGATTCTTTTTTGCGATCCCTAGCAGTGGATTATGGTCAGTTTCTAGGATAACCTTGGGAAGTCCATAGATGTAGGTATGAAATTTTTCACACCCAAATGCCAAGCCCAGGCACTCCTTCTCTATTTGCGCATACTGGCACTCTGTAGCCGTCATGGAGCGTGACGCATATGCCACTGGTCACCATTCTCCTTCATCTTCCTGTAGAAGGACAGCCCCTAATCCATCCTTAGAGGCATCTGTGGACACTTTTGTCCTCTTTTCAGGGCAGAAGAACTTCAGTAGGGGTTCACTTGCTAGAATGTGTAGCAGCCCCTTCCATTCATTCTCATGTTCATGTCCCCATTGGAACTCTGTCCCTTGGTGCAGCAGTTTTCCCAAGTGAGCGGTTTTCTCTGCCAGATTTGGAATGAATTTCCCTCGGTAATTAACCATGCCAAGGGCCCGCTGGACCCCTTTCTTGGCCTTCGGGTTTTCCATGTCATGTATGGCCTTTACCTTTGACTTGTCTGGCTGAATCCCTTCTGCAGAAATCTTGTCCCGGAGGAATGTGATTTCATTGACGCTGAACTGACATTTGTCTTTATTTAGTTTGAGTCCACACTGCCGTATCCTCTGAAGTGTTTTTTCCAGTCTGGTGTCATGCTCTCCCTGAGTGGAGCCCCATACTACCAGATCATCCACGTACACCCGCACACCATCCAGGCCCTCGATGATTTGCTCCATTGCTCTGCGGAAGATTTCTGGGGCGGAGCTAATGCCGAAGGGCAGGCGCTGGTAAGAGTATCGACCAAACGGGGTGTTAAAGGTGCACAGCTTAGTACTCTCTTCATCAAGTTTCAGCTGCCAGAATCCATGCGAGGCATCCATCTTGGAGATAAATTTTGCTCCTGTCATTTCGCTGACTATTTCCTCTCTCTTAGGGATTTGATAGTGCTCTCTTTTTATATTAGCATTAAGGTCCTTGGGATCCATGCAGACACGCAATTTATCAGTCTTTTTTGAATTGACGCAAACCATGGAATTTACCCAGTCAGTCGGTTCCTCAGTCTTCTTTATGACACTTAGTCCCTCCATGCAGTCTAGCTCTTTCCGCAGTTTCTCACGGAGGGCCACCGGAACTCTCCTGGGTGCGTGAATCACAGGTTGTGCGTCATCTCTCAGTTTGATGGAGTATGTAAAGGGCAGTGCTCCGAAACCCTGAAATACATCTGCGTACTTGTGTGTTATAGCATCATGCTTTATATTTGTACTGTCTTGGGGGGCACTCTGCACACAGTTCAGTTCATTAATAGTATAGACTTGTTTTACCAAGCTCAAATCCACACATGCCTTATCCCCCAACAGTGACTCATGTCCTTCAGGCACTATAACAAACGTCAATGGGTGAATGCAATTTTTTACCTTAACATTCAGCCTACACGTTCCTTTTGTTTCAATACTTTGTCCATTGTACGCCTTCAAAGCCACTGTCTTGTTCAGTATTTTTGGTCTCACTTCGAGATTCCGTACACCACTCCAGCTTATGAGGTTTGCCTTAGCACCTGTATCTAGCTTGAAGGGAACAATGGTGCCATTTACCAGCAAGGGGGCTATCCAAACTTCAGTCTTCAGTCCTATGGAATGTACTTCTTTTTCCATATCTTTACCCTGTTTTAAGTCATTTTGCACCATTCCAACATACAAAGTCTCCGATTCCGTGTCTTCAGTCTCAATAGCATGCACTGTCTTTTTACCTTCGGTTTTCTCTTCCCAAAAGCACATTTTAGCAAAGTGATTCCTGCCTTTACATTTTGCGCAGTTCTTCCCATAAGCCGGACATTGTCTTGCCACGTGTCTATTGCCGCACCGTCTGCAATCGTATGGCTTCATAGTCCTGAACTCTGTGCACCCTCTTGTGTCCCTTCTGTGTACTACATCCACTGGTAGGTTGTCCAGTCCCAGCGCTCTCATGCCCGTTGCTGTAGTTCTCCCATCGAATGTTTGCGTGTGCATGGCTGAGAGTTCACTAGCATGACATATTTTTACTGCAGCATCCAAAGTTAAGTCATTATCCCTAAGCATTCTCTCCCTCACCTTCTTGTCAAGTATTCCGAAAATGACCTGATCATGTATCATTGATTCCTTCAAGTTACATGTTTGTGCTTTTGTTTTCAAGTCCATCTGAAAAACATCACAGGATTCTCCTTGCTTTTGCATGCGGGAGCGAAAAATAAATCTCTCGAACGTTTCATTCTTTTTAGGTGTGCAGTATTTATCGAACAAATCTATCACCTTGTCCAGATCATTTTTGTCACCTTCAGCTGCAAACGTAAATGTATTATACAGCTCGATTGCCTGCGAGCCAGCCACTGTTAGCAACAAAGCTACCTTACGTGTTCCAGAGCTAGTCGTGGCATCGATCGCTGTGAGGTAGAGAAGAAAGTGTTGTTTGAATTCGCGTCAATTTTCATCCAGATTTCCTTCAAGTTGCAGGCTAGTCGGTGGTTTTATCCCTTCCATTGTTGTGGTATGCCTGTATCGTGCGTTCTATAAATCCTGGTACCATGTAATGTTATCTTATATCTTAGTATTAAGAGGCTTACGAGTAGATATCGTTGAGTACTCTTTATTAGGTCTTGAGTCAGTGCCAGCTCGTGCAGTACTGCCGCATGGCCAAGATGGCTTCCTATTTATACGACTGCCGTCAAGCAGCTGTCTTTACTACAGCTACCGTAAAGCAGCTGTCTTTACTACAGCTACAGTTATCTGTACATGAGGAAAAACTATTTTACACAGCCCTGATAGGGTGGTGGAAACAGATTCAATAGTAACATTCAAAAAAGGAATTTTATATATATTGAAGGGAAAAAATTGCAGGGATATGGGGAAAGAGCGGTGGAGTGGGACTAACTGGATTGCTCTTCGAAAGAGTTGGTGCAGACTCGTGGGCTGAATGGCCACCTTCTATGCTGCACTATTCTATAATTCTATGACTCTAAGTGTTCTGCTGAGGCCTTTTGAGGGTGTAAAGTGGGTATTTTCAGTGTAGCTTGAGAACTGTCCCAGACACACACCCTTAGGGTGGTGGGAGACGCAGGCAGACTATCCACTCTGAACCAAAAACATGGGAAGGAATCCAAGTGCAACTTTATTCCGCTCTGATCAGGCAATCTGCCTCAAAATCGGACAGGGTCTGATCGGAATTTTCGGTCCTCTAGGCACTTGAACGGGTACTTTAATTTGACTCAGTCCAATGCTAACATCTAACAAAATAGCCATATTGGGCCACTTGTAATATGAGGAAGTGTGCAAGTTTCCTCAGGGTGTCAGAGGAATGAAAACCTTTCAGAGATCTCACCCGACTGCAGTGTACAATTTGTGGAGACACTGATCCCACTTGACATGTGAGTACCTTTGACAGTCAGCATTTTAAAGCTAGTGCAGTGGGTGTGGTCCTTCCCTTTTATGGCCAACATTGATGTAAGAGCCCTGCCCTTGTGGTACATCTGTTCAAAGCCCTCAGTAATGCCAGCTCCAACGTGGGCAGGAATTTGTGGTAGAACACTACTGTGTGCTCATGTTAGTCCTAGGGCTTACCCTCTTTCCACTTCAGATAGCTTTATGGGTCAGTCCAACTAAAAAAGCCGTCACACTCTAAGGCTGCTGCTTAGGATTCTGATTGATACGCCAGCTTATAAAATGAATCACAATTTTTGCTAATTTAAATGGGATCTGCCTTTAGTTCCTCCACCATGTTCTGAATCAGAGATTGCGCCGTCTGCTCTCCCCTTTTTAGCTGCATGCCCAGTTGTTTCCCAGCTTTTAGCTCCAGAGGCAAGAAACTGATGCCAACCCGAAAATAGTTTGAATCCAGTTTGTTTCTTTAGTAAAGAGTTAAGCTTATGTTTAACTTCTCTGAATGTTTGTTCCAAATGGGAGACTTAGTGCCAAATCTCCAGCTGGTGGATCAGAGCTGGGGCACAGATATTTCCGCTGCCTTCTTCTTTTTGGCTGAAGCATTGCTTATAACCTGTCCCTGCATTACTACCTTAAGGTTCCCATGGAGTAGCCTCAAGCGCCAACAGGCCCCTATTTTCCTGTACATGTATATCCAGCTTTAATATGACAGGTCAAATGGATAATTATTGCTCATTTTCCAGTGAGGCTATTGTTTTTAGAAAAGGGAATGAATGAGCTGATATCACATTTGGTTGATATCTGCACCCAATGATTTCCTTCCTAACTCCTATGATATTCTAAAATAGGCAAAAATCCTTTGTGGTGATGTTGTATAACCTCCATATATCTATATGGCCAACCTCACCAATGAATTCTAAAGGACTATCCTGACTCTCAGTGAGGGCCCTATTCTTCTCTTGAGAATGATTCAGACCCTGGTCTGATACAAGACTAAGATCCCCTTTATGATCAATGGAAGTTTAGGTAGTTCTTTAATCTTAGAAGGGGCCGTATTCAGGAATTGTGCCTGACTAATATTAATCAAAGCTCATAGCAAGGAAACCTGTCACTACATCTCCCATCTGGCTCTTTCACAGGTGTACTACTCTAAATGGATTAGATTTATGTATTAAATGTTGCCAACCTTCTTTTTAATTAAAAGACGCAGAGTGCATTTGCCCCACCCCGAATTTCTTAAGATTTAACTAGTCATACAACTCGGTCTCCTGTGAAAAGGTTACCACAGTCTTTAATCAGTTTAAATACTGCACAATTTTAAGGCACTTGACTGGATTAGGGATTCTTTCCACATTCCAAGAGACCAACTTAACCTCGGGACATCCCAAAGTGCTTTACAGCCAATTAAGTACTTTTGAAGTGTAGTCACTTGTAATGTGGAAAATGCAACAGCCAATTTGTGCACAGCAAGTCCCCACAAACAGCAATTTGATAATGACGAGATAATCTGTTTTAGTGATGTTGGTTAAGGGATAAATATTGGTCAGGACACCGAGGAGAACCCTTGCTATGGGATCTTTTCTGTTCACCTGAGAGGCCAACATGGCCTCGGCTTAATGTCTCATCTGTAAGACAGCACTTCCTCAGTACGGCACTGAGGTGATAGTGTTATTACTGAGCCACGGCTGACAAGATGAATGGACTGGATATGATAGTCTAAGTACGATTTCACTAATTTCTTATATGCAGTTAATATGGCTTTGATTTGCATTTTGCCTTCTGACAATGCAAATTCTATGCCTTATTTCATAATACTGTATTGTAGTGGTACCACCGAGTGTCCCTTACTTACCGTACATAATTCCCTTTAACGTAACGATGTAGCCGGTGCAGGGCTTTCCTCCTTTGGGAGCGCGTGCGAACGCGATGACGCGGGTTAACGCGATGACATCATCACGCAAGTCACGTGACTACCCGAGCGCGGGAAGAACGCGATGACGTCATCACGCAATCAACGGGACTGCCTACTCAGTCCTCGTGGTGTCTCCGTCTGGTGAAGACCTATTTTATAGCCCTCCTGTACCTAGCTCTGCAACCTGTTAGAATTCCTCTGTTCCTGCATTAAAAACCTTTTTGATTGTTCTCCTGGAGTCGAACTCGATTATTAAGTAGGCATTCGTCCAATACCTACATCGGTGAACCCGAATACCTACAATTGGTGACCCCATCTCCGTGAACGTTTTTCACAGAAGAAGCGCACAGCCTGAACCCCGTCTCTGTGAACGTTCTCACAGAAGAACGGCACGACGAACAACAACCGCTGAACAACAACCGACGAACACCAATTCCTACAATTGGTGACCACCGACGTGAGGACGGGAGCTCATCAATACCTACATTGGTGACCCCGTTTTTCGTGAACATTTTTCACGAAAGCAGCGCAGCCGGACCCCAATTTTTCGTGAACGTTTTTCACGAAAGAAGCACACATGGAAGCTACAGCCATTTCGCTCAGCTACCGCAACACTGGGAGCAACAATCGCCCTCGTGCTTTATTCTGGTAGAAGCCCCGTTCGCCCTGTGCAACATCGATACAGCGCAGACCACGTACCTGGATATGGTCTCCGTTTTCGACAGCTCTACCGACTTTCGGAGCGCCAGCCTCTTTGACAACCCCACGGCGGAACAGCAAGTATAAAATCCCCACAGCGCGGGTACAGCACGTTTTCTGGCTCACAGGATCGGAACGCGCCCCGGCGGAGAGGCCACGAGGACTCAGTCCTTGCAAACCACGCCTTGCAACCCTCGCAACCCACGAGGACTCACCCCTCGCAACCCACTGGGACTCGCCCCTCACAATCCACATGGATTCGCCCCTCACAACCCACGAGGACCCACCCCTCGCAAACCATGAGCATTCCTCCCTTGCGAACCACGAGGACCCATCCCTCGTAACCCACGAAGATTCACCCCTCGCAAACCACGAGGACCCATCCCCCGCCGACGCCACACCAGCCCATCAGCCTGCTGGTCTGTCTTTTCTACCATGCTTTTTGGCACGAAGGCGAAGCGTTGCCGCCCACCCAAATCAACAACAACTAGAAGCGTTGCCGCCCTCCCAGCAGTTTTCCCCCTACCGAAATCAACAACAACTGGAAGCGTTGCCGCCCTCCCGGCAGTTTTCCCCCTACCGAAATCAACAACAACTGGAAGCGTTGCCGCCCTCCCGGCAGTTTTCCCCTAAATCAACAACAACTAGAAGCGTTGCCGCCCTCTCTACAGTTTTCCCCTCAACAAAAGCAAACATCTAATGACGCTGCGACCATCGAGGATGGGTCCAACGGGCATCCCGCGGCTGAGATCGGCCACGCGAAAATTGCTGTCATCACCGATCACTGATCAACGCAGCAACGGTTCACTCTCTTCTGTGTTACCGTAGTAGCACTACGGCACGCACCGTTCCGTGTGTTCCCGACTGCCGGAGAGTTCGCTCGCCTGTCGGCGAGTTCACCTGCCTGCCCAGACCCACGTTTCTTTCCTCCTGGATCACCCGTTCGGCGTTCCTGCAGATTTCGTCAGACTGGGGACCTTTTCCCAACAATGACAGAGCCATGGTCCGTGTCTGCCCAAACTGCCAGTCACTATGACGTGGCCAGCTGTTTCGCCCCGGCGCCCGTTTTGAACCACGGGCTACAGAGGTCACACGGTTCCACGGTCCTTCACAGGGCTGAATACGTTTTATTCACCCTTACACGCATCAGGATCCGCTGAAGACCCCATCTACCGGACCACATATTTTGACCTCGCCCGCCATGTCGAGACAACACGACCACCTGCCTGACCATCAGCCACCCATCGTCGTTACGGCACACCTGGTACGATCGTCCACCGGACCACCAGCCACCCATCGTCATTACGCCAACCCAAGTATGACCGCCCGCCAGACCACCAACCACCCAGCAGTCTCCGTCTCGAGACTACAGGAGTCGTTCGGACAGGCTCGTCAGACCACCTCACCGTTCAACGTCCGTTAAAGCGAATTCTGGGGGGGGCGCATGTAGCGGTACCACCGAGTGTCCCTTACTTACCGTACATAATTCCCTTTAACATAACGATGTAGCCGGTGCAGAGCTTTCCTCCTTTGGGAGCACGTGCGAACGCGATGACGCGGGTTAACGCGATGACGTCATCACGCAAGTCACGTGACTACCCGAGCGCGGGAAGAATGCGATGATGTCATCACGCAATCCACGGGACTGCCTACTCAGTCCTTGTGGCGTCTCCGTCTGGTGAAGACCTATTTTATAGCTCTCCTGTACCTAGCTCTGCAACCTGTTAGAATTCCTCTGTTCCTGCATTAAAAACCTTTTTGATTGTTCTCCTGGAGTTGAACTCGATTATTAAGTAGGCATTCGTCCAATACCTAAATCGGTGAACCCGAATACCTACAGTATATGGATTATTTTAGTTACTGTGTCAAAAAGGAAGGAAATCTTCCTGACTGCGGTAATGTTTCTTACTGTTCAGAACATATAGCAGAATACATTTGTTTGCCTACTGAAATGGCTGCTGCCTGACTGAACAGCCAATTGGATCCATGCTAACCCAGTAAGACACCAGCTCTCTGAGCTCCTCTGCCAGAAGCCAAGGTTCAGTAAAATAGCTACTTACAGAAGTGTATCTCTGCTGGGTGGTGAGGTTGTTCACAAGCCCATGGTCACAGTTCAAAGGATAGGCCATGGCCTAGCGTAGTGACTTTGATTGTCAGCTATTTTTGAGGCATTTGAGTGGAGGGAAAGGCCTTTGATTGGATGAACGTTATGATTGACAACTTGGTTGGCAGAGGCTCTGGGGCTGAAATTCCTGGGTTGGGGAGGGCGGAAAAGGTGACTTCTATATTCCAGAGAATTCCAGACAGCACGCCCTCTGATAGCCCCAGCTGAGAGCTGACATAGGCCCCAGTCTGGGCCTGAGGAAGAGGGAATTGATTATCTTTAAAATGATGGCAGTTTGCTCCTTTTGGAGGGTTCTAAAGAAAACTTGGCTGCTATCTTTGGCCTTTCCTAGACCTCAGGATTCCCCATCAGAATGGCTAGGAGCCGCTCTAACTTCTGCCAGCATAATGGGGCTGGCAACTCTGATGCACCCGTACAGACGTAGGCCACCGGCATGATATGGAATGGGGCCTATGACTTTGGTTTATGGTGTGTGGGAGTCTTGCTCCATTGCACTTCCAGTGGCAGAGATGGGGCCCTGAAATTTTAAAACCTTCACCTTGAAGATGTGTATTTACAATTCACTGGCGGTCAAATGAGAGAAAGAAAGTGCACTGGAAGTGTTTGAAAGTCACAGTCGCCTGCTATAAGTGTCTAATGTTAGCCCCGGGCTAGCTGGAAGGAGGTTGACTAGAGAGAGTTTACAGTAAGTGGTCTTCTGTTTAAAGGTCCAAGGTTAGAGAGAAAGTGAGTTGCAGCTTTGTTGTTTTATATATCAAGGAGTACAGGGAAATATATATCAATGCTAAACTGTGTACTGTTGTATATCTTATGTAAATAAAACCACTTATTGGTTCTAAGCCTGTGTCTCAATTTGTTAAAGTGCTTATTCAGTCTGCAGTTTGGAGAGAAAGGAAAATTCACATGGTGGTACATGATACGGTCTAGTAGTTGGCATAGAGAGTAGGGGTTCTCTGTTACAATCTCTGGGTTGGGGTCCTGCTATCAAATAATATAGATATTGGGCAGGAAAAGGTGCACTCCTGATCGTAGGGGACAGGAGGACTGTTTAGGGGATTAACTGGTGCTGCTGGACCTGAGGAAATAACTAGCCTAAAAACTGCAAGATGTGACACTCTTCTATTCAAATGCTTAAAGCACCCATTATTGTGCCCTTAGACCATAAGTCATCAGGTGATATACTACCAATGTTTACACAAAGAGCATGATATTTTTCGGCTATACTCAAATAGTTTCCTTATGCTCAGTGTCAGATTCCACTCCCGTAAACATGTCCTTGCCCCCTGCAAACCGGAATGTGATTTTTTACGCCCAATATCTGGTAATATAGCGAGCCCAAGAAAACAAACTCTTGTTACTGTAATCAGCTTACTGGATACTGTAGGGGGTGGTGTGTACATAGTCAGCTTGCCCCTGACTGTTTTGAGCAGTTTGAATCACTCCCACACCCCTGGGTTCTAGACACCAGACTTAGGTACAGGCGGCGATACAGAATTGGAGTAGACAACTGGTTTGGTACAAGAAAACTGTATTTTATTAAAGGCACAATAAAATTACAACACTGAAAAATTACTGGAATAGTTACAGGCATACAAGAGTACACTTAATTAGGAATGGGGAACACACGGCACATCGAGGGAAAAATCACGTTAATAATCCCTCTACCCTTGTCCCACCCCCAATATCTAACTAAATTGTGCTATAAGGGGCCAGGGATTATGCTCACCAATAAGGATTTCTGGACAGGTCGAATCCAGTCGATTAAGCTGGTTGCAGTTTTGGGGTTCGATCTTTGTGTCCTTTGGGGCCTGCCATTGTCACATGGTCCCAGGGCGCTGTGGTGGAGTTGCCTGAGTAAAGTACCCTCTTTTCTCCATTAGAGGTAGGGAGTAAAGTCTTTGTTGGTGTAGGATTCTCAAAATTCCCACATTCCCCAAAAGCTATGGATAAAGGGACCCTGTATGGACAAGTTATTAAAAAGGGTACCCAAAATGGCTTCTGAGACCTCGTGACCAAAACCAACAGGATTTTTAAAAGCAAGGCCCTGCAAAAAGGCAGGCCCTGAAACAAAACCTAACATGCATGAATCTGTGAAAAGACTTTGTAAAGCCAGACAGCTAGGTAAACACAGAATATGCATTCTTCACCTTGGAACAGATCAAGTCAGGATGGGCCTAATCTGAAAGCCATCAGCTTCTCGCATAAATAATCGGTAACAGCTCACAGGTAGCTGCCAAGCCAGGAAACCCGATTAAGTTTCATAAATGACAAACAGCCAGGCTATCGAAGCCATTATACCAGGAGACAACTGCCCCAGAAGTCGTTAAAGTAAATGGCTGTAATCATTTAAACGAGCCCGCCAAAAGTTAGACAAAGGACTGACCTGATTTGGCGCGCAGATAAGGGGTGAAGAACCGGGTATAATTGTAGGCCCATCGGTAATGATCGGTCTCTTATCTCTTAGCTCTTGCCGCTTGCCTCCTGTTCCGGGCTCCTGCCTCTCGCTCTCGCTTCGTGCCTCGTGGCGGGCCCTCTTCTCCCTCCCCCTGCCGCTCGACATCAAGGACACCCATTACTACACTGGGGCCAAACGCGGGAGGAGAACGAGGCCCGAATTCGAAGACGCACAGGACACACGGGGCCACGAACAGATGAGACGAGATGAGGTGAACAGTAAAACCGGTAAAGGCAGAGAAGGGCAGTGGAAAGACGCGTTGGGGGACAAACGGCCTAGTTATAAGCTGGCGTTTGATGAATAAGCTGGCGTTCGAAACCTGGATAGTGAAATCAAGACAAACGGCCTAGTTATAAGCTGGCATTTGATGCATGAACAGTAAAGCCCAATTAAGAATAAACTGGTGTTCGAAGCTTGGGTAGGAAAATCTTAACGGTAAAAACCGCCAACCGAATCCCAACCGCAGTAATACCGTCGACGACCAACCGCCCGAAGAAGAAGGAGACCCATCGCGACAAAGTACTCAACGAAGACGTTAACGGAGAGAAAGGAGGGTGCTTCGCACAAACAACTCCATCGCCACACCCTGTGACCAATTGACAATGATGAACCCCAAAGGACAACAAGAGTAAACCTCAAAACCCACAACCAGTTAAATCAACAAGTTTTGAATTGGTGAGCATGAATTCCTGGTCCCTTGTAGCTTAATCTAGTTAGGTATTGGGGGTGGGATAAGGATAAGGGGATTTTAATGTATTTGTTTCCCTCGATGTGCCATGTGTTCCCCATTCCCATATAAGTGTAATTGTTTATGCCTGTAATTATTCCAGTAATTCTCAGTAAGATTGTGTTTTATTGTGTCTTTAATAAAAATGGTGGTTTTCTTGCACCAAACCACTTGTCAACTCGATTTTCTGTATCGCCGCCTGTACCTAAGTCCGGTGTCTAGAACCCAGGGGTGTGGGAGCGATTCGAACCGCTCAGAGACAGTCAGAGGTGAAGATGACTGGGCACATGCCACCCACTACAGAAATGGCGACCATGGCAGGACTCCGGCAACAGGGGTGTGATACAGTAGACAATGGTTCAGATGACCAACCCATGATGGAGGAAAGGATTTCTGATTATGTGTTTAGTAAGGTGAAAATCATGAAGAAGTGGATCACCACTCTGTTAAAGGATGGGCATCCGGTAGATGCCGCAGCTAAGTGGACAGAAGGGAAAGAGCACAAGAAATCCCTTCAAAAAGCAGGTCCAGCTTTTGGACAGGCTCGTTGCAGCACAGGCAGCTGAGTTAAAGGAGTCAGCCCTGGAGATCCAGGACAAGGCTCTAGCAGGGGAGAAGTTACTGGTAGCATTGCAGGCCCTGAATCAGGAAAGGGTACATTTAATGGGAGAACATAAGGCCAAGTTGGAATACCTACAGTGCCAGGTCACCGAAGCCAAGGGTAATGAGTTGAGGTTGCAGGAAAAGAACGCCCGCCTAGCAAGACAAATAAGAGAATAGGAGGAGAAAGTAAAGGAGGTAAAGGCAGCTTACAAGTTAGCGAGTGAACAGGGGTTTGAAGATGCAGATCATAGCCCCTGCAAGGAACAGATAGAAAATCTGAGCCTGGCCCTCAGGAAGGCAAAAGGCATGGTGTGCCTCATAAGCCCGAAGGCAGGCCAGGCAGATTTTATAGGGAACAAGGGGAGAACAGTTCAGACATCACTGGTAGTGCCAAGGGATGACCCAGTTGAGGAACAGGAGGTCTCACGACCACCACCAGTAGTGCCAGGTTTCAGCGAGGTCTGGCAGCTAGGGGGGTGAAGTCAGGGGTGGGAGCAGAGGTGGAACAGCCACTGTAGGGATTTCGCAATAATTTCGAGATTTCCTACAGTTCTGAAGATTGAATTTTGATTAAAGAATACCTGGGTAATATACCTTTAAAAATCCAGGGATCAAAATGGCCACCAGACCGCATGGCAGAAGACAAGGACTTGAAAAGGCAGCCTGCTGTGTCTGTGAAAAAGGTTCAATGGAGCAGTCAAACTGCCAATCAAGGCAGTTCAGGGAGTTCCCCTCCCTGCAGCAGACAATCGATATGTTTACAGAAACTGCTACAATGTTTACACAAAGGATTACTGCGGTTTCAGTTTGACCTCAGGACAATGACTCTGTTTACTCAAGCAATCAAGGAAATAGACATGCTTTTTTTCAAACCACAACAGCTTTATTAAAAGCCCATCACAGACAATGAGGATACATTTAAACTGCAGCTTTATTCAAACCCATTACAGACAATGGGGACAGTTTGGATCCCTTTTGTTTAGCCAGATACATCCGGATTTGGGCGGGCCCCAAATGGGGTATAAAAGATAGCTTCTCAGAAGCCTCTCTCTCTCTGTGGCCTCACCGCCATGCCCTCTACAACGTGGGAGCCTGCCTAAAGGAGTGGAACACCAGCAGTTTACTTTTAAAATACTGGGGTGTTTTTACTTCGGGGCAGTGAAGATCAAAGATCGCAGGGCACGGAGCAGGCAGTTTTCATTGGTGAGCATATATTTTTCTGGCCCATTACAAGGCAACTTAGAATAGGTATAGGGGTGGGAATTAAGTGGGAATTTTGTTAGAACTGTGATTTTAGTCGATTTTCCCTCGTTGTGTCCGTTCTCTCCTCCCCTATTTAAGTTATAGTGTTGCACTAGCAGATAAGGCTGTAGTGAACACTGAGAGTAGCTGTATTAAAGTGCTGTTTTTTTTGTAAAAGCCACTAAGCAAAGGTGCTGTAGTGAGCAAGGTGTTTCTATATTAAAAGTGCTATTAAAAAGGGTGTTGCACTAAGCAGAGAAGTGCTTCAGTGGACACTAAGGGTTCTGTATTAAAGTGCTGTTTCTTAAGTAAAAGCCACTAAGCAAAGGTGCTGTAGTGAGCAAGGTGTTTCTATATTTAAAAGTGCTGTATATTTAAATAAAGGAGTGTTGCACTGAGCAAAGAGTGCTCTAGTGGACACTAAGTGTACTGCATTAAGCTAAGGCCCGTGGTCTACTCCTCCAGAGTCCTCGCGGATGTGGAGAGGAGCTACTCCAATTGTGAACGGCACCTTTTGGCCACACATTGGGCTGTGAAGATATCTTTGATTTTCATAGGCACCTCTCCCATCACCCTCCTCACACACCACACACCCACTCAGATGCTTCTGGATGGGAGGATTAAAGATGGGACAGTGAGCAGTGCCCGCATTGTGTGCTGGACCCTCCTCCTCTTGCAGATGGATCTGAGGGTGAGGGGCCTTTGCGAGCCAAAGCTCGCGGCCAATATGGTATATCCTGGAACAGCCCATCGGTGTACCATAGAAGGGGTATGGGAGGTGAACATAGGTTTACGGGCCGGGATACATCCCTCAGGCCGTGAGATCTATGTACACGGTTCCAGCATGGTATCTGCTGGCAAACGACTCACGGGTTGTGGAGTCTATGACCCAATGGCAAACATTGCCTTGGCAATCAAGCTCCCCAACACCATGAGCGCCCAACAGGCTGAACTGTCCGCGGTGATGTACATGGTTACCCACCCCGAAATCTTCCCTACCCTGTACACGATTTGCTCTGACAGCATGTTCACTTGCAACTCGTGTACGGAATACCTGGCCATCTGGTCCCGTCGCGGATATACCTCCACCGACGGAAAGCCCTTAACAGTAAAGCCCCTGCTGGAGAAAATCCTGGCAGCTGTGGGGGAGGAAGGCGAGGTCTACATCCACAAAGTGACGGCCCATTGCTCCACAGAACCCCGCAGCCAGGGTAACCAGCAAGCCGACATGCTGGTCAAGGAGGGTGCACACACAGGCACTTTCTGGGACCCGTATGAGTCCAGGCCCGTGGCGGCAGTTAGAGGCAGGGATGGGACCCAATGGAGCTTAGTGTTAGTGTTAGCCCCAGACCTTAAGACGGTCCAAGCCCAAGACCCAGTCCTGAAAGTCGTCATGAGTGTAATAATGGAGGGCAGGAAGTTAGAAGGCCCTTACGGCGCAGCCCCCCTCTCCATAAGGGAAAGCATGCTGTTCAGAGAGGAACAGTGGGTAGTGCCCCAGCAACACCGGAGGGAGTTCCTTCAACTGGCCCATGAGTGGCCGAGAGCGGGACACCCCGGGCCTGAGACCACTTGGCAACGGGTGGAACAGGCAGGATGGTGGCCAGGACTCCAGGAGGACGTCCGCGAGTTCTGTGCTAGCTGTCTCGTGTGTGCTGCAAATAACCCCGACCCCCACAGAAGGAAGGTGCCCATGGGACACGTTAGGAGGATAGAGGGACCATGGCAGTCGATCCAGATCAATTACATCAGGCCCCTGCCCACCGCCCAGGGAGGCTACAAATACTGCCTCGTCCTGGTTGATGTGTTTTCCAAATGGGTGGAAGCCTTCCTTTGTAAAACAGCCACAGCACTGGGGACTGCAAAGATCTTGGTACGGGAGGTGTTCTCACAGTGGGGGCTCCCCCAGTTTGTGGAGTCTGACCAGGGAAGCCACTTCACTGGTCAGGTCATGCAGGACACCCTCATGCTGCTCGGTATTCAGGGGAAGTGGCATGTAGCTCACAATCCCCAGTCCTCAGGGATTGTGGAGCGCATGAACTGCACCATTAAGGAAAGGCTGAGGAAAGAGACAGTGGGGTTACCCCAAAAATGGGCAGAAGCCCTGCCTCTAGTCCTCATGGGGATCCGGGCCAGCCAGTCCAAGAGTACAGGGTATTCCCTGCACAAACTCATGACCGGTAGGGTTATGAGGACCCCTACCCATGTCCTAGCCCCAGTCCTTACGGAAGGACAGCTTCGAGAAATAGATCGGGCTATGTTCGCCCGAGAACTCCTCGAGCGCCTAAAACAAATTTATGGGCAGGCAGCAGGTAGTATGGGGAAGCAGCATCAGAATAACCGGTTGCTGCTCGAGCCCAACAAGAGCCATCAGTGGGAGATAGGGGACCAGGTCATGGTTAGGAACTAAGCCTGGGTGGGGAGTCTAGAGCCACTGTACATGGGACCCTATAGTATAGTCGATAGAGCCAGCCCCATGGTCTATGCGATAAAATTGCCCCGGCGCACAAAATGGTTCCATGTGAATCAGTGCAAGTTGTTTAAGCCGGAGGCAAAGAAACAGGCAGCTGGGAGTGAACCTGAGAATAGAAATCCCCAGCCCACAGCAGGTACAAGCTCACAGGCTGCACAGGCAGGCGCTGTGGCTTGTGTTAGGGGAGGAGCTATTCATGATTTTGAACAGGATTACTGGCAGGCAGCCAATTATATCAAACAATGTGGGTTGTTTAAGCAGGGGGCAGGGGAACAGGCAGCTGGGATTGTAGAAGCTCCCCAGCAGTTGGCCTGAGCGATTCCCCCTCTCTTGTGGGACTCCAGGGAGGAGCCTGAACCAGGTTTTAGACCTGAAGGGGAAGGCTCTCAGCCACCGGCAGCCTGTGGCAAGGGATTGCCTGTCCCCAGCCCAGGTTTGGGAAGGGAGGGACCTGAAGGAGGAGGTCCCCAGCCAGCAGGGAGTGTGACCTAAGCTAAGGGTCTGCTCGCCAGGGTAGCCCCACCGGCGACACTCCCTAGGAGATCTCTTCGGGTACCCCAGCCCAAGAAAGTATGGTCACCCATTTTCCAGTGGAGTAGGGCGGTCTCCCGAGTCAGGGAGAAGCCAAAAGGCAGAGGTCCCCAACCAGCAGCCATAAGCTGCGAGGGATTAGAAGCTGGAATCAGTCCAGCCACACCACAGGAAGCAGCCTGTGGCAGCCCAACCAGGGATTAGGCTGGCCGCCCGGAGACGGGTGGCGCTTGTATATAAGGTTAAGGTAGAACATGTATTAAGGTAGAACATGTTAATTTTTGTTTTTAGATTGCAATTAATATTAGTGTATAAGTTTTAAGTGTGGTACCATTCCAGAATTGTATTGTGGATCGAGGTCGCGGGACCTGATTACACCCCCCCGAGCCAGGGGACCTGGCGAGATGTTTTTTTTTAGTCTTTTTCAGAGTTCCGGAAGGCACAGAGGACCAGAATGTCGATGAGTGCTCAAGGAAGGAGCACTCCCAGCCCGCGAAGAAAGGGGTCTGCAGGAAATGGATGCCCACAACATTTAAACTGCTACAGATAATCCCATTAAGATTAAGAATTTAATTTTACTGCTTGTTTGGAGTTAAGGGAACAAATTGCATATGCCTAGGAATTGTTGTGTTTGCATTGTGAAAATTTAAAATACATTTCTGGCTAAAGAATAGTGCCATTTAATAAAGTGCCAGGCAATTGCAATGTAATAAAAAAAAGGGAAGCTCGTTGTCTTCCATGTGTATTTTTAGCAGATATGCTGGCTGGGTGACAGTCCCATTAAAGATGTTGTATCATGTTAAAATTATGTTACAAGCAGTGCAGGGGCGTCGGACCCCCTCCATGCTTGAGTTACTGTGATTATAAGTGATGCAGGGGCATTGGACCCCCTCCGTGTATTGATTATTTAATTAATCTTGTTTTCTGTTGATAGATGCCTACCGTACTGCGATTCTCTCTGGGCAGGGGAGATGGAGGTGTCGGGGGATCAAAGATAGATTTAGATAAGTATTAAGGGAAGGTTGTTTGTGGGGGGTCAGATATTATTGTTCACCTTTGGCCAGGATACTACAAGCAAGTTTTAGTATCCAATGGGGGACTGTAGGGATTTTGCAATAATTTTGAGATTTCCTACAGTTCCGAAGATTGAATTTTGATTAAAGAATACCTGGGTAATATACCTTTAAAAATCCAGGGATCAAAATGGCCACCAGACCGCATGGCAGAAGACAAGGACTTGAAAAGGCAGCCTGCTGTGTCTGTGAAAAAGGTTCAATGGAGCAGTCAAACTGCCAATCAAGGCAGTTCAGGGAGTTCCCCTCCCTGCAGCAGACAATCGATATGTTTACAGAAACTGCTACAATGTTTACACAAAGGATTACTGCGGTTTCAGTTTGACCTCAGGACAATGACTCTGTTTACTCAAGCAATCAAGGAAATAGACATGCTTTTTTTCAAACAACAACAGCTTTATTAAAAGCCCATCACAGACAATGAGGATACATTTAAACTGCAGCTTTATTCAAACCCATTACAGACAATGGGGACAGTTTGGATCCCTTTTGTTTAGCCAGATACATCCGGATTTGGGCGGGCCCCAAATGGGGTATAAAAGATAGCTTCTCAGAAGCCTCTCTCTCTCTGTGGCCTCACCGCCATGCCCTCTACAACGTGGGAGCCTGCCTAAAGGAGTGGAACACCAGCAGTTTACTTTTAAAATACTGGGGTGTTTTTACTTCGGGGCAGTGAAGATCAAAGATCGCAGGGCACGGAGCAGGCAGTTTTCATTGGTGAGCATATATTTTTCTGGCCCATTACAAGGCAACTTAGAATAGGTATAGGGGTGGGAATTAAGTGGGAATTTTGTCAGAACTGTGATTTTAGTCGATTTTCCCTCGTTGTGTCCGTTCTCTCCTCCCCTATTTAAGTTATAGTGTTGCACTAGCAGATAAGGCTGTAGTGAACACTGAGAGTAGCTGTATTAAAGTGCTGTTTTTTTTGTAAAAGCCACTAAGCAAAGGTGCTTTAGTGAGCAAGGTGTTTCTATATTAAAAGTGCTATTAAAAAGGGTGTTGCACTAAGCAGAGAAGTGCTTCAGTGGACACTAAGGGTTCTGTATTAAAGTGCTGTTTCTTAAGTAAAAGCCACTAAGCAAAGGTGCTGTAGTGAGCAAGGTGTTTCTATATTTAAAAGTGCTGTATATTTAAATAAAGGAGTGTTGCACTGAGCAAAGAGTGCTCTAGTGGACACTAAGTGTACTGCATTAAGCTAAGGCCCGTGGTCTACTCCTCCAGAGTCCTCGCGGATGTGGAGAGGAGCTACTCCAATTGTGAACGGCACCTTTTGGCCACACATTGGGCTGTGAAGATATCTTTGATTTTCATAGGCACCTCTCCCATCACCCTCCTCACACACCACACACCCACTCAGATGCTTCTGGATGGGAGGATTAAAGATGGGACAGTGAGCAGTGCCCGCATTGCGTGCTGGACCCTCCTCCTCTTGCAGATGGATCTGAGGGTGAGGGGCCTTTGCGAACCAAAGCTCGCGGCCAATATGGTATATCCTGGAACAGCCCATCGGTGTACCATAGAAGGGGTATGGGAGGTGAACATAGGTTTACGGGCCGGGATACATCCCTCAGGCCGTGAGATCTATGTACACGGTTCCAGCATGGTATCTGCTGGCAAACGACTCACGGGTTGTGGAGTCTATTACCCAATGGCAAACATTGCCTTGGCAATCAAGCTCCCCAACACCATGAGCGCCCAACAGGCTGAACTGTCCGCGGTGATGTACATGGTTACCCACCCCGAAATCTTCCCTACCCCGTACACGATTTGCTCTGACAGCATGTTCACTTGCAACTCGTGTACGGAATACCTGGCCATCTGGTCCCGTCGCGGATATACCTCCACCGACGGGAAGCCCTTAACAGTAAAGCCCCTGCTGGAGAAAATCCTGGCAGCTGTGGGGGAGGAAGGCGAGGTCTACATCCACAAAGTGACGGCCCATTGCTCCACAGAACCCCGCAGCCAGGGTAACCAGCAAGCCGACATGCTGGTCAAGGAGGGTGCACACACAGGCACTTTCTGGGACCCGTATGAGTCCAGGCCCGTGGCGGCAGTTAGAGGCAGGGATGGGACCCAATGGAGCTTAGTGTTAGTGTTAGCCCCAGACCTTAAGACGGTCCAAGCCCAAGACCCAGTCCTGAAAGTCATCATGAGTGTAATAATGGAGGGCAGGAAGTTAGAAGGCCCTTACGGCGCAGCCCCCCTCTCCATAAGGGAAAGCATGCTGTTCAGAGAGGAACAGTGGGTAGTGCCCTAGCAACACCGGAGGGAGTTCCTTCAACTGGCCCATGAGTGGCCGAGAGCGGGACACCCCGGGCCTGAGACCACTTGGCAACGGGTGGAACAGGCGGGATGGTGGCCAGGACTCCAGGAGGACGTCCGCGAGTTCTGTGCTAGCTGTCTCGTGTGTGCTGCAAATAACCCCGACCCCCACAGAAGGAAGGTGCCCATGGGACACGTTAGGAGGATAGAGGGACCATGGCAGTCGATCCAGATCAACTACATCAGGCCCCTGCCCACCGCCCAGGGAGGCTACAAATACTGCCTCGTCCTGGTTGATGTGTTTTCCAAATGGGTGGAAGCCTTCCCTTGTAAAACAGCCACAGCACTGGGGACTGCAAAGATCTTGGTACGGGAGGTGTTCTCACAGTGGGGGCTCCCCCAGTTTGTGGAGTCTGACCAGGGAAGCCACTTCACTGGTCAGGTCATGCAGGACACCCTCATGCTGCTCGGTATTCAGGGGAAGTGGCATGTAGCTCACAATCCCCAGTCCTCAGGGATTGTGGAGCGCATGAACTGCACCATTAAGGAAAGGCTGAGGAAAGAGACAGTGGGGTTACCCCAAAAATGGGCAGAAGCCCTGCCTCTAGTCCTCATGGGGATCCGGGCCAGCCAGTCCAAGAGTACAGGGTATTCCCTGCACAAACTCATGACCGGTAGGGTTATGAGGACCCCTACCCATGTCCTAGCCCCAGTCCTTACGGAAGGACAGCTTCGAGAAATAGATCGGGCTATGTTCGCCCGAGAACTCCTCGAGCGCCTAAAACAAATTTATGGGCAGGCAGCAGGTAGTATGGGGAAGCAGCATCAGAATAACCGGTTGCTGCTCGAGCCCAACAAGAGCCATCAGTGGGAGATAGGGGACCAGGTCATGGTTAGGAACTAAGCCTGGGTGGGGAGTCTAGAGCCACTGTACATGGGACCCTATAGTATAGTCGATAGAGCCAGCCCCATGGTCTATGCGATAAAATTGCCCCGGCGCACAAAATGGTTCCATGTGAATCAGTGCAAGTTGTTTAAGCCGGAGGCAAAGAAACAGGCAGCTGGGAGTGAACCTGAGAATAGAAATCCCCAGCCCACAGCAGGTACAAGCTCACAGGCTGCACAGGCAGGCGCTGTGGCTTGTGTTAGGGGAGGAGCTATTCATGATTTTGAACAGGATTACTGGCAGGCAGCCAATTATATCAAACAATGTGGGTTGTTTAAGCAGGGGGCAGGGGAACAGGCAGCTGGGATTGTAGAAGCTCCCCAGCAGTTGGCCTGAGCGATTCCCCCTCTCTTGTGGGACTTCAGGGAGGAGCCTGAACCAGGTTTTAGACCTGAAGGGGAAGGCTCTCAGCCACCGGGAGCCTGTGGCAAGGGATTGCCTGTCCCCAGCCCAGGTTTGGGAAGGGAGGGACCTGAAGGAGGAGGTCCCCAGCCAGCAGGGAGTGTGACCTAAGCTAAGGGTCTGCTCACCAGGGTAGCCCCACCGGCGACACTCCCTAGGAGATCTCTTCGGGTACCCCAGCCCAAGAAAGTATGGTCACCCATTTTCCAGTGGAGTAGGGCGGTCTCCCGAGTCAGGGAGAAGCCAAAAGGCAGAGGTCCCCAACCAGCAGCCATAAGCTGCGAGGGATTAGAAGCTGGAATCAGTCCAGCCACACCACAGGAAGCAGCCTGTGGCAGCCCAACCAGGGATTAGGCTGGCCGCCCGGAGACGGGTGGCGCTTGTATATAAGGTTAAGGTAGAACATGTATTAAGGTAGAACATGTTAATTTTTGTTTTTAGATTGCAATTAATATTAGTGTATAAGTTTTAAGTGTGGTACCATTCCAGAATTGTATTGTGGATCGAGGTCGCGGGACCTGATTACACCCCCCCGAGCCAGGGGACCTGGCGAGATGTTTTTTTTTAGTCTTTTTCAGAGTTCCGGAAGGCACAGAGGACCAGAATGTCGATGAGTGCTCAAGGAAGGAGCACTCCCAGCCCGCGAAGAAAGGGGTCTGCAGGAAATGGATGCCCACAACATTTAAACTGCTACAGATAATCCCATTAAGA
This sequence comes from Somniosus microcephalus, assembly GCF_052327205.1. Lineage (NCBI taxonomy): Eukaryota > Metazoa > Chordata > Chondrichthyes > Squaliformes > Somniosidae > Somniosus > Somniosus microcephalus. Next base: position 174,669,304 of record NC_140989.1, on the reverse strand, counting down.
TTAAGAATTTAATTTTACTGCTTGTTTGGAGTTAAGGGAACAAATTGCATATGCCTAGGAATTGTTGTGTTTGCATTGTGAAAATTTAAAATACATTTCTGGCTAAAGAATAGTGCCATTTAATAAAGTGCCAGGCAATTGCAATGTAATAAAAAAAAGGGAAGCTCGTTGTCTTCCATGTGTATTTTTAGCAGATATGCTGGCTGGGTGACAGTCCCATTAAAGATGTTGTATCATGTTAAAATTATGTTACAAGCAGTGCAGGGGCGTCGGACCCCCTCCATGCTTGAGTTACTGTGATTATAAGTGATGCAGGGGCATTGGACCCCCTCCGTGTATTGATTATTTAATTAATCTTGTTTTCTGTTGATAGATGCCTACCGTACTGCGATTCTCTCTGGGCAGGGGAGATGGAGGTGTCGGGGGATCAAAGATAGATTTAGATAAGTATTAAGGGAAGGTTGTTTGTGGGGGGTCAGATATTATTGTTCACCTTTGGCCAGGATACTACAAGCAAGTTTTAGTATCCAATGGGGGACTGTAGGGATTTTGCAATAATTTTGAGATTTCCTACAGTTCCGAAGATTGAATTTTGATTAAAGAATACCTGGGTAATATACCTTTAAAAATCCAGGGATCAAAATGGCCACCAGACCGCATGGCAGAAGACAAGGACTTGAAAAGGCAGCCTGCTGTGTCTGTGAAAAAGGTTCAATGGAGCAGTCAAACTGCCAATCAAGGCAGTTCAGGGAGTTCCCCTCCCTGCAGCAGACAATCGATATGTTTACAGAAACTGCTACAATGTTTACACAAAGGATTACTGCGGTTTCAGTTTGACCTCAGGACAATGACTCTGTTTACTCAAGCAATCAAGGAAATAGACATGCTTTTTTTGAAACAACAACAGCTTTATTAAAAGCCCATCACAGACAATGAGGATACATTTAAACTGCAGCTTTATTCAAACCCATTACAGACAATGGGGACAGTTTGGATCCCTTTTGTTTAGCCAGATACATCCGGATTTGGGCGGGCCCCAAATGGGGTATAAAAGATAGCTTCTCAGAAGCCTCTCTCTCTCTGTGGCCTCACCGCCATGCCCTCTACAACGTGGGAGCCTGCCTAAAGGAGTGGAACACCAGCAGTTTACTTTTAAAATACTGGGGTGTTTTTACTTCGGGGCAGTGAAGATCAAAGATCGCAGGGCATGGAGCAGGCAGTTTTCATTGGTGAGCATATATTTTTCTGGCCCATTACAAGGCAACTTAGAATAGGTATAGGGGTGGGAATTAAGTGGGAATTTTGTCAGAACTGTGATTTTAGTCAATTTTCCTTCGTTGTGTCCGTTCTCTCCTCCCCTATTTAAGTTACAGTGCTGCACTAGCAGATAAGGCTGTAGTGAACACTGAGAGTAGCTGTATTAAAGTGCTGTTTTTTTTGTAAAAGCCACTAAGCAAAGGTGCTGTAGTGAGCAAGGTGTTTCTATATTAAAAGTGCTATTAAAATGGGTGTTGCACTAAGCAGAGAAGTGCTTCAGTGGACACTAAGGGTTCTGTATTAAAGTGCTGTTTCTTAAGTAAAAGCCACTAAGCAAAGGTGCTGTAGTGAGCAAGGTGTTTCTATATTTAAAAGTGCTGTATATTTAAATAAAGGAGTGTTGCACTGAGCAAAGAGCGCTCTAGTGGACACTAAGTGTACTGCGTTAAGCAAAAGTGCTATACCAGGCACAGGTGTGCTGTATCGATTATTTTAAGTTGTTTCTTTCTTTTTGTTTCAATAAATGCTGGTCTGTTTTGCACCCAAACCACGAGTCATGCGTTTTTCTGTCTACATCGCTACCGAATAAGTCCGGCGGTCAGAACCAGGAATAGGGGAGCGCTTCGAAACCGCACGAGGGTCCCTGGAGCAGCTCAGAGGCTTCTGACTGGCCAGAGACAATAACCCCAACCCCGTTGTTATTTCCTATACCCCTGCAAGAGAGGCCGGAGCCGGGACTGATGTGCCCAGCCTGGCATCGGAGGTTCGGCCCACCCGTTAATGGCGACGACGAGGGACCCCTCCAAAACCAGTTCATACTACCCTATAGCACCCAACAGCTTAGGGCTATGGTGAGCCATATCCCAAAGCTCTCCGAAAAAGGGGACCCCTCGATCCACTTCAGGGAAGTAGAGCAGGCAGCCAGCGTCAACGACTGCGATGGCGCTGAGCAGAACAAAATGCTGCTGTTCTCCCTGGAGAGTAGGCTCCTCCAATCCCTCTCTGATGAGTGTAAGAAGGGGCAGTGCAGGTATGAGGAGCTCAGGGATGAAGTTCTGGAGGCCATGGGGATGAATGTGGGAAGTCCTTTCTCCCGTGTGGAGAAGACCGTCCAGCTCACAGGGGAAACCCCGCAGGCTTTCGCGGACAGGTTATGGCCGGTTTATAGGAGCGCCTGTCCTGGGGCACCTAACCGAGCATTCCTGAATCAGGGTCAGCTGGCCCATTGGCTCCGTTGCCTGGTGGCAAACAGCTTGCCGCAGGCCCGGGCCAAGGCGGAAGTCTGGTTCGACCCCAAGAATCCCCTGACCACCAAACTTACGGTGATCAGACAGTTGACCCTAGCCTATAAGAATGGTAGGGGAACCGATGCACACCCACCCAAGGGGAAGGTGCATGAGGTAAAACCCAGACAGGGTAGGAAGGAGTGGCATCAGGAAGGGAATAACCCCCCCAACACAAAGAAGAATTGCTACGGGTGTGGGAAGGACGGACACTGGAGGAAGGAATGCAAAAACCCTTGGAAAGATAACAAGGGAAAGAATTCTACAGCCCCAGCCCAAAAGGCAGAGGCAGGAATCCCTCCCGCCGCTGTCGAGTCATTTTTGGACACCATGAGGTCCTTATTGACTGGCCATGGGAGAGTAGCAGCCGCTACCGGTGCTCTGACCCCGTCAGCCCCATCCAACCCACAGCCCTGACTAGAGCCAGCGCAGCCTGTTTACCCGTGTTCCCTTCAGTACGATGAATGGAAAAGACCCCTCGTGGAGATGGAGGTGTCTGTTGGATACGGGGGTATCATGCACCGTGGTCCATTCAGCTAACCCCACCACCTCGCCTCTATCTAACGGGGTCCCATACAGTCTGTCGGGATTCACAGGCAGAGAACAGGCCGGCACGTTTTCTATCCCGCTCGCCATTCGTTTAGGACCACTCCGCTCTAAGTGGACCTGTGTCCTAATGAAGTGGGAAGTGGAGGGTGGAAGAGGGGTTCTGGGAGCCGACTTTATTGTAGGCCATGGGATCCTGGTGGATTTAAGAAACCATTGCCTATGGAGGGCAAGTACAGGAAAGGACGGCGAGGTAGTAGATATCCCCGGGAAAGAAGGGAAGGGGACCCTATGCACGATGCTCGGATAGGGAGTCTGGAACCATTATACATGGGGCCCTACAGCATTGTAGACAAGGCCAGCCCCATGGTATACACCGTTAAGATGCCTTGGCGCACCAAATGGTTCCATATTAATCAGTGTAAACTGTTTAAACCCGAAAAGAGAAAACAGCCAGTTGGGGAAAGGCCTGAGGATAGAAATCCTCAGCCTGCAGCAGGAGCAAGTTAACAGACTGCACAGGCAGGCGCTGTGGCTTGCTTAAGGGGAGGGGCCATCCCGCCCACCGATTGGGACATTCCCCCACTCTTCTGGGACCCAGATGAGGAGGGACCCGAGGGCGAAGACCCCGCTGCTAACCCAAGTTTAGAGGAGGAGGGACCTGAGGTCGAAGACCCCGCCCTGGACGCAGATTTGGGACCTGAGGGCGAGGACCCCCAGCCAGCGCCAGTGGTAAGCCCACCGACCGCACCAGAGGGGGCAGCGGTTCGGGTTAAACGCCCACCGGCCAAGAAAACCCCACCCGCCAAAGTCCTCAGAAGGTCCCCATGGACGCCCCAGCCAAGGAAACCATGGTCACCAGCTCCCCATTTTAAAGGGACAGCCTCCCGAGTTAGGGGGAAGTCCAAGGACAGAGGTCCCCAGCCGGCAGCCACAGGCTGCGAGGGGCCGACAGTACAGGACAGTGCAGCCACGCCGAAGGGAGTGGTGTGCCGCAGTCCAAACAGAGATTAGCCTGGCCGCCCGAAGACGGGCGGCGGATGTACATAATTTTACGTAAGTTATATTGTGAAGTTTGGGTGTTTAGTTTAAGTTTGAAATGAGGTGATGGGTAGTTTTAATACAGTAGTAGTATTTTCTAAGAATGTTTGTGTAGTGTCCGCGTATAAATAACACACGGACTGCAGGAGAACGGTAATAACAGGTGTTTACTGAACAGAGGGTATGCTGGAACTAACTGTACAAATTACTACACGGTGTTATAGACAGGTGTGGTCACTACTGGTACTGCAGTATACAGGGGCTGTAAAAGATAGTTCCTCTCTTAAAGGTACATACGTTACAATTCCTCCCCTTTTAGATAAACAGTACATAACATTCATTTAACAATTAAATAATAACTAATTACAATTACAATTTTCTTTGTACTATATACGTCAGCTGAAAGTAATCATTTATAAATTCAGTCTTTGAGGAGGCTTCCTGATCCTGTCTGGATAGCGCCTTTCTCGAGTATCCTGTTTTTGCGGCGGAGTCGATTCTGGCTCATTGTCATTGGTTGGTTTGTCAGCTTCCAATACCACTGATTCTGAGATAGACGCAATCTGTACTTTGGGTTCATCACCAGGTGCGTATGATCGTGGCATGGGTTTGACTTGTTCCTGTGACTCTAGAATCTGGTCAGCATGGCGTCTCACGATGCTCTCTTCAACGTCCACTGTGTACATTAGTGGTCCCTGCTGTGTGCATATCGTTCCTGGCTGCCATTTTTCTGTTCGGTAGTCGCGGGCCAAGACTGGTTGCCCTATCTTGAAGCTCCTGGTTGGCTTCTCATTGATGTGCTGGAATTGCTTATTCTCAACATCTCGTCTTATGTTTGGTTTGAGCAAATCCAGGCAACATCTTAACCTTCGGTTAAAGAACATCATGGCTGGAGCATGGTTGGTGACTGCATGTGTCGCATTCCGGTAAGCAAACAAGAAATTATCCACCTTGTGTTGCAGTGGTATGTTGTCGTTATACATCGCCTTTATTGCTTTTTTAAAGGTTTGAACAAACCTCTCAGCCAATCCATTTGTGGCTGGATGATATGGGGCGGATGTGTAATGCTTTACCCGATTATTCCTCAAAAACCTCCAGAAATCCTCGGACACAAACTGTGGTCCATTGTCGGAGCAAATCTGTTCTGGCAAGCCATTCCTGGCAAAGATGGTCCGTAGGACTGCAATAGTTTTCTCCGTGGTGGTGGAGGACATTTTAATGACCTCTGGCCATTTCGAATGTGCATCCACGGCGATTAAAAACATTGAGTCCATAAATGGACCAGCAAAATCAATGTGTACCCATTGCCATGGAGATGAGGGCCACTCCCATGGGTGTAGCGGGGCCTGTGGTGGAGCGTTTTGGACTTTCTGGCATCCTGTGCAACTCTTGGTCATTTTCTCGATTTCTTTCTCGATTCCCGGCCACCACACAAACGCCCTGACTAGGCTCTTCATTTTTACCCCTCCCAGATGACCCTCATGAAGCTCATTGAGCACTCTATCTCTCAACTTGGGTGGAATTACCACTTGGGATCCACACATCAAGGCCCCCCGGCACACTGACAGCTGTTCTCTCCTTGGCGAGAATGCTGGCAACAGTGAGTCGCCATGCGCTGGCCATCCCTTCAGCGTCAAATCATAGACCAGAGAGAGTGTCGGGTCATTTCGGGTTTCCTTCTCTATACTTGAGTTTGTAGCAGGTAAACATTCGACTATGGTCGAATGGAATATCTCAACAGGGTCCACTGCAGGTGCTTCCTCCACCGTAGGCAGCAGCAGGCGCGACAGCCCATCAGCGTTTCCATGCTGTTTCGTGCCCTTATACTTAATTTCGTATTGATGTGCCCCTAGAAAAAGGGACCATCTTTGCAGCCGTTGCGCCGTCATCACCGGAACGCCCTTCTTTGGGTTAAAATGGAGACAAGAGGCTGGTGATCAGTCAGTAAGGTGAATTGCTGCCCGTGCAGATAGTGATTGAACTTCTTCACCCCCCACACCAGGCTGAGGGCCTCCCTGTCAATCTGGGCATAGTTACGCTCGGCTGAGGTTAACGAGCGTGACGCAAATGCTATTGGCCTCTCTGAACTGTCAAGGACTTTGTGCGACAGCACCACTCCAATGCTGTAGGGAGACGCATCACATGCCAACCGAATCGGTAGTGTTGGATTGTAGTGGGCCAATACTTCTTTTGAAGTGATTAGGCATTTACATTTCTGAAAGGCACGCTGACACTCATCACTCCATTTCCATGCTACTCCAGTTTGCAGCAGGGCGTTCAGTGGGTGCAGAATTGTAGACAAATTTGGCAAGAACTTATGGTAGTAGTTCACCAACCCGAGGAACGACCTCAGTTGCGACGCATTTTCCGGTGCTGGAGCCTTGACTACTGCCTCAATCTTGTCTGGGGACTTATGTAACTCCTCTTCATCAATCACGTGGCCACAATACGAGATTTGTTTCCTGAAAAACTCGAATTTGGGGTGGTTGGCTCGTAGCCCATATTCTTGTAATCTAGTGAGCACCTGCTCCAGGTTGGCAAGGTGTTCACTGTCATTTTCGCCCGTAACCAGGATGTCGTCCAAATAACACTGGGTCCCCGGGATCCCTTGCAGGACTTGTTCCATCACCCTCTGCCAAATAGTCGGAGCTGATGCTACCCCAAATACCAGTCGGTTGTACTGGTAAAGACCTTTGTGAGTGTTTATCGTGAGGTATTTTCTAGATGCTTCTTCTACCTCCATTTGTAGATACGCTTGGGCCAGATCAATCTTCGTAAAGCATTTCCCTCCAGATAGTGAGGCGAAAATATCTTCTATCCGCGGAAGTGGATATTGTACTGTGTGAAGGATTGGGTTCACAGTTACCTTAAAGTCCCCACAGATGGGGCTCCCCAGGCGTGCTGCTCAATGATTTCTTCATTACAGGAACGATGGGTGTGACCCACTCGCTCCAGTCCACCTTCGACAGCACACCCGAATGCTCCAGACTCTCCAGCTCTGCTTCGACGGCTGGGCGGATCGCATACGATACCGGTCTGGCCTTAAAACATTTTGGGTTTGCGTTATCTTCAATATTTATCATTGCCGTTACTCCTTTTAGAGTCCCAAGTCCTTGCTGGAACACCTCTTTCGCGTCAGTTAGAATTTTTGACAGTCATCCAGGTGTGACGTCGTCATCCTTTTTGTCAGCCACAGTTAGCGCCTGAATGGAATGCCAATCCAATTGTATTTTTCGGATCCATTCACGTCCCAATAATGGTGGTCCTCCATCTTGTAGTATATATAGATACAGTTTCTGTGTTTCCTTGCCGTTGTATTGAACGGGCACCCTTATTTTTCCTCTGGGGTAGACTTTTTGCCCCGTATATGTCTTCAAGACAATGGACGTGTCCTTCAAGGGTATGTGTGAGAATAGCCGCTCGTAGTCTCGTCGATTCATGACTGTTAGGGCTGATCCTGTGTCCAATTCCATCTTTACTTGGGACCCTGCTATCATGAGGGTGACCCAAATGGTTCGTTGATCCTCCTTTGCGATCACGTTGTGTAACTTTAGACAACTTAGTCTCCTGCTCCCAGAGTCATTATCACTCTTCTGATCTTCTGAACTACTGTCCGTCATCTTTTGTACTTTCTTGTACTTTTCCTTAGTAGTTCTTTTAGTGTTGGTTTTCTTTCCCGACCTACAGACTCGTGCTATGTGTCCCACTTTTCCACATTGCCTGCATACTTTGTCCTTCAACCAGCAATCCTTCTGGTCATGGGTTGTTCTGCCGCAGCGATAGCATTTTTCTGCTCCATATGCCATTTCATTGGTGCTATATTCTTGTGGTTTCTGTTGTATTTCCGCAGCTCCCCGTGCTGCCGCTTCGTAGGATACTGCAACGCTGAAAGCCTTTTCTAGCATAAGGTCCTTTTCCGAAAGTAGTCGTTTCTGGGTTCCGTCACTCTGGAGCCCGCAGACAAACTTATCCCTTAAGGTATCTGCCAGTCCTGCTCCAAACTGGCAGTGTTTCGATAACTTGCATAGTTCCGTAAGATAGTCAGCATTACTTTCGTCTTTGTGCTGGTTTCTTTTATGGAACTTGAATCTTTCTGCTATCAGCAGCGGTGTAGGGTTTAGATGTTCCTGTAAGATATTGACAATCTCTTCAAAGCTTTTCTCCATTGGTTTAGCTGGGATAATTAAATTCCGCAATAGGCCGTACGTTCTCTCGCCCATCAAATTCAATAATACCTATGCCTTCTTTTCATCGGCCACCTCATTTGCCTTGCAGCACACTTCAATTCTTTCCACATACGTGGTCCAGCCTTCTATTTCGTTGTTGAAAGCAGTGATGCTGCCACTCTTTGGCATCTTGGGTGGTTTAAAATGGCGCCTCCCGCGCTTTTCCTTCTTCCCCAATGGATTAAACTGGCGCCTCCCGCGCTTTTCCTTCTTTCCCAATGGATTAAAATGGCGCATCCCACGCTTTTCTTTCTTCCCCCGCTGCTGCCAGTGCTGCTCCTAGCGTTCTAAATAGTAATGGCGGCGCCCCGCGGCTTTCTGCGCGTCTCTCTTTTGTTAATTAATTTTCTTAGTTTTATTCTTCTTCGACGCTGTCCACTGCACGTCTCTTTTCCTTCCCCCTTTTTTTTCTTTAACGCTGCCCAGCTCTTGAGCACCGGCCGCGCCCTGTGCGCTCCACCCTCTCTCTATCTTTTTCTTCCCGACGACGCTGCGCGGCCCCCTTGCAGAGCCGCTCGATCGAGCTCTAGCCCGCCGCAGTCCGGGAAGGGTCAGCGCACTACCTGCTACCAGCCCGATTTGCTGGAACACCTTGACTGGAGAGCCAAGCCCAGCTCTCCACAGCCTCCCCTGAGATTCTCTGAACTCCAATGGATCACTGGGCGGTTGCCCGCGGTCGACGCCCGTTGCTCTGGCTTCGACCTCCAAGAAGCTTCTTTTCAGGGATGGATCCCCGTGAGGTGATGCAGTACTGCAGGTGAGTTTGAACCTGCTCGTCGCCACTGTAGTGTCCGCGTATAAATAACACATGGACTGTAGGAGAACGGTAATAACAGGTGTTTACTGAACAGAGGGTATGCTGGAACTGACTGTACAAATTACTACACGGTGTTATATACAGGTGTGGTCACTACTGGTACTGCAGTATACAGGGGCTGTAAAAGATAGTTCCTCTCTTAAAGGTACATACATTACATTTTGTATTGAGTCGAGGTCGCAAGATTCAACTATGCTTCACCCAAGCCAGAGAATCTCCTCGGGACCTAGCTATATGCTCTTATATCTCTTTGCAGGAAACGATTCTCAGAATGAAGGGGGGCATACTCCGACTCGCCCTGATAGGGATGAGCGTCGGAAAACGAGGAGACATGGAGGACTCCCACATCTATGGGTGCTCGGGAGAGAAAGCACCAGTGGTGACTGCTAGGAGCAGCGAACAAGGCGCGGAGGGGCCCGCCGTCTATTCCCATGAGGGAAGATGGCCTGGGTGGTTGGGATCCAACTCCAACCGGTACTCCAGCCAGACCGGGTTCAACTATGGGAAGGCCTCCCTCTCCTGCCCCAGTGTACAGGTTGTGGCCTCACGGGTCGGGGTCACTGAGGAGAAACGCGTGTGCCTGACCTGCAGAGGACAGATTCCCCTGGGAAGGTGGTGGTGGCTCAGGAAGCTGAGCACAGACATGGGGGACCGTACAGCTGACTGGGAATGAATGGGGAACGACACCCACCGGACGTCACAGGGACCCAAGGAGAGACTAGCGTATGCTGGGATAAGTGGTGGGAGTCAGAACAGGGAATCTATGTCTGCATGTGGGGGTCACAAAAGGCCTGCTCCATGGGCATATCTATCATCTTCTCCGCATCTTGGCAGGATAAGGGGAAGGGGTGGAATGGGATTCCCAACTACACACCTGCATAGACCCACGTTACCCAGCCCCAGTTAAAGCCACTGAGCTAGTGGCGCGCGCCCGGAAGCCCCTGCCCACAACTCAAGCAGCAAGGACACACAGAGAAGGCTGCCCTACCACCACCAAGGGACCAGGGAATGGGCTGGTACTAGTGCCGACAGAACAGGTACTGTACCAGGGGATACACTACGCAGTAGCCTCCGTGATTTTAAACCTCACCGAGGCACACTTACTGGAGTGGTGCCCCAAAGAGACAGAGCAGCTATACCAGGCCCTGTTAAAGGACATGTTTAGGAAGTTTTACGAGTTCGATTTTGCTAATATAGACAAAACCGAACTGTACACCATACACTGAGTACTTTGGTAATACGGGGAGACAAAGAAGGGGAGCATGGAATGATGTTTTTACTGCGTTTAACACAGGGTCCTCTGTCATCAACAGTCTGGATGACATAGAGTTGCAGACCCAGATAAACGGTTTAAAAACACAGCTAAGGAAAATATTGATGGATGAGAATAAGGTAGTAGGCTCGGAGTTACATGAGGACCAGGCCATGATGGTCCACTTAAAAGAGATTATAGCGGAGCTGGAGAAGCACACAAAGACTGTAAATGCCCTCATAAGAGAGGACAGAAATGCTTCTGACCAGGCTGCACAGAACGAGGTGTGCGTGCTGTACGGGGCATGGTTGCTGGGCGAGGGCCGCAGTAATCTGGAGGATTTTAAACAGGGTTTAGTCCCCTCCTGGATCAGCAACAAGCACCTCGCAGCCCTCCATCCATTTGAGAATGCATTGAGCCCGTGACAACTCCGGCTAGCTTCTGAGGCCTACCCCATCCCAGTAGATTGTGGACAGTCCAACCACACCATCATGGGAATAGTATTAAGGATGCCAGTCATGGGTAGGACAGCCCGGCCCGCACCGGTATACAGGGTAGAGAACATTGGAGTCATTCAAGAGGGTGCACACATTCGTTTCGCAGCAGTCCCACCTTATGTCATAAAGTGGGAGCACGCTATGACAGGTACTGACCTCTCGGGGTGCCGGAGCCGGGGAGCACACATAATACTGTGTCCCCAGCACTTGAATGCCTATTCAAAACCACAGTGCGGGTTTAAAGCTGCTGGCGCAAAACCTATAAATTGTACCATGGAGGTAATGGCACAAGACCATGTTCCCCCACAGGTAGCATATATAGGAGGTGGGACATAATGTGTCACCACAGGTGCGCCCCACTACCAGCATGGACAGCATAGCTGGTGTCCGGTAAGTGACAGCAGTTTCTGCTTTAAACCCGAGGCAGAAGTTCAAGTGGCCAGGAATGAATTGTCCCCATTCCTGAACCCTCCACTGTTCACCTCACTGTAAAGGAGAATTTCACCAACCTGCAAAAGTACGTAGCGCATTTCGGCTATGGAATCCCCCCTCTCCCATAACATCTTACCAAAATACTCAAAGCAGTGATAGTCTCACAGAAACATTTCTACACTCTGGAGCAGAAGACTGTAGAGATAGGGGCCTAGATACTGGACATTGTGATTCCACCCTGGTGGGACAGTTTTGAAAACATAGAGGTCCCTTCATGGATTAGACTGGCTACCCACATCCTCATGGTTTGCCAGCAGGGGATAGTATTGTACCTAGTGTGCACTCAGTGCAAGGGAAAAGGCCAAATACTAGAATTCCGAAACCAAAGGACATGGAAGGAACATTATGTGAAGGTGGCGGGAGATACACCTGTTTGAGTTTTTGTATTTTTGAATAAAGATTGTTGTTTTTTTGTGCTCTTTTGTTGTTTTTAATAAAGATTTTTGACGTGTTGTTTTAATAAAGATGTATGTGTACCAAGTGGTGCAGGGGTGTTGGACCCCTCCATGCTTGGATGTGTGTAAACGACTGTAATTATTCTATGTATGCTTATGTACACTACATTTTTACAGAATGGGAAATGCATGTGTCGTGGGATCATAGATAGGTAATTACAGGGGAAGATTGACTATGGAGGGTCGGAAATTTTGCTCACCTTGTCAGGATGATACTTAAAGCGAGTTTAGTGTCAACAGGGGGGAGTGTAGGGTTCTCAAAATTCCCACATTTCCCAAAAGTTATGGATAAAGGGACCCTGTATGGACAAGATATTAAAAAGGGTACCCAAAATGGCTTCTGAGATGACCAAAACCAACAGGATTTTTAAAAGCAAGGCCCTGCAAAAAGGCAGGCCCTGAAACAAAACCTAACATGCATGGATCTGTGAAAAGACTTTGTAAAGCCAGACAGCTAGGTAAACACAGAATATGCATTCTTCACCTGGGAACAGATCAAGTCAGGATGAGCCTAATCTGAAAGCCATCAACTTCTCGCATAAATAATCGGTAACAGCTCACAGGTAGCTGCCAAGCCAGGAAACCCGATTAAGTTTCATAAATGACAAATAGCCTGGATATCGAAGCCATTATACCAGGAGACAACCGCCCCAGAAGTCGTTAAAGTAAATGGCTGTAATCATTTAAACGAGCCCGCCAAAAGTTAGACAAAGGACTGACCTGATTTGGCACGCAGATAAGGGGTGAAGAACCGGGTATAATTGTAGGCCCATCGGTAGTGATCGGTCTCTTATCTCTTAGCGCTTGCCGCTTGCCTCCTGTTCCGGGCTCCTGCCTCTCGCTCTCGCTTCATGCCTCATGGCAGGCCCTCTTCTCCCTCCCCGCACCGCTCGACATCAAGGATTCCCATTACTACACTGGGGCCAAACGCGGGAGGAGAACGAGACCCAAATTCGAAGATGCACAGGACACACGGGGCCACGAACAGATGAGACGAGATGAGACGAACGGTAAAACCGGTAAAGGCAGAGAAGGGCAGCGGAAAGATGCGTTGGAGGACAAACGGCCTAGTTATAAGCTGGCGTTTGATGAATAAGTTGGCAATCGAAGCATGGATAGTGAAATCAAGACAAACGGCCTAGTTATAAGCTAGCATTTGATGCATGAACAGTAAAGCCCAATTAAGAATAAACTGGTGTTCGAAGCTTGGGTAGGAAAATCTCAACGGTAAAAACCGCCAACCGAATCCCAACCGCAGTAATACCGTCGACGACCAACCGCCCGACGAAGAAGAAGACCCATTGCGACAAAGTACTTAACGAAGACGTTAACGGAGAGAAAGGAGGGTATTTCACACAAACAACTCCATCGCCGCGCCCTGTGACCACATGATGACGACGAACCCCAAAGGACAACAAGAGTAAACCTCAAAACCCACAACCAGTTAAATCAACAAGTTTCGAATTGGTGAGCATGAATTCCTGGCCCCTCGTAGCTTAATCTAGTTAGGTACAGGTAGACTATCCTTTATCCGAAAACCTCGGGACCAGCCGTGTTTTCGACCCCCCCGCCGGCCCCGACCCCTGCCGAACCCCCGCCGACCCCCCCGCGGACCCCCGCCGGCGCCGACCCCCCCGCGGACCCCCGCCGACCCCGACCCCCGCCGACTTACAGTCGGGGTCGGCAGGGGTCCGCGGGGGGGTCCGCGGGGGTCGGGGCCGGCGGGGGTCCGTGGGGGGGTCGGCGGGGGGTCGTGCGCACGACTTACGCTGACGCTCAGCGTAAGTCGGCGGGGGTCCGCGGGGGGTGTCGGCGGGGGTCGGGGCCGGCGGGGGTCTGCGGGGGGGTTGGGGCCGGCGGGGGTCCACGGGGGGTCGTGCGCACGACTTACGCTGACGCTCAGCGTAAGTCGGCGGGGGTCGGGGTCGGCAGGGGTCCGCGGGGGGGTCGGCGGGGGTCGGGGCTGGCGGGGGTCCGCGGGGGGGTCGGCGGGGGGGTTGGGGCCGGCGGGGTTCCGCGGGGGTCCGCGGGGGGTCGTGCGCACGACTTACGCTGGACTTACGCTGACCGAAAAAACCTTCGGTTTTTAGAGGGTTTTGGTTTTCGGAAGTCCGGATAAAGGGTAGTCTACCTGTATTGGGGGTGGGATAAGGATAAGGGGATTTTAATGCATTTGTTTCCCTTGATGTGCCGTGTGTTCCCCATTCCCATATAAGTGTAATTGTTTATGCCTGTAATTATTCCAGTAATTCTCAGTAAGATTGTGTTTTATTGTATCTTTAATAAAAATTGCGGTTTTCTTGCACCAAACCACTTGTCTACTCGATTTTCTGTATCGCCGCCTGTACCTAAGTCTGGTGTCTAGAACCCAGGGGTGTGGGAGCGATTCGAACTGCTCAGAGGCAGTCAGAGGTGAAGCTGACTGGGCACACGCCACCCCCTACATTGGGTACTTTATCTTGTAGAGTGGAAAACTTTGGGTTTTGTTCTTCTGATGGTGGTCTGTTCGTCGAATTTTGTTGCGGTTGGGGTTCGGTTGGCGGTCTTTGGTGTCGGCTCGGTCGCGGTGGCCTAGACCATTACCTGTGCAGTGGTAATGATCTGAAGGTATGGTTTACCCGGCCCTTTGTTACCGCGGTGCTCATGGTCGTTCCTCGTGTAAGGCTGCGGTTGCGGCCTAGTCGTCTTTGGTCGAGCCTGCCCCACCGTGCCTGTCTGCTTCTTTGAGTTTCGAGTAACCTGGACCTGAGTGTGTGCCTGCTCGTCCTCAGCGCTTCACCACACTGCCCTTCTCTGCTTGCTCGTCGGCTCGCCTTCTTCTCGCCTTTCTTGGTTACCGGTGGGCCTACAATTATACTATTTCGAAGTTCGTTATCTGCGCGCCAAATCAGGGTTAGTTCTTTGTCCGATTTTTGGCGGGCTCGTTAAAGTGATTGTAGTCGTTCACCTTAACTGCTTTTTGGGTGGTTGCCCCGTTGTTAAATGGTCTTTAATGTCTCGGTGTTTGTTATGCATAATGTGAATCGGTATCTTCCTGGCTTGGTAGCCAGTTTAAACTGTAAGCGATTATTTATGCAAAGGTTTGATGGGTTCAAGATTAAGTCTTTCCTGAGTTGATTTGTTTCAAAAATGAAGAATGCGTATTCTGCATCATCTAGTTGTCTGGCTTCAAAATAACAAGTCTCCCACAGGCCCAGGCATGTCAGGTTTTTCAAAGCCTTTTGAACTTGGCCGGCCATTGTTGCAGGATCCTGCTTTCAATCTTGCAGGTTTCTGCAACAAGGTCCAGAAGCCATTTCCTTTAGGGTACCCTTATTAATAACTTGTCCTTCAGGGTCCTTTATTAATAACTTTGGGGAATGTGGGAATTTTGAGAACCCTACACACCCCCCGTTAATACTAAAACTCGCTTTAAGTATCATACTTACGAAGGTGAGCAAAATTCCCGACCCTCCATAACCAATCTTCCCTGTAATTACCTATCTAGAATCCCATGACACACACATTTCCCATTCTTTAAAAAAATGTAGTGTACATAAGCATACATAGGCAGAATACAGTGGTTTACATGCATCCAAGCATGGAGGGTGTCCAATACCCCTGCACCACTTGGTACACACACATCTTTATTAAAAATAACACATCAAAGTCTTTATTAAAAATAAGAAAAATGCAAAAAAACAACAATCTTTATTCAGAAATACAAAATAAAGGATTCAAACAGGTGTATCTCCCTCCACCTTTGCTCCTTTGAAGTCCTTTGGTTTTGGAATTCTAGTATTTGGCCTTTTCCCTTGCACTGAGTGCACACTAGGTACAAAACTATTCCCAGCTGGCAAACCACGAGGATGTGGGAAGCCATTCTAACCCATGAAGGGACCTCTATGTTTTCAAAAATGTCCCACCAGGGTGGAACTACAATGTCCAATATCTTGGCCCCTATCTCTACTGTCTTCTGCTCCAAAGTGTAGAAATGTTTTTGAGAGACTATTACTGCTTTTAGTAACTTGGTAAGATGTTCTGGGAGAGGGGGGGATTTCGTAGCCGAAATGTGCTACATATTTTTGCAGGTTGGTAACATTTTCTGTTACAGTGAGGTGAACAGTGGAGGGTGCAGGAATGGGGACAATTCGTTCCTGGGCCACTTGAACTTCTGCATCGGGTTGAAAGCAAAAACTGCTGTCACTTATCGGGCACCAGCTCTGTTATCCATGCTGGTAGTGGGGCGCACCTGTGGTGACACAATATGTCCCACCTCCTATATATGCTACCTGTGGGGGAATATGGTCTTGTGCCATTACCTCCATGGTACAGTTTATAGGCTTTGTGCCAGCAGCTTTAAACCAGCACTGTGGTTTTGAATAGGCGTTCAAGTGCTGGGGACACAGTATTATGTGTGCTCCCCGGCTCCGGCACCTCGAGAGGTCGGTACCTGTCATGGCGTACTCCCACTTTATGACATAAGGTGGGACCGCTGTGAAACGGATGTGTGCACCCCCTTGAATGACTCCAATGTTCTCTAGCCTGTATACTGGTGCGGGTCGGGCTGTCCCACCCATGACCGGCATCCTCACTACTATCCCCATGATAGTGTGATTAGAGCGCCCACAATCTACTGGGACAGGGTAGGCCTCAGAAGCTAGCATTGACACAGGCTCAATGCATTCTCAAATGGATGGAGGGCTGCGAGGTGCTTGTTGCTGACCCAGGAGGGGACTAAACCCTGTTTTAAATCCTCCAGGTTACTGCGGCCCTCGCCTAGCAACCATGCCCCATACAGTACGCACACCTCATTCTGTGCAGCCTGATCTGAAGCATTCCTGTCCTCTCTTATAAGGGCATTTACAGTTTTTGCGTGCTTCTCCAGCTCAGCAATGAGCTCTTTTAAATGGACCGTCATAGCCTGGTCCTCATGTAACTCTGAGCCTACTACTGTATTTTCATCCATTAAGATTTTTCGCAATTGTGTTATCTGTGTCTGCAATTCTATGTCATCCAGGCTGTTTATAACAGAGGATCCTGTGTTAAACGCTGTGAAAACATCATTCCAGGTTCCCCTTCTTTGTCTCCCCGCATTACCAAAATACTCAGTGTGTGTAGTGTAAAGTTCTGTCTTGTCTACATTGGCAAAATCGAACTCGTAGAATTTCCTAAACATTTCTTTTAACAGGTATAGCTGTTCTGTCTCTTTGGGGCACCACTCAGATAAGTGTACCTCGGTAAGCTTTAAAATCATGGAAGCTACCGCGTAGTGTACCCCCTGGTATAGCACCTTTTCCATCGGCACTAGTACCAGCCCATTCCCTGGTCACTTGGTGGTGGCAGGGCACCCCTCTCTGTGTGTCCTTGCTGTCTGAGTCATGGGCAGGGGCTTTCGGGCGCATGCCACTAGTTCAGTGGCTTTAACTGGGGCTGGGGAGCATGGGACTATGCAAGTGTGTAGGTGGGAATCCCATTCCACCCCCCTCCCCTTATCCTGCCATGATGCGGAGAAGATGATGGATATGCCTGTGGGGCAGGCCCTTTGTGACCCCCACATACAGACATAACTTCCTTGTTCCAACTCCCACCACTTATCCCAGCATACTCTAGTTCCCCCTCGGGTCCCTGTGACTGTCCGGTGGGTGTCGTTCCCTAGTCGTACCCAGTCAGCTGTACGGTCCCCCATAAGAACATAAGAAATAGGAGCAGGAGTAGGCCAATCGGCCCCTAGAGCCTGCTCCGCCATTCAATAAGATCATGGCTGATCTGATCCTAACCGCCAATCTACTATCACAGAACCATCTCCTGAATCCAACAGAATTAGACACATGAAATAGGAGCAGGATCAGGTTACACGGCCCCTGGGCCCGCTCCGCTACCCACAGGGCCATGACCGATCCGAACCTAGACTCATGTCCAAATTCCTGCCCGCTCCCCATAACCCTTTATTCCCTTTACTTCTAGGAAACTGTCTATTTCTGTTTTAAATTTATGTAATGATGTAGCTTCTACAGCTTTTTGGGGCAGCATATTCCATGGACCTACCACCCTCTGAGTGAAGTAGTTCCTCCTCATTTCAATTTTGAAAGAGCAGCCCCTTATTCTAAGACTATGCCCCCTAGTTCTAGTTTCACCCATCATCGGGAACATCCTCCCCACATCCACCCGATCCAACCCCTTCACAATCTTATATGTTTCAATAAGATCGCCTCTCATTCTTCTGAACTCCAATGAGTAGAGTCCCAATCTACTCAACCTCTCCTCATATGTCCATCCCCTCATCCCCGGGATTAACCGAGTGAACATTCTTTGTACTGACTCGAGAGCAAGTATGTCTTTTCTTAAGTATGGAC
Source organism: Somniosus microcephalus (assembly GCF_052327205.1). Classification (NCBI taxonomy): domain Eukaryota; kingdom Metazoa; phylum Chordata; class Chondrichthyes; order Squaliformes; family Somniosidae; genus Somniosus; species Somniosus microcephalus. Next base: position 174,651,103 of record NC_140989.1, on the reverse strand, counting down.
ACCAAAACTGTATGCAGTATTCCAGGTGCGGTCTCACCAATACCTTGTACAACTGAAGCAATACCTCCCTATTTTTATATTCTATCCCCCTAGCAATGAAAGCCAACATTCCATTGGCCTTCTTAATCACTTGCTGCACTTGCATACTAACCTTTTGAGTTTCGTGCACCAGGACCCCCAGATCCCTTTGTACTTCAGTACTTTCCAGTTTCTTACCATTAAGATAATAACTTGCTCTATGATTTTTCCTGCCAAAGTGCATAACCTCACACTTTCCAGTATTGTATTCCATCTGCCAAATCTCTGCCCACTTACTTAGCCTGTCTATGTCCCCTTGCAGGTTTTTTATGTCCTCCTCACTCACTACTTTCCCTCCCACCTTAGTATCATCTGCAAACTTTGATATGTTACACTCGGTCCCCTCCTCCAAATTGTTAATATAGATTGTAAAGAGTTGGGGACCCAGCACTGACCCCTGCAGAACACCACTAGTTACTGATTGCCAGTCCGAGAATGAACTATTTATCCCAACTCTCTGCCTTCTGTTAGATAGCCAATCCTCTATCCATGCCAGAATATTACCCCCAATCCCGTGATTTTTTATCTTAAGCAATAATCTTTTGTGTGGCACCTTGTCAAATGCCTTTTGGAAGTCTAAATACACTACATCCACTGGTTCCCCTTTATCTAGCCTATATGTTACATCCTCAAAGAACTCCAGCATGTCTCTGCTCAGCTTCCTGAGCCACCACCACCTTCCCAGGGGAATCTGTCCTCTGCAGGTCAGGCACACGCGTTTCCCCTCAGTGACCCTGACCCGTGAGGCCACAACCTGTACGCTGGGGCAGGGGAGGGAGGCCTCCCCGTAGGTGAACCCGGTCTGGCTGGAGTACTGGGTGGAGTTGGATCCCAGCCACCCTGGCCATCTTCCCTCATGGGAATAGATAGCGAGCTCATCCACGCCTCGTTCGCCACCCCCAGCAGTCACAACCGGTGCTCTCTCTCCTGAGCACCCATAGATGTGGGAGTCCTCCACGTCACCTCACTTTCCAGTGCTCATTCCTATCAGGGCGAGTAGGAGTATGCCCCCCTTCATCTCAAAATCCCTTCTGTAAAGAGACACAAGAGCATATAGCCAGGTCCCGAGAAGATTCTCTGGCTTGGGTAAAGCATAATTGAGTCTTCCGACCTCGACTCAATACAAACATTCTTAAACAATAACACTTAAACTACCAATCACCTCATATAAACTTAAACTAACACCCAAACTTAACAATAACTAAAATTACATTACAGAAACTATGTACATCCGCCGCCCATCTCCGGGCGGCCAGGCTAATCCCTGTTCGGGCTGTAGCACACTATTCCCTTCAGTGGGGCTGCTCTGTCCTGTACTTTCAGTCCCTCGCAGCCTGTGGCTGCTGGCTGGGGACCTCTGCCCTCAGACCGATCCCTGACTTGAGAGGATGCCCGTTTAAACTGGGGAGCCGGTGAACATGATTTCCTTGGCCGTGGCGTTTGTGGGGACCTTCTAGGGACTTTGGCTGCTGGGGTTTTTCTGGCTGGTGGTTCTTTAACACGAGCCACTGCCCCCTCCGGTGCGGTCTGTGGGCTTTCCACTACCACTGGCTGGGGATTTTCATCCTCAGGCTTTACCTCTCCTAAACCTGTGCTAGGGGCAGGTAACTCTTCGCAGCCTGGTGCTGCAGGCTGAGGGTCCTCGCCCTCACATTCCACCTCTCCTAAATAACAACAGAAAATGCTGGAAAAACTCAGCAGGTCAGGCAACATCCGTGGAGAGAAATTTGAGTTGACATTTCAGGTCGAAACCCTTCTTCAAAACTGGAAAGAAAAGAAAATAGATCGAAGGCAAGACTGCAATCGAACAAAAGAAGAAAAAGAGACAATAAAAGGTATTCGAAGCCAGACGAGATGGTAATAGGCCCGTGGAGACAAAAGACAGCTGAGATTAGGTGTGAAGTGTACTGGCAGGTAAGAGACAGCTGCCAGGTGAGAGAGAGAAACAAAAGGAAAGGGGGGGGGGAAGGAGGACCCAAAACAAAGGGGTGGAAAAAATTATAAGTAAAAAGTAATAGGGGCCGAGGTTATGATCTGAAATTGTTGAATTCGATATTGAGTCCAGAAGGCTGCAAAGTGCCTAATCGGAAGATGAGTTGCTGTTCCTCGAGTTTACGTTGAGCTTCCGTGGAACAATACAAGAGGCCGAGGGCGGTGAGGTCCAAGTGGGAATGGAGCGGTGAATTAAAATGACAGGCGACCGGAAGCTCGGGGTCACCCTTACGGACTGAACGGAGGTGTTCCGCAAAGCGGTCACCCAATCTGCGTTTGGTCTCCCCAATGTAGAGGAGACCACATCGTGAGCAGTGAATACAGTATACTAGATTGCAAGACCGCATGGCGGCGCTGGAGCTGCGAATGGACTCACTCTGGAGCATACGCGATGCTGAGGATCTTGTGGATAGCACATTCAGTGAGTTGGTCACACCGCAGGTAAAGGCTAGCTCAGACAGTAAATGGGTGACCAAAAGGCAGGGTAAAGGCAGGAAGGTAGTGCAGGAGTCGCCTGCGGTCATCTCCCTCCAAAACAGGTTTACCGTTTTGGGTACTGTTGGGGGAGATGACTTATCAGGGGAAGGCACCAGCAGCCAGGTTCAGGGCACCATGACTGGCTCTGCTGCACAGAAGGGCGGAAAAAAGAGGGATAGGGCTATAGTGATAGGGGATTCAATTGTAAGGGGGATAGATAGGAGTTTCTGTGGCCGAGACCGAGACTCCAAGATGGTATGTTGCCTCCCTGGTGCAAGGGTCAAGGATGTCTCGGAGCGGGTGCAGAGCATTCTGAAGGGGGAGGGGGATCAGCCAGTTGTCGTGGTACATGTAGGTACCAACGATGTAGGTAAAAAGAGGGAGGAGGTCCTACAAGCTGAATTTAGGGAGTTAGGAGCTAAATTGAAAAGTAGGACCTCAAAGGTAGTAATCTCTGGATTGCTACCAGTGCCACGAGCTAATAAGTTTAGAGAGAGTAAGATAGATAAGCTAAATACGTGGCTTGAGCAGTGGTGCAAGGGAGAGGGATTTAAATTCCTGAGGCATTGGAACCAGTTCTTGGGGAGGAGTGACCTGTACCAAGGGGACGGTCTACACCTGAACTGTGAGGGAGCCGATGTCCTCGGGGTAATATTTTCTAGGGCGGTTCGGGAGGATTTAAACTAATTTGGCAGGGGGATGGGAACCTAGGTAGTGGAAAAGAGGGAAGTCATATGAAGTCAGAAATAGATGGTAGAAAGGTGAGAAGCAATAAGCAAAGGAGAGAAACACAAAGGGCCAAACTAATTCATAATGAGAGTGTGAAAAAAGCAAGCCTGAAGGCTTTGTATCTTAATGCTAGAAGCATTAGGAACAAGGTGGATGAATTAGTTGTGGAAATAGAGGTAAACAAGTATGATTTGATTGGGATTACAGAAACGTGGCTGCAGGGTGGGCAAGGCTGGGAACTTAACATCCAGGGATATACAATATTTAGGAAGGATCGGCAAAAAGGTAGGGGAGGTGGGGTAGCATTGCTGGTAAAGGAGGGGATTAATGCAATGGAAAGGAAGGATATTAACTCGGATGAAACGGAATCTGTATGGGTAGAAATGAGAAATAGCAAGGGGAGGAAAACGTTAGTGGGTGTGATATATAGGCCTCCAAATAGTAATATGGAGGTGAGGGAAGGCATAAAAAGGGAAATTAGAGAAGCGTGCGATAAGAGCACAGCTGTCATCATGGGTGACTTTAATTTACATATTGATTGGACTACCCAAATTAGTAAAAATTCTGAGGAGGAGGAATTCCTGGAATGTTTTCGGGACGGTTATCTGGACCAATATGTCGAGGAGCCGACTCGAGATCAGGCCGTTTTAGACTGGGTATTGTGCAATGAGAAGGGACTTATCAGCAATCTTCTTGTACGAGGCCCCTTGGGTCAGAGCGATCATAATATGATCGAGCTCTCAGTCGAGATGGAGAGTGAGGAAATTGAATCAGAGACTAAGGTCCAGAACTTAAATAAAGGGAATTACGAGGGTATGAGACGGGAATTGGGTAAGATTGATTGGGTGGTGTTTCTGGGGGGATTGACAGTGGATAGACAATGGCAAGCATTCAAAGATAGAATGGAAGAATTCCAGAACATGTTTATACCGGTTTGGCATAAAAATAAACCTAAAAAGGTGACTCAACCGTGGATAACGAGGGAAATTAGGGACAGCATAAAATCAAAAAAAAGGGCATATCAACTGGCAAAAAAAAGCACCAGACCGGAAGATTGGGGGCAGTACAGGATACAGCAAAAGAGGACAAAGGGATTAATCAGGAAGGGGAAAATAGAATACGAAAGTAAACTTGCAGCAAACATAAAGACAGACTGCAAAAGCTTTTATCGGTATATCAGGAGGAAAAGACTGGTAAAATCCCAAGTCGGTCCCTTGCAGTCCGATTCGGGAGAATATATAATGGAGAATAAGGAAATGGCAGACCAATTAAACTCATACTTTGGTTCTGTATTCACAAAGGAGGACACAAATAACCTCCCAGGAATATCGGCAAACATAGGGACTAATGAGAGGGAGGAGCTGACAGAAATTAGTATCTCTAGGGATATGGTGTTGGGTAAGTTGAGGGGACTGAAGGCCGACAAATCCCCAGGGCCTGATAAACTACATCCTAGGGTACTTAAGGAGGTGGCCCTGGAGATAGCAGATGCTCTAAGGATCATCTTCCGGAACTCCATTGACTCGGGAACAGTACCCATGGATTGGAGGGTAGCTAATGTTACCCCAATATTTAAAAAGGGGGGTAGAGAGAAAGCAGGGAATTATAGACCAGTAAGCCTTACATCGGTTGTGGGCAAAATGCTAGAGTCCATTATTAAGGATAAAATAGCGGAGCACTTGACAAATGGGGAAAGGATCGGACAGAGTCAACATGGATTTACAAAGGGTAAATCGTGTTTGACTAATCTGCTGGAATTTTTTGAGGAGGTAACTGGTAGAATAGATGGGGGAGAGCCAGTGGATGTGGTGTACCTTGACTTCCAGAAAGCCTTCGATAAGGTTCCACACAAAAGATTATCATGCAAAATTAAGGCTCATGGGATTGGGGGCAAAGTATTAACGTGGATAGAGAACTGGCTGGCGGATAGAAAACAGAGAGTTGGAATAAACGGCTCGTTTTCGGAGTGGCAGGCAGTGACCAGCGGGGTGCCGCAAGGATCTGTCCTGGGACCCCAGCTGTTCACAATATATATAAATGATCTGGATCAGGGAATTGGATGCAATATTTCCAAATTCGCTGACGACACTAAACTAGGAGGAGGGGTGGGCTCTGATGAGGATGTCAGGAGGCTACAGTGTGATTTGGACAGGTTGGGGGAATGGGCGGATACGTGGCAGATGCACTATAATGTGGATAAATGCGAGGTTATCCACTTTGGGGGTAAAAACAGGAGGGTAGATTATTATCTAAATGGCAATAGATTGGGAGATGGGGAAGTGCAGAGGGACCTGGGTGTTCTTGTGCACCAGTCACTGAAGGAGAGCATGCAGGTGCAACAGGCGATTAAGAAGGCAAATGGTATGTTGGCCTTCATATCAAGGGGGTTCGAGTATAGGAATAGGGATACCTTACTACAGCTGTACAAGGTGCTGGTGAGACCGCATCTGGAGTATTGTGTACAGTTTTGGTCGCCCCATCTGCGGAAGGATGTTCTTGCCATGGACAGAGTGCAACGGCGATTCACCAGGCTGATACCTGGAATGGCGGGAATGACCTACGAAGAGAGATTAAATAGTTTGGGCTTGTACTCACTGGAGTTTAGAAGATTGAGAGGGGATCTCATCGAAACATATAAAATTATGGCAGGCCTGGACAGGCTGAATTCAGAGAGAATGTTTCCAATGGCCGGGGAGCACAGAACCAGGGGCCACAGTCTAAAAATAGCGGGCAAATCATTTAAAACAGAGATGAGGAAGAATTTCTTCACTCAAAGAGTGGTGAGCCTGTGGAATTCCCTGCCACAGAGGGCTGTGAAGGCTAATTCAATAAATATTTTCAAGAGAGAATTGGATATATTTCTGAAGGCTAAGGGGATTAAGGGTTACGGAGAAAAGGCGGGGACGGGGTACTGAACTGGTAAGATCAGCTATGATCTCAGACGAAGATCAGCCATGATCTCATTGAATGGCGGAGCAGGCTCGAAGGGCCGAATGGCCTACTCCTGTTCCTATCTCTATGTATCTATGTAAGTACAAGTAAATCGCTGTTTCACCGGGAAGGGGTGTTTGGGGCCCTGGACAGTGGGAAGGGGGGAGGTATAGGGGCAGGTGTTACATCTCCTGCGCTTGCACGGGAAGGTGCCAGGCGAAGGGGAAGGGCTGTTTGGGGTGATAGAGGAGTGGAATAGGGTGTCTCGGAGGGAGCGGTCCCTACGGAATGCTGAAAGGGGAGGGGAGGGGAAGATGTGTTTGGTGGTGGGATCACTTTGGAGGTAGCGGAAATGGTGGAGGATGATCCGTTGAATGTGGAGGCTGGTGGGGTGAAAGGTGAGAACAAGGGGAACCCTATCGTGGTTCCGGGAGGGAGGGGCAGGGGTGAGGGCAGAAGTGCGGGAGATAGAACGGACACGGTCGAGGGCCGTGTCGACCACGGTAGAGGGGAATCCTCGGTTGCAGAAAAAGGAAGACATGTCGGAAGCACTGGTGTGGAAGGTGGCATCGTCGGAGCAGATACGGCGGAGACGGAGAAACTGGGAGAATGGAATAGAATCCTTACAGGAGGCGGGGTGGGAGGAAGTGTAGTCCAGGTAGCTGTGGGAGTCAGTGGGCTTGTAGTGAATATTGGTCGATAACCTATCCCCAGAGATGGAGACGGAGAAGTCGAGGAAGGGAAGGGAAGAGTCAGCGATGGACCATGTGAAGGTGAGGGAAGGGTGGAAATTGGAGGCAAAGTGAATGAAATTCTCTAGTTCAGGGCGAGAGCAGGAAACGGCACCGATACAGTCATCAATGTATCGGAAAAAGAGGTGAGGGAGGGGACCTGAGTAGGACTGGAACAAAGATTGTTCCACATAGCCCACGAAAAGGCAGGCATAGCTAGGACTCATGCGGATACTTTGCTATCGCACCTCTCCTAAACCTGGGTTAGGGGCAGGTAACTCACTGCAGCCTAATGCTGCAGGCTGAGGGTCTCCGCCCCAGGTCCCACCTCGTCTAAACCTGGGTCAGGGGCAGGGTCTTCGCCCTCACATCCCACCTCATCTAAGTCCCAGAGGAGTGGGGGAGTGTCCCAAACGGTGGGTGGGATGGCCCCTCCCCTAAAACAAGCCACTGCACCTTCCTGTGCAGTCTGTGAGTTTTCCAGTGTTGCAGGCTGAGGATTTCTATCCTCAGACCTTGCCCTAACTGGCTGTTCTCTTTTCTCGGGCTTAAACAATTTGCCTTGGTTAATATGGAACCATTTGATGTGTCGAGGCATCTTTATGGTGTATACCATGGGGCTGGCCTTGTCTACAATGCTGTAGGACCCCATGTATAATGGTTCTAGACTTCCTACCCGAGCAAAATTCCTAACCATAACCTAATCCCCTATCTCCCACTCGTGGTGTTTTTGGGGTTCTAACAGCAATCGGTTACTCCGATGCTGCTTTCCCATGTTCCCAGCCGCCTGCCCATGGACCTGTTTAAGGTGCTCGAATAGGTTCCTGGCGAACCTGTCCCAGTTTACCTCCCTGAGCTGACCTTCCATGAGCACCAGGGCTAGTACATGGGTGGGGGTCCGCATAACTCTGCCAGTCATCAGCTCGTGCGGGGAGTAGCCCGTGCTTTTTGACTGCCTGGCTCGGATCCCCATCAGGACCAACGGTAGGACCTCTGCCCATTTCCTGGGTGAGTCCACTGTCTCTTTCCTCAGCCTTTCTTTCAAGGTCCTGTTCATCCTCTCCACAATCCCTGAGGACTGTGGGTTGTGTGCAACGTGCCATTTCCCCTCAATGCCGAGTACCATAAGGGTATTCTGCATGACCTGCCCGGTAAAGTGACTCCCTTGGTCGGACTCCACATACTGTGGTAGCCCCCATCGCAAGAACACCACCCTGACCAGGATCCTGGCTGTGCCCAGAGCTGCGGCTGTTCTGCAGGGGAAGGCTTCTACCCATTTTGTGAACACATCCACCAGGACTAGGCAGTACTTATAGCCTCCCTGGGCGGTGGGCAGGGGCCCGATGTAGTCGACCTGGATTGAATGCCATTGTCCCTCTACCCTCCTGATGTGTCCCATAGGTACCTTCCTTTTGTGGGGGTCAGGGTTATTAGCAGCACACACCAGACAGCTGGCGCAGAACTCGTGGACATCTTCCCTGAGTCCTGGCCACCATCCTGCCTGTTCCACCCGCTGCCAGGTGGTCTCAGGCCCGGGATGCCCCGCTCCTGGACCCTCATGGGCCAGTTGAAGGAATTCCCTCTGGTGCTGCTGTGGTACCACCCATTGTTCTCCCCTAAACAGCATGCCTTCCTTCACAGAGAGGGCTGCTGTGCCGTAAGGGCCCTCTACCCTTTTTCCCTCAGTCACTGCACTGAGGACTGCCTTGAGGGCAGGGTCTTGGGTTTGGGCCGTCTTCAGGTCCGGAGTTAAAGCTACCCCTGCACTCCCTTGTGTCCCATTCCTACCCCTGACTGCTGCTACAGGACTGGACCCATATGGGTCCCAGAAAGTGCCTGTGCGGGCACCCTCCTTAGCTAGCACGTCGGCCTGCTGGTTGCCCTTACTGTTAGATCCGTGTTCAGTGGATAAAGAATTACACGGATGCTGTACATAAACAAACAACAGGTCTTTACTGGAGGAGGGTCATCTCTAGACTGGAGTACAGAGGCATGCGCACAGCTTATATACCGGTGTGGTTACTGCCGATACTACAGTATACAGGAGCTGCAAAAAATAGTTCTGACTTAAAGCACATACACTACAATTCCTCCCTTTTTAGATTAATAATACCCCCTTAATATTCAAATAACAATTACATTTTTACATGTACATTCAATAACAAAAAGTCCATTTATAGATTCAGTCTTTGGGGTGGCTTCCTGACCCTTTCGGGATAGCGCCTTTCCGGAGGTTCTTGTTCTTGGTGCAGAGGCGATTCTGACCCCTTTTCATCGGGTAGTTCATCGGGTTCCACTGCTACTGGGTCTGAAGTAGATGCTACCGGTATGTCGGGTTCATCCCCAGGTACTCGAGACATGGGGTTAACGCCTTCCTGTGACGCTAAGATCTGATCGACGTGGCGTCTCACAATGTTCTCCCCGACATCCATTGTGTACATTAATGGCCCCTGCCTTGTACATATCGTTCCGGGTTGCCACTTCTCTGTTCGATAGTCACGGGCCAAGACTGGTTGCCCTACATTGAAGCTCCTTGTCGGCTTCTCGTTGATGTGCTGGAATTGTTTATCCTCAACATTTCTTCGCACATTTGGTCTGAGCAAATCCAGACAAGATCTCAACCTTCTGTTAAAGAACATCATGGCCGGGGTCTGGTTGGTAACTGCATGTGTCGCGTTTCGGTAGGCTAATAAGAAATTGTCCATCTTATGCTGTAGTGGACTTTCCTCATCGCACATGGCCTTTATCGCCTTCTTAAAGGTTTGTACGCACCTCTCAGCCAAACCATTGGTGGCTGGATGATACGGGGCGGGTGTGTAATGCCTTACCCCATTCCTTTTCTGATAGAAGCCGTTTCTGGGTTCCTTCACTTTGTAGCCCACACACAAACTTGTCCCTTAACGTGTCTGCTAGTCCCGCTCCAAACTTGCAGTGTTTCGATAGCTTGCGCAGTTCCGTTAGGTACTCAGCATTGCTTTCGTCTTTGTGTTGGTTCCTTTTATGGAGCTTAAATCGTTCTGCCATCAGCAGCGGTGTGGGGCTTAAATGGTCCTGTAGGATTTCTACTATGCTTCCAAAATCCTTGTTTACCGGCTTCTCTGGGGTTATTAGATTTCGCAGTAACCCATAAGTTTTTGCACCCATGGAATTTAACAGAACCAGTGCTTTATTAGCATCTGGCACTTCATTCGCCCTGCAGTACACCTCAATACGTTCCACATATGTCGCCCAATCTTCGACTTCATTGTCAAACGTAGAGATACTGCCACTCTTCGGCATCCTTGGTTGTGCGTTAACTATGCCCAGTGGCGCCTCCTGCGCTTCCCCTTCTTCTCCGCTGGCACAAAATGGCGTCTCCCACGCTTTCCTTCCTTCCCGCGCTCGCCCATCTTCTGCGCTGTGGCTTCGCAAAATGGCGTCTCCCGCGCTCTTCCTTCTTCTCCGTGGCTCAATAGCGCCTCCCGCGCTCTCCCTGCTTCTCCGCGGCTCAATGGCGCCTCCCCTTGCTTCGCCCCGCGGACCCTGATCAGCCCGTGATCCCTGGCTGTGCTCTGCGTGTTCTTCTCTTGATATTTGTCGACGCCGCTCAGTCTAGAACCCGGCTGTTTCTTACACTCTCTCTCTCCGGTTTGCAGTATTTTCCCTCGACGCCGCTCAGTGATCAATCCCCGGCTGCGCCCTACTCTCTTCACCCTCTTCTTACCCCGTCGATGCTGCCCGGCTCTCTCTCTCTGCCGTCGGTCGGCTCCAGCTGCCGCTGCTCGGGAAGGGTCTGCTCAGGACCTGTCGTCGGTCTCTTACTGCTCGTTGTGGCTGGGGAACCAAGCCCGGCTCTCCACAGCCTCCCCAGCGAAGTTGGATCTCTGCCTGACTGCTGGGAGGTTGCTCGCGGTCGACGCCCGTGTTCCTGGACTCGACTATTTTTTTGTTTTTTTTGTTTAATGTTGCAGGTAGATTTGCATCAACACTCGTCGCCACTGTTAGATCCATGGTTCAGTGGATTAAGAATTACACGGATGCTGTACATAAACAAACAACAGGTCTTTACTGGAGGAGGGTCATCTCTAGACTGGAGTACAGAGGCATGCGCACAGCTTATATACCGGTGTGGTTACTGCCGGTACTACAGTATACAGGAGCTGTAAAAAATAGTTCTGACTTAAAGCACATACATTACACTTACTACGGGGTTCTGTGGAGGAATGGGCTTTCACCTTATGAATGAAAACCTCCCCTTCCTCCCCCACTGCTGCTAAGATTTTCTCCAGCAGGGGTTTCACTGTGAGGGGTCTCCCATCAGCGGAGGTGTATCCGCGGCGGGACCAGATGGCCAGGTACTCTGTACATGAATTGCACATGAGCATGCTGTCCGAGCAAATCATGTATGGGGTGGGGACGATCTCGGGGTGTGTAACGACGTACACTACCGCGGACAGTTCAGCCTGCTGGGCGCTCATGGTGCTGGGGAGCTTAATTGCCAGGGCAATGTTTGCCACTGGGTCATAAACTTCACACCCTGTGAGTCGCTCACCAGCAGATACTGTGCTGGAGCCATCCACATAGATTTCGCGGCCTGTGGGGTGTATCCCGGCCCGCAAACCTATGTCCACTTCCCAAACCCCTTCAATGGAACACCAGTGGGCTGTTCCAGGACATACCAAGTTAGCTGCGAGCTTTGGCTCGCAGAGCCCTTTCACTTTTAGGTCCATCTGTGAGAGAAGCAGGGTCCAGCGAGCAATGCGGGCACTGCTCACTGTCCCATCCTTGATTCTCCCGTCCAGGAGCATCTGGGTGGGTGTGTGATGGGTGAGGAGGGTGATGGGAGAGGTGCCTGTGAAGATCAGCGATCTTTTCACAGCCCAATGTTTGACTAAGAGGTGCCTCTCACAATTGGAGTAGCTCTTCTCCACATCAGCGAGTATCCTGGAGGAGTAGACCACTGGCCTCAGCCTGCCGTGCCGCTCCTGGAGCAGCACAGCACTCAGGCTGTCCCTGCTGGCTGCCACCTCCAGGAAGAACTCTTTCCCCCCATCTATGGCCCCTAGAGCTGGTGCGGTCTGCAGATCTTCCTTGAGCCTGACAAATGCTGCCTGGCAACCCTCATCCCAAGCCCACTCCACTCCCTTATGTAGGAGTCAGAGCAGAGGGACTGCTGTGGCTGCATAGTCCTCAATAAAATCTCTGCAGTACCCGGTTAGCCCTAGAAAAGATCTCACTCCCGTGACTGTGTTGGGGACTGGTAACTCCTGTACCGCTTCCCTTCTAGCTTTGTCTATGGCCCTTTCCCCAGCGCGTACGGTCAGGCCCAGGAATTTCACCTCCTACTGGCCGATCTGCGCTTTCTTTGGGTTTACTTTAAAACCCTCCTGCCTGAGCAGTTCCAGCAGTTCGGCCAGTAGTGGGCCATACTCCTCTCTCGAATCAGTGAATAGGAGCAGGTCATCCACATACTGTACCAGCTGCCTGGGCTGGCTGAAGCCCTTTAGACTGTTTGCCATGCATTGATGGAAAATGCTAGGGCTATTATGGAAGCCCTGAGGCAAACAGTTCCAGGTGTACTGTTGCCCTTTAAAAGTAAAGGCAAACTTGTACTGGTCCTCTCTTCTTAAAGGGATGGACCAAAACCCATTGGAAATATCCAGCACCGTGAAAGTGGTCGCGGATGCTGGGATACTTCCTATCAGGTTGGCAACTGCTGCTACCATGGGTGCACAGGCTGGGATGTTACTGTTGAGCACCCGATAGTCCACCGTGGTCCTCCAGGAATTGTCCGGCTTTCTAACCGGCCACAGTGGAGAGTTCACGTGGGTGGCTATCGGTCTCAGGACCCCCTGTTGTACTAAGGAGGATATGGCTGCTTCCATGTCTGGCTCCGCTTCCCTGGGGAAGTTATACTGTTTTTGTGGTCGGGCCATAGAGTCCCCGTCTACGCTGACCTCGAACCCGTTGACCCTCCCACAGTCATGCTTGTGTGTGGCAAATGTGGCCAGGTGGGCTCGCACAAATGCCTGGAACTCCTTTGGGGTATTGCTGACCATGAGTTCGAGGTTATAACCCTCTTTAGGTTTCATGGTGCACAGGGTCCCCTTCCCCTGTTTCCCTGGGATGACTACTACTCCGCCTTCCTTTCCTGTACTTGCCTCCCATAGGCAGTGATTCCTTAAATCCACTAGGATCCCGTGGCCCACAATAAAGTCGGCTCCCAGGATCCCTTTTCCACCCTCCACTTCCCGCTTCATTAGGATACAGGTCCACTTAGAGCGGAGTGTTCCTAAGCGAATGGACAGCGGGATGGAAAATAAGCCAGCCTGTTCTTTACCCGTAAATCCCGACAGACTGTATGGGACCCCGTTAGATAGAGGTGAGGTGGTGGGGTTAGCTGAATGGATCACGGTGCATGATGCCCCCGTGTCCAACAGATAGGTCCCCTTTACCTTTTCTACCTCCATCACCACGAGGGGTCTCTTCCATAAGTCGTACTTGAGGGAACACAGGTAAACAGGCTGCGCTGGCTCTAGTCAGGGCTGTGGGTTGGATGGGGCTGATGGGGTCAGAGCACCGGTAGTGGCTGCTACCCTCCTTTGGCCAGTCAATAGGGACCTCATTGCGTCCAAAAATGACTCGACCGTGGCGGGAGGAATTCCTGTCTCTGTCTTTTGGGCTGGGGCTGAGGAATTCTTTCCCTTGTTATCCTTCCAAGGGTTTTTGCACTCCTTCCTCCAGTGTCCATCCTTCCCACACCTGTAACAATTAAGCTTTGTGCCGGAAGGGTTATTCCCTTCCTGATGCCACTCCTTCCTACCCTGCCCGGGTTTTACTTCATGCACCTTCCCCTTAGGTGGGTGTGCATCGGTTCCCCTACCATTCCTGTAAGCTAGGGTCAATTGTCTGATCACCGTCAGTTCGGTAGTCAAGGGATTCTTAGGGTCAAACCAGACTTCCGCCTTGGCCCTGACCTGTGGCAAGCTGTTTGCCGCCAGGCAACGGAGCCAGTGGACCAGCTGATCCTGGCCCAGGTGCGCCCGGTTAGGTGCCCCTGTGCAGGCACCCCTATACACCGGCCACAGCCTGTCTGCGAAAGCCTGCGGGGTTTCCCCTGCGAGCTGCACTATCTTCTCCACTTGGGAGAAAGGTCTTCCCTCATTCATCCCCATGGCCTCAAGAACTTCCTCCTTGAGTTCCCCATACTCGCACTGTCCCTTCTTACACTGGTCAGAAAGGGACTGGAGGAGGTTACCATCCAGGGAGAACAGCAGCATTTTGGCCTGTTCGGCATCATTGCACTCGTTGATGCTGGCTGCCTGTTCCACTTCCCTGAAGTGGACCGAGGGGTCCCTTTTTCTGTGAGCTGTTGGGTGCCGTAGGGCATTGCGAACTGGTTTTGGAGGGGTCCCTCTTCCCCGTCATGAGCGGATGGGCCAAACCTTCGCTGCCGGGCCGGGCACATCGGCCCCGGTTCCAGACTCTCTTGCGGGGGGTTTTCCACCTCCGCTTCTACCCCTGACTTCACACCCCCTTGCTGCCAAACCTCGCTAAAACCTGGCGCTACGGGTGGTGGTCGTGGGACCTCCTGTTCCTCAACCAGGTCGTCCCTTGGCACTACCAGTGGTGTCTGAACCGTTCTCCCCTCATTCCCTGTAAAATCCACCTGGGCTGCCTTCGGGCTTATGAGGCACACCATGCCCTTTGCCTTCCTTAGGGCCAGGCTCAGATTCTCTATCTGTTCCTGGCAGGGACCATGATCTGCATCTTCAAACCCCTGCTCGCTCGTTAATTTATAGGCTGCCTTTATGTCTTTTACTTTCTCCTCCTACTCTCTTACTTGTCTCGCTAGGCGGGCATTCTTCTCCCGCAACCTCAGCTCATTGCTCTTGGCCTCGGTGACCTGACACTGTAGATATTCCAGCCTGGCCTTACGCTCCCCAATTAACTGTACCCTTTCCTGGTTCAGAGCCTGCAATGCTACCAGTAACTTCTCCCCTGCTAGAGTCCTGTCTTGGACTTTCAGGGCTGACTCCCGTATCTCGGCTGCCTGTGCTTCAACGAGCCTGTCCAAAAGCTGGATCTGTTTCTTGAAGCACATCAGCCAGATTGCCTTTTCTATGGATTTCCTATGATCCTTCCCTTCTGTCCATTTAGCTGCAGCATCTACTGGACGCCCAGCTTTTTTACAGATTAGTGATTCACTTCTTAGTGATAGTCACCTTACTGAATAGATAATTAGAAATCCTTTCTTCCATTACAATTTGCTCTTCCGAATCAGTGTCTACTGTATCGCACCCCTGTTGCCGGAGTCCTGCCGCAGTCGCCATTTCTGTAGGGGGTGGTGTGTACGCAGTCAGCTTGCCCCTGACTGTTTTGAGCGGTTCGAATCGCTCCCACACCCCTGGGTTCTAGACACCGGACTTAGATACAGGCGGCGATACAGAATTGGAGTAGACAACTGGTTTGGTACAAGAAAACTGTATTTTATTAAAGGCACAATAAAATTACAACACTGAAAAATTACTGGAATAGTTACAGGCATACAAGAGTACACTTAATTAGGAATGGGGAACACACGGCACATCGAGGGAAAAATCACATTAATAATCCCCCTACCCTTGTCCCACCCCCAATATCTAACTAAATTGTGCTATAAGGGGCCAGGGATTATGCTCACCAATAAGGGTTTCTGGACAGGTTGAATCCAGTCAATTAAGCCGGTTGCAATTTTGGGGTTCGCTCTTTGTGTCCTTTGGGGCCTGCCATCGTCACGTGGTCCCAGGGCACGGTGGTGGAGTTGTCTGAGTAAAGTACCCTCTTTTCTCCGTTAGAGATACAGAGTAAAGTCTTGGTTGGGTACTTTGGGCTAGATTTTCAGTATAGGCAGTTTTGGGGCGCTAACCTTAGCGCCCGCCCGAAGTTAGCGCCCGCCCCAAAGTAGCGCCCCGTTGCCGGAAATTCAGTGGCTTCGCCCTAAGAGGTTGGTGGAGCGCTAAAAGAGGCGTTCCACTACTATCTTTAGGCGCTAAGCCGGCGGTCCAGAGGGATAGCGCCCAGGCGGGGCGCAGCGCGGGTGCGGTCATTTTTGGACTGACAGCAGACCCCGTGGCGCCGACCAGCTCTTAAAGGGGGAAGGGACGAATTGGTCTGCTGCCACGCCCTGCACACTGCAGCCTTGCAAAGAGGCCTCAACACTGCTGCTCAGCCCCAGGGAGTCATGGCAACGCCAGAGAAGGCGCGTCAGCGTGCCCTGCGCTTCTCAGAGGGTGATCTGGACATAATGGTCACAGCTCTGGAGGTGAGGCGCAAGATCTTGTTCCCAGAGAGTGGGAGGAATCCAACCCACCACGACTACACCAAAGCCTGGAAGCAGATCGCCCAGAGGGTGACGTTCACCGGCGATGCCCCCAGGACCCACAAACAATGTCGTAAAAAATACAACGACCTGACCAGGATTGTCAGGGTGAGTACCCTTTCCAGTCTCCTCCTCATTCTTGCATGTACACCTGACATGATGGGCAAAGGGAGCTGAAAGTCCTATTGGCCAGCCCTCAGCCAACAGCATTGGGACAGTCATGAGCATCAATTGGCCATTCGGCACTCTACACTCTGGCCAAGCTATTCCACCATGGGAGGCTGTGCACACTACATCAGGGCTTCACTCTGTCCAAGCTATTCCACCATGGGAGGCAGTGCACACTACATCAGGGCTTCACTCTGGCCAAGCTATTCTACCATGGGAGGCAGTGCACACTACATCAGGGCTTCACTCTGGCCAAGCTATTCCACCATGGGAGGCAGTGCACACTACATCAGGGCTACACTGCACACTTACAGCCCGTCCTTTCTCTTGCAGGCTAAAGTAGCCTTTAATCGCCAGGCCCGTGCCAGGGGTGGCCGCGCCAAGCTGCAGAAGCTCACTCGGCTGGAGGAGCGTGTGTGTGTGCTCATGGGAGCCCGTGTGCTCGTCCCCACAGCGTGCGGAGTAGCCGACCCTCCACTGCCCGGCAATGGTAAGGACCTCGCCTTTTGGCCCTCTCGCGTCGCACTGGCCCATCCGAGCTACCTCCTTTGCCGCTGTCCCACCAATGCGCTGAATGCCACCAGTCCTAACTCCCTCGCTGATGCCGTCTCCTCACTCTGAAGCTACTCTTGTGCATTCCTGCTTTCAGCTGGTGATGACCAGGACCCTGAAGCTGCCAGTGACAGCACCTCCGAGCAGGAGGAGGAGGAGGAGCAAGCCGGACCATCGGGGGAACAGTCACGTCCCGCAGGAGAGGAGGAAATGCTTGACACCTCCTCACTGGACGAGTGCCTGGAGGAACTGTCGCAGGGCAATGCAGCTTCTGGGACCAGTGGCGTCCAGCCACCCAGGAGCCGTGCGCGTGGCCCGCGGCCTTCCCCCCAAAGGGGGCAAGGATCAGAGGGGAGTGCTGCTGATCGGCACACTCGCCGCCACCAACGTGGCAAGGGTCCCCTAGTTCGGCCCCCTCCTCCCCAGCGGGAGAGTCGCGACTCCAGTCCGGACACCTTCACCTCGGAGGAGGTGCGGAAGCTGGATAAGATGGCCGAGGATTCGGACCGGCGCCACACGGAGCTCATGAGCGTGGTGGGGCGCATGCCTGAGGCCATCGAGTCGCTGGCGACCAGTGTGCGTGAGTTCGGGGCAGCAACTGCCGCGAGTGGCCGCATGCTGACTGATGCCATCAAGACCCTGGCGGATGTGATGCGGGCGCACACCAGGACAACAGGGGCACTCACTGCTGCCACACGCGCTGTCTCAGGCAGGCATCGCCAGGGCAGCCGCCGCGCTGGACCATCCCAGCAAGCCGCCCCTCGGCTGATTGTTGCGGATCCTGCAGTGCGGGCCCGGCCGAGTGCCACCGCGCCACAGCACCAGCCAGCGCATCCCAGACGCCAGCTGGCCCACATTGCGCCATCCGTCGCCGCCATTCCCCCACTGGGGCGTCAAGGGCAAGCGGCTGCAGCTGATGGTGGCCAGGCTCAGGTGCGCCACTCAGCAGACGGCCCCTCGAGGCCCAAATGCCGTGTAGGCCGCCCCCCAGCGGCATCTGGCGGAAGGGCATCTGAGCCTCAGGCGCCTTCCCCCAGCCTCGCAGCAGCCACTGGGCAGAGCTTGCGAAGGAGCAGCAGGCCGGGCAGGGGAGGCAAAAGGCTGGGCAAGGTCTCGCCCTCGCGGGCCACTCAGTAGAGGGTGTGGCCAGCTTTCCTTTTATATGGCGGTGGCCATCTTTATTTTGCCCATGGTTGTGTTGTTGGAGGGCTTATTTTTTGCGTTAGGCCGACGTTGAGGCCCGGTTTGAAGAAATGTGGAGTGACTCCTCCCCAGTTTGTGGGAGTGAGTCGTTTGTTGGGCTTTTTGTGGGGCCCGTTTATTGTTTTTGGGGATTCATGTGGGAAGGGCTTTTCATTTTTGTGTAATAAATAATTATCTTTATTCATGCAGTCTCCATGGTTGTTCTTCTTAGTGTTTGTTGGCTTCGCCGGCTGAGGGCTTGCGGAGCGGCTGCATTCATCTTCCCTCATGGCCCCTGGCCATTCCCTGACAGGGGGCTTAGAAGTACCGTGTAATAAGGTGGCGTCGTGCGGCCCTTGGCCCTGGTCGCTCCCTCCTGGGAACGTACTCCTGCTCCTCCTCCTCCTCCTCCTCATGCTCCTCCTGCTCCTCCTCCTGAGGTGCTGGTCCAATGTCAGGTGGCAATGCCTGAGTCCTGCGGATAGCCAGGTTGTGTAGCATGCAGCAAACCACCACAAATTGGGAGACCCGGTCCGGCGAATACTGGAGAGCTCCTCCGGAGCGATCAAGGCAGCGGAACCGCTGCTTGAGGACCCCAATAGTTTGCTCGATGATGTTGCGGGTGGTTTGATGGCTCTCGTTGTAGGCCTCTTCAGCAGCGGTCCTGGGCGCGCGGAGCGGGGTCATGAGCCAGGTGCACAAAGGATAGCCTTTGTCCCCGAGTAGCCATCCTCTTGGGGGAGGCTGTGCCTGGAACATGTCATGCACAGTACTCTGCCGCAGGATAAAGGCATCGTGGCTGCTGCCTGGGAAGCTGGCATTGACTGCCATGATGCGCTGCTTGTGGTCACACACCAGCTGCACATTCAGAGAATGGTAGCCCTTCCTGTTGCGATACTGCTCGCCATGCTCCAGAGGGGCCCGCAAAGCCACATGCGTACAGTCAATGGCGCCCTGCACCAAGGGGAATTCCCCGAGTCTGGAAAATCCCAATGCGCGCTGATGCTGGCTCTCCAGGGCCATGGGGAAGGAGATGAATTGGCTTCTCCTTCTGAACAGTGCTTCGGTCACCTGGCGGATGCAGCGATGCGCGCCGTCCTGGGAGATGTTTGCTATGTCCCCAGCAGCGTATTGGAAGGAGCCGGTGGCATAGAAGTTCAATGCCACCGTCACCTTCACTTCCACCGACAGAGACGTCCTGCACCTGAGCTTTGGCCGCAGATCTCGGCGAAGCAGGTGGCAGATCTCTGCAATCACCTCCTTTCAAAATCGGAGCCTTTTAACACATCGCGCGGCACTCATGTTTAGGTAGGAGCGCTGCTGGCGGTATAGCCTGACTGGGTAAGGCCTACGTGGCCGACGCATGTAGCCCCCTCTGCCTCTAGCCAGGGCTGCCCCTCTCACAATGCGTCTGCGAGCCCTACAGACATGGAGCTGCAGCTCCGCGTTGGCACCCCATGCAACCCCCATCAAATCCTGGCAAACACTCAAATTTCCAAAAGGCCACTTGCAGCGCTCTGGCCTGAGTCCAAAAATACCTGAGCTCTTGCTGCTTGAAACCAGTTAGCTATCCTCCTTGTTGTGTCTCCAGAAATGCGTTGCACAAGAGTGTTTTCTGAAAAAAGGCTGGCCTTTATACTGGAGAGCACGTCCCCTTTAATTTGCGCCCCCCGGGGCCCGCGCTGGTTGTGTTGCGTTCCTTTTTCCAAACGCTCCGGCCGCCAGCCGCACAATGGGGCGGTCCGACTGAAGTTTGGAATCGGGGCGGCCAAAGGGCGTTGCACGAGGATGTGACGTCATTTTCTGCGCGCGCATCCGGCCGGGCGCTAAACTTTGCGCCGGCGCTAACGGGCAACTTAATTTGGGGCGGGGCACAAACAGCGCTGCGCACGGGCGCTACACGCATAGCGCCCGAAAATCGCTTCTCTTAAGGCGCTAACTGCTGGCGCTAGCAACTGAAAATCTAGCCCATGGTGTCAGAAGTGATTGAAAGAGATGAAGAGGAAAAATCTGAAGTTAAAACAGCTCTCCACATATTAGCAAGCCAAAAGAAAACATCATTACTTACCATTGAAGAATAGCTAACGAAGTGAAAAAATGGAAGGTTTGCACCCACCGGCGAAGCTTCAGTTGACAAGTAATGTGGCTGAAAATTGGAGGAGGTTCAAACAACGTGTGGGGTTGTATTTAGCGGCAATCGGAGCTGACGAGAAAGGTGATAAAAAGAAATCGCCAGTGTTCTTACATGTCGTGGGTGATGAAGCACTGGAGGTGTATAATAACTTCACATTCGCTGCTGGTATGAAAGCCATATTCTCCAGACATGGCGTGGCAAGCGAGGTCTTCACAGACAACGGACCCCAGTTTTACAATGCAAGTTTCCGACACTTTGCCAAAGAGTGGGACTTTGTCCACACAACGTCAAGTCCTCACTTTCCACAGTCCAATGGTCTAGTGGAAAAATCGGTCCAGACAGTGAAAAGACTGATGTACAAGGCAAAAGACAGTGGAACTGACTTCTACCAGAGCATGCTTGCATACCGCACAACGCCGCTCGAGTGTGGTATGTCACCAGCCCAACTCCTTATGGGATGTATGCTAAGGTCAAACCTACCCATCCCGGAGAACCTCCTGAAAACAAAAGAGGGAGAGAAAGTGAGGAAGTTCAAAGAACAACAGAAGGAAAAGCAAAAGTACTACTATGACAGAGGAACACAAAACCTACCTGAACTCCACACTGGTGACCAAGTAAGGTTCAAAGACAAAACAAACACATGGACTCAGAAGGGAACTGTCCTGAGTGAAGTTCAACCAAGATCATACACCATTCAGACAGATGAGGGTGCTGTTCTGAGAAGAAGTCGTCGAGATCTTCTCATGGGACCAGCCACAGCAAGTCAAAAGACTGATACTGTTGAACAACCTGATCACACAGCTGAGAACACATCATCTTAGGCAACAACTCAGATTCAAGGACAATCAATCAGAAAATCCTCAAGACGCATGAAGCCTCCTGAGAGACTCATTGAGCAAATTTAAGGACTATTGTTATAGAAGGAAGTAATGTTATCTTATTCTTTCTTCAAGTTCTAGTGTATTTACATATTTCATGTGAACACACAAAGCAAGGTTAAAAAACCTTGATCATGATAATGTTAATGTAAGTTCATTAAGTGTTACAGTTAAAATGCAGATTAATACAAAGAAAACATGTTGTTAGTTAAAAGTAAAATACGTTTGTTTTAAGAAAGGGAGATGTAATGATATCAGCAGATAGTGATGATATTTGCCTGTTTGATTATGATGCCTTACCAGCATATTTGCATGTATTGATTACTTATGCCTGACCAGCAGAGGGCATGTGACAGAGGCAGAGTTTAGTTTAGTTTCAGTTTCGCTTTAGATGGATTTCTAACATGATGTCTCCTGTAAATGCTGTTAACTGAGTTTAACATACTTTAGATAAAAAGTCATTCTCTTTCATAAATGTCTCGTCATTGAACCCACAAAGAAATCAATACACTCCCCACCTTATGGAGATGATGATCCATTGCAAACCTGAATGTGGCACTAAAAATAAAGTATGAGAGGGTTACTGCAGCCTTGAATCACACACTGCAACTATGTGGGCTCCCTCTACTGGCTACCTCACACTGCAAAACCTCCAATTATTTTGTAGCAATGGGTCAGGTGAGCACTTAAACCACAGCACTCCTCAAATGCTTAAAGCACCCATTATCGTGCCCATAAGTCATCAGGTGATACACTACCACTGTACACACAAAGAGCATGATATTTTTAGGTTATACTCAGATTGTTTCCTTATGCTCAGTATCAGATTCCACTCCCATAAACCAAGCACCAAGTGATCCAGTGGTAGTCTTGAGATACCCTCCCATGATCAATAAATAGACAGCACAGCAGTCAGAGTGGGCATAGTACGCAAGAGGTACGGCAATTTAAAATGTCATTGTCAAGCGTGTAAGATTTGCAAAATTGATATTGTATTAATAAGGGTCGAATGGCAGAAGAGGCCATGATTTTAAAGACTGCTTTAAAAGAAGCCTAGGAAAAAGGGGCATTCAAAATGGCCGCCAGACCCCGTGACCAGCTTATTGGGACACTTTAAAATGGTTCCTGCAGTCCTCAGACAGCTTTGTGGATTCAACCCATAGTAGGTTCTGGAAGGCTTTTCTGAGAGAACGAAACCAGACACCCACACATACATAAAGATTGGATGCAGATCCAGTCAGATCGGCCTGTAGATAAAGGCCATCTAAATATTTACCCAGACAAAGGGGAACAGTTCCATATTCATAAATAACGCATCAAGGACCCGTTAAAGACATCAAGAAGACATTAAAAACAATGAAGGTCATTCCAGACCAGAGATGGCCTGTTACCGGCCATCCAAGAACAGTTTAAAATATAATATCTACCCCGTTGTGCAACCAGCCCGCCAAAATTAAAACAAAAGACTAACCTGATTTGGCGCGAGATAAGGGCTTCTGCTGAGAAGTATAATTGGGAGACACCGGGGGTAGCAAAAAAAAAAAAGAAAGCTTCATCTTAGATATTGGGAAGAGAGAGGTTCCTTTCTTCATCATCTTCGTGGGATCTTCGGTAATAGCCGTTACCTTCGATAGCAGCTGGAGTTCAGAGAAGAAGACGGTTCGAGCCGGCGTCCCGCCCCGGGGTAAAACATCGGGAGATCATCGACCAACCCCGGGCCATTGACGAGACGAAAAGGGCCGTAGCCCTACCGAAGAGACAAATAAAACCTACAGAAGAAAGCTGCAGGAAAATGAGGGCCAGCTCGAGGCTCCTATGACCGGGGTCGAGCAGACGATCCCCGACCCCACCGACATCCAGGCCAGCCGGTGTCCAGCCGTCCCCGACCCCCACCTCAGGAGAGAGGTGTGGCGCAGTTCGCTGGGGCTCCACGAACCACGTGGAGTCAGGATGCCTGAAAGGATCAAAATGCAGACCTGTTTCAAAACTCTATACTTTTCCAACTGGATTGGTGAGCATATTTCTGGCCCTTCATAATCGGATCTAGATAGGTTTAAGGGGTGGCCATTTTGGGTATAATTAACATGAGTTGTTGTCGCTCGATGTCCCGTGTGTTTCCCCATTTTATGATGATCTTTGTAAGGTATAATATGCCTGTATCCTTTTTAGTTAGTACTGTATTGTTATGATTTGTTTTTCCCTCCCATGTACCCTCTTATTTGCTTGCATTTGATTTGTTTTTCCTTATGCAATAAAATATCCTTTTGTTTCATTAAACCTGGTCTGTAAGAGTATTCTCTACATTGTAGTTCCTGCACCTAAGTCCAGTGTCTAGAATCTAAGGGGTGAGTGGGTTGAACCACTCAAGGTTTATCTGTGCAAAAGAGAGAGAAAACCCCTTACAGAAAATGGCGACCGCGGCAGGACACTGGCAGCAGGATTGCAATGGTTTAGACCCAGGTTTGAATGGGCGAAATGTTATGGATGAGAGGATAGCGGATTATGTCTTTGGCAAGGTAAATCTCACTAAGCAGTGGATTTCCGATCTCTTACTGGATGGGCGTCTGGTAGACGCAGCCATCAGGTGGACAGAGAGCAAAGAGCATAAGAAGTCAGTGGAAAAGGCAGTGTGGCTGATGTGTTACAAGAAACAAGTCCAGATTTTGGACCAGGTCGTTGCGGCACAGGCAGCCAAGATCACAACCCAGGCAGCAGAGATAGAGGAAAAGGCCATGGGTGGGGAAAAACTCATCACAGCGCTTCACGCGCTGAATCAGGAACGCCAAGTTGTAGCTAGTCAACATCAGGCTAGGATAGAGTACCTGGAGTGCCAGGTTACTGAGGCAAAGATCCATGAGGCGAGAATACGGGAGAAAAACGTCCGCCTCGCACAACAGCTAAGAGCGCAGGAGGAGAGAGTAGTGGAAGTCAAGGCAGCTTACAAGCTATCCCTTGAACATGGGTTTGAGAGCACAGACCACGGCCCCTGCCAAAAGACCATAGAGGACCTGAGAACAGCCCTGGTTAAGGCAAAAGGCATTGTATGCCTCGTAAGCCCAAAAGCAAGTCAGATTGACTTTTTGCAGGAATCCAAACATTCGGTTCCTTGCGACGTAGTTATGGCACCAGCCACTGAACTCTCAGCCCCGCCGAGCTATAGCGAGGCTTGGCAGGAACCAGCGGGGGTGGTAAAACAGGAGGTAGCCGAGATGGTACAGGAGGAGGAACAGCCCCTGGTAGCAAAGCCGGAGCCAGCACCAATGTGTCCTGCTTGGCACCAGAGGTTTGGTCCCAACGCCGCAAATGGCGATGCCGGACCCCACGTAAACCAGATCGTGGTGCCCTACGCTGCCCCACAACTAAGATCCATGGTGAGCCACCTCCCAAGACTCACAGTAAAGGGAGATCCGTCAGTTCATTTCAGGGAGGTAGAGGAAACAGCCGCCATCAATGATTGTGATGATCTTGAACAGGCAAAGATGCTGCTCTTCTCCCTGGATAGCACAATCCTTCAGTGCCTCGCAGACGAGAGTAAGAGGGGGCGAAAAGGGCATGCGGATCTCAGGGATGAGGTCTTGGGAGTGGGCGACGGTAATCCGTTCCAATGGGTGGAAGGGACTGTGCAGCTAGCTGGAGAACCCCTGCGGGTTTTCGCAGAAAGGCTGTGGCCAGTGTATCGACGCAGTTGTCCGGGCATGCCTGAACGGGTTGCAATGAGCGCCGAACAGTGGGTTTATTGGCTCCGTTGCCTGGTTGCTAACAGCTTGCCTCAGATACAGGCCTTAGCCAGGTCCTGGTTTGACCCCCAAGGTCCCGGCATCACGGAGGAGACGGTGCTCCGCCAGCTCACCGTAGCTTACAAGAATTGTAGAGGTCAGGAGACACCTCCTTCTAAGGGAAAAGTGCATGAGGCAAAACCCGCAGCCCCAAGTAAGAATGAGTGGCGTCAGGAGGGGAATCGCCCTGCCCAATCCAAGCTCAATTGCTACGGGTGTGGGAAGGATGGACATTGGCGCAAGGACTGTAAAAATCCGTGGAAGGATAATAAAGGGAAATCTCCCACAGCCCAAACCCAAGCCCAGACCACTGCCCCAGCACCAGCCCAAACCCAAGCCGCAGCTCCTGTCCCAGCTATGGGAGCCAGTGCAGCTATGGATCCCGCTGCAATAGAATCAATTTTAGAGACAATGCGGTCTCTTATGATCGCACAGGGGAAGATAGCAGTCGCCATCGGTCCTGCCGTTCCCGCAACCCCGACAGTTGTACCCACATGACTAGAGTCGGCGCAGCCCGTCTACCTGTGTGCGCTGCAATATGATGTATGGAGGAGACCCCTCGTGGAGATGGAGGTAGAGCGGGAGAAGGGGACCTATCTGGTGGATACGGGGGCATCGTGCACCGTACTCCACACAGATAGCCCTACCACCTCACCTCTGTCCACCGGGGTTCCATATATGCTATCGGGCTTCACAGGCAAAGAACAGGCTGGCGCGTTCTCCATCCCTCTCTCCATTCATCTAGGATCACTCTGCACCACGTGGAAGTGTACCCTGATGAGGTGGGAAGGGGGGGGCAGTGGAAAAGGAGTCCTTGGGTCTGATTTCTTGGTAGCACACGGGATCCTCGTGGATCTAAGAAATCACTGTCTCTGGGGAACGGGTACGAGTGTGAAAGGGATAGAGGATGCCACGGCCAACCCAACGACAGCACGGGTCGGCCGGCGGGAAGTCAAATTCCTGGGTCTGACCCTCCACGCTGGTGAGACAGACACAAACCAGGATAGACGGGAATCGGTGCAAGGTCCACCGGTCCCTGCCAGTCGCGTAATGAAGGTACCCCGGCATACTAAATGGTTTCACATCAAGCAGTGCAAACTGTTTAAGCCGGGTGCAAAAGAGCCGGCAACTGAAGCAAGGTCTGAGGGTGAAAATCCTCAGCCTGAGGCGTGCGGTAAGTCACAGATCACACAGGCTGGAACCACAGCCTCCATGGAGGGAGAAACTGTCCCGCCCACCTGGGAGGTTTCCCCTATGGCCTGGGACTCGGACGAGGAGGAGCCCGAAGATCAAGGCCCTCCCCCTTATCCGAACGCCATCGGGGGGGAACCCGAACAGGAGGGGGAGCCCAACAGCAAGGCCCCACCCTCGACACGATTCTGGAGGAGGTGGAGTCGGAGCCCTCGACTCAAGCTTAGGGGAGGTAGAGATTGGGGGCGGAGATCCTCCACCTGTAAGGACAGGTGAGGAGTCGTCGTCTGCCACAGACCCAAATCCCAAAGGGGCAGAACCTGAGGGAAGGGAGCCGAAGCCGGCAGTCGTGGAGGTGCCACGGGCTGTGAGGGCTGAAGTCCCAACCGAAGGTCCACTCGCGATGGGAGCCACGCCCAAAGTACTCCTTCGCAGGCCGTCCCGAATGCCTCAGCCAAAGAAACCTTGGCCCAATCCCCCCAACTTCAGTAAACGCAGGCTTGGGAAATCCCCAGCAGAACGCAGTCCCCAACCGACAGCAGAAGACTGCGGGGAACCCAAGCCACAGGTCACTACAGCCCCGCCACAGGGAGCGGTGAGCTGCAGTCCACACAGGGATTAGGAAAGCCGCCCGGGGACGGGCAGCGCTGTACATAATTTAGTTAAGTTTAAGTTTAATTAAGTTAAGGTGTGTATATTAAAGTGATTAGTGTTGCAAGTAGTTTTGGAACCTGCCCAGTATGTGTGTTGTTTTGGATCGAGGTCGAAAGACCCGATCATGCCTTCACCTAAGCCAGAATCTCTCGGGAGCCTGGCTACATCATTTAATTTTGTTACAGGAACCAGAAAGATGAGAAGGATTCTCGTCGCGTTCGTGGTGATCAGGTACGGCATGGCCTACCGGGGCCGCACTAAGGACTCCACGATCTACGGGTGCTCGGGATACACAGCCCCCACCACGACCGATGGGATGGGCACCCGGGAGGTCAAGGAGACAGCCAGCTACTTCCACGAAGGAAGGTGGCCAGGATGGCTGGGGTCGAACTCTATGGAATATTCCAGTCAGTTCGGTTTTAATTACCAGGAAGCCTTTTTGCCGTGCCCTCGAGTAAGGATCATCGCGCCCAGAGTCAGCGTCACCGTTGGGAAAAGGATTTGCCTTGTGTGTTCCGGACATGTTCCTTTGGACCGTTGGTGGTGGCTCAGGAAGCTGAGTAAGACCATGAAGAACTCCACAGTCGAGTGGGAGAGACTGGGTAACAATACCCATTGGACTATTATGGGGACTCATGGGGGATTGAGTGTCTGTTGGGACAAATGATGGGAACCAGATGAAGGGATTTACATCTGTATGTGGGGTTCAGAACACGCTTGCCCCACAGGTATCTCCATCTTTTTCCAAAGGCAATGGCAGGATGCTGGACAAGGGATGAGATGGGACGTCAGCACACGGGCGTGCGGAGTCCCATATTCTCAGATCCCAGTAAATGCCACCGAGCTCATTACCCGCCCACGCAAGTCCCTGCCCACGATTCCGGTAGCCAAAATCCGCAAGGAAGGGTGCCCCACCACTACCAAGGGACCCGGGAATGGATTGGTGTTAGTGCCCACAGGTCAGGTGCTGTACCAAGGGGTGCACTACGTGGTAGCTTCGGTGATTTTAAACCTCACCGATGTGCGATTGCCAGAGTGGTGCCCCAAGGAAACGGAGCAATTGTACCAGGTCCTGTTAACAAACATGTTCAGAAATTTTATGAATTCGACTTTGCCGATGTCGACAGAGCCGAATTGTACACCACACCACATGAGGTCTTGGGCAGGATAGGGAGACAAAGAAGGGGTGCAGTAAATGATATTTTCACAGCTTTTAACACAGGGACTTCCGTCATCAACACTCTGGATGACGTGGAGCTGCAGACCCAGATCAATGGTTTAAAAACACAGTTATGAAAGATACTGACTGATGAGAATAAGGTAGTGGGTTCTGAGTTACATGAGGACCAGGCCATGACACTACACTTAAAGGAAATAATAGCTGAGCTGGAGAAACACGCTAAAACAGTAAATGCTCTCATCAGGGAGGATCGGAATGCATCCGATCAGGCTGCGCAGAGCGAAGCTTGTGTGCTGTACGGGGCGTGGTTACTGGGCGAGGGCCGCAGTAATCTGGAGGATCTAAAACAAGGTTTAGTCCCCCCCTGGATCAGCAACAAGCACCTCGCAGCCCTCCACCCTTTTGAGAACGCATTGAGTCCGTGCCAGCTCAGACTAGCTTCAGAGGCCTACCCAGTCCCAGTGGACTGTGAACGGTCTAATCACACAATTATGGGTATAGTGGTAAGAATGCCGGTTATGGGTAAGACAGCTAAACTTGCCCCGGTATACAGGGTGGAGAACATTGGAGTCATTCAGGGGGGTGCACACATTCGCTACACAGCGGTCCCACCTTACGTCATTCGATGGGAGCATGCAATGACGGGTACCGACCTCTCGGGGTGCCGGAGCCGGGGAGCACACATCATCCTGTGTCCCCAGCACTTGAATGCCTATTCGAAGCCACAGTGCGAGTTCAGAACTGCTGGCGCGAAGCCTATAAATTGCACCATGGAAGCAATGGCACAAGGCCATGTGCCCCCGCAGGTGGAATATATAGGAGGTGGGACATACTGTGTCACCACTGCAGTGCCCCACTACCAACATGGACAGCACGGCTGGTGTCCGGTGAGTGACAGCAGTTTCTGCTTCAAACCCAAGGCAGAAGTTCAAGTGGCCCAAGAGCAAATTGTCCCCATTCCTGAACCTTCCACTGTTCACATCACTGTCAAAGAGAATTTCACCGACCTGCAATGATTCGTTGCACATTTTGGATATATCATCCCCCCTCTCCCTGAACACCTCACCAAGATATTAAAGGCCGTTGTCGTTTCACAGAAACATTTTTACACACTGGAGCAGAAGACCTTAGAAATAGGGGCAGACATATTGGACATAGTGACCCCACCGTGGTGGAACCTGTTCACTAATATAGAAGTCCCTTCTTGGATTAGGATAGCCTCTCATATCCTAGTAGTGTGTCAGATTTTTATTTTGATTTATTTACTGTTTGTACACTGTAAAAAGGTAAAACATTCACAGAGGTACGAGAACAGGGGAGAATGGAGGGAGCATTATGTGCGGGTAGAAGAAGAGACACCTCTTTAGATTTATGCTGCTATGTATAAAGTTAAAGTTTCCCTCCCTCCTCTATTTGATAATATTCGTGTGAGATTTTGTGTATTTTGCTCTTTATTGTTGAAGTATATTAAGTAAGTTGTGATTATTAAAGATAATAAGGTGTTTGAACCAGGTGGTGTAGGGGTATTAGGCCCCCCTCCACACCTGGAAGAATGTGTTTCAAACTTTTAAACCCAATGTATTGCCACCTATAGATGCTTTATGTACACTGTAGGTTTTCTGAAATGGGAAATGCATGTGTCGTGGGATCGCAGATAGGTAAATATGGGGGATGGT
The DNA here is from genome assembly GCF_052327205.1 of Somniosus microcephalus. Lineage (NCBI taxonomy): Eukaryota > Metazoa > Chordata > Chondrichthyes > Squaliformes > Somniosidae > Somniosus > Somniosus microcephalus. The sequence goes on along the minus strand of NC_140989.1, from coordinate 174,621,434 downwards.
TTGACTGTGGAAGGTCAGAAAATTTGGCTCACCCAGAATTATGATACTTCAAGCAAGTTATAGTATCATCAGGGGGGGACTGTAAGGTTCGCAAAATTGATATTGTATTAATAAGGGTCGAATGGCAGAAGAGGCCATGATTTTAAAGACTGCTTTAAAAGAAGCCGAGGAAAAAGGGGCATTCAAAATGGCCGCCAGACCCCGTGACCAGCTTATTGGGACACTTTAAAATGGTTCCTGCAGTCCTCAGACAGCTTTGTGGATTCAACCCATAGCAGGTTCTGGAAGCCGTTTCTGAGAGAACGAAACCAGACACCCACACATACATAAAGATTGGATGCAGATCCAGTCAGATCGGCCTGTAGATAAAGGCCATCTAAATATTTACCCAGACAAAGGGGAACAGTTCCATATTCATAAATAACGCATCAAGGACCCGTTAAAGACATCAAGAAGACATTAAAAACAATGAAGGTCATTCCAGACCAGAGATGGCCTGTTACCGGCCATCCAAGAACAGTTTAAAATATAATATCTACCCCGTTGTGCAACCAGCCCGCCAAAATTAAAACAAAAGACTAACCTGATTTGGCGCGAGATAAGGGCTTCTGCTGAGAAGTATAATTGGGAGACACCGGGGGTAGCAAAAAAAAAAAAGAAAGCTTCATCTTAGATATTGGGAAGAGAGAGGTTCCTTTCTTCATCATCTTCGTGGGATCTTCGGTAATAGCCGTTACCTTCGATAGCAGCTGGAGTTCGGAGAAGAAGACGGTTCGAGCCGGCGTCCCGCCCCGGGGTAAAACATCGGGAGATCATCGACCAACCCCGGGCCATTGACGAGACGAAAAGGGCCGTAGCCATACCGAAGAGACAAATAAAACCTACAGAAGAAAGCTGCAGGAAAATGAGGGCCAGCTCGAGGCTCCTATGACCGGGGTCGAGCAGACGATCCCCGACCCCGCCGACATCCAGGCCAGCTGGTGTCCAGCCGTCCCCGACCCCCACCTCAGGAGAGAGGTGTGGCGCAGTTCGCTGGGGCTCCACGAACCACGTGGAGTCAGGATGCCTGAAAGGATCAAAACGCAGACCGGTTTCAAAACTCTATACTTTTCCAACTGGATTGGTGAGCATGTTTCTGGCCCTTCATAATCGGACCTAGATAGGTTTAAGGGGGTGGTCATTTTGGGTATAATTAACATGAGTTGTTGTCCCTCGATGTTCCGTGTGTTTCCCCATTTTATGATGATCTTTGTAAGGTATAATATGCCTGTATCCATTTTAGTTATGATTTGTTTTTCCCTCCCATGTACCCTCTTATTTGCTTGCATTTGATTTGTTTTTCCTTATGCAATAAAATATCCTTTCGTTTCATTAAACCTGGTCTGTAAGAGTATTCTCTACATTGTAGTTCCTGCACCTAACTCCAGTGTCTAGAATCTAAGGGGTGAGTGGGTCGAACCACTCAAGGTTTATCTGTGCAAAAGAGAGAGAGAGAGAGAGAGAGGCCTCTGAGAGAGAGTAACCTCTGCGAACCTCTAGAGAGAGAAAACCCCTTACAAGCGTGCTTTTCCTCGCTCTTGTCTTGATAATCTTTGATGTTTTAAGCCTCTTCTGAGACTGTAGGTTTACATTTTTATTTTTGGAATCTCTTCAATGGCTTCTAAGGCCTACTTGGAAGAGAGAGTGGGGGAAATTTCCTGTGTGTGTTAGTGTCTATGTGAATTTAGCGTGTCTGTTATGGATAGAAATTGGACCGCGTTGCACCTGTTTTACAGGAGTTTTTTTTTATTCGTTCCTGGGATGTGGGCGTCGCTGGCAAGCCCAGCATTTATTGCCCTGGAGAAGGTGGTGGTGAGCCGCTTTCTTAAACCGCTGCAGTCCATGTGGTGATGGTACTCCCACAGTGCTGTTAGGCGGGGGGGAGTACCAGGATTTTGACCCAGCGACGATGAAGGATCGCCAATATACTTCTAAGTCAGGATGGTGTGTGACTTGGAGGGAAACTGGAGGTGGTGGTGTTCCCATGCGCCTGAAGCCCTTGTCCTTCTGGGTAGAAGAGGTCACAGGTTTGGGAGGTGCTGCCGAAGAGGTCTTGGCGAGTTGCTGCAGATGGTACACACTGCAGCCACGGTACGCCGGTGGTGGAGGGAGTGAATGTTTAAGGTGATGGATAGGGTGCCAATCAAGCAGGCTGCTTTGTTCTGGATGGTGTCGAGCTTCTTGAGTGTTGTTGGAGCTGCACTCATCCAGGCGAGTGGGGAGTATTCCATCACACTCCTTACTTGTGCCTTGTAGATGGTGGAAAGGCTTTGGGGAGTCAGGAGGTGAGACACTCGCCGCAGAATACCCAGCCTCTGACCTGCTCTTGTTGCCACAGTATTTATGTGGCTAGTCCAGTTAAGTTTCTGGTCAATGGTGATCCCCAGGATGTTGATGGTGGGGGATTTGGCGATGGTAATGCCGTTGAATGTTAAGGGGCGGTGGTTAGACGCTCACTTGTCAGAGATAGTCATTGCCTGGCACTTGTGTGGTGCTGTGTAAAACGGACACAACAAGGCCCAATTTCAGAGACCTACTTCCTGTGCCCCAAAGACGCCGGAGAAGTGTCCAACCCGAAATTGGGTTGGACCATTTTCCAGGTGTCTGGAAAGGCCACCTAAAACAGTTGTTAGGCCTCTTCCATGTGCCAATGAGGGCCGTAACACCTGTTTTAAGGCCCCTCAGGGCAATTGAGCTGCCCTGTGTGTAGCAGGCGTCAGGTTTTCAAGACGTGGATGCACCCTACCTAACGGTCACCACCCAAATGTATGTAAAATTATTATTCTTTTAGATTCACAGAGCCAGAAGGAGCAGAAGCGCTCCTCCTGGGTCTCCACAGCACTCCTGACAATCCCTGGCAGCCGTAATCAGTCCCCCTTCCACTGTCCTCCCCCACCCCGGCACTTACCCGAGGGCTGCTGGGGAGACAAGCAGCCCGAAATTCTCTCTCTGAGATGGGGGAGCTGCCTGTGGAGGCACCTCAGGCTCCGGCACCTTGCCCAGATGATTGAAATGAGGGCCGAGGCCCAAGTTCAGGCTGTCTATCGCGCTTTCACCAAAGCCCAATTTCGCCTCCAGTGGGTTGACATACCACCCTTAAATCTCTGGCACCAGGTTTTCAATCACACTCAGTGTGATGGAATGAATGGCACTAAATTGGCACAGGATTTTGTTTTCAAATTTTTGAATGAACTATTGTTTAACTTAAACGCTGTTGTAGTGCACCCTATTTAAATTTGGCAGTTTTCAATAACTCTAACTGGTGTTCCAAGTGACAGAACTTGACCCGTGTATAAATCTATGCAGAAACATTGCAATGGGGGTGGGGTAAGATCTATTGCTGTTACTTTTTGCAGTGCATTCTCATATGATAACATCAGTGGCATGGAGTTTCCGCTAGATGGCGCAATCTGCAAAATACACCCAGAATGCGCTGGACACTGCGTCGGTTTTGCTGAGGTGAAGTTAGGCTCAAATTTCTGCACAAACCCATTAGCATTAGCCCAAATGTAAAAATCTCCCCACAATCAGCGCAATCAAGCAACGTAATTGATCATATTCGATTTGTGACTTGAACAAGGCATTCTCCAGCACCACAAGGGAGTGGGATTGTCAAGAAATGAGCCATTCTTCAACTGACTGATTAATGCTCTTGGTCTTACTTTTTAATTGGCTTCATGCTGACCTGGGGGGGTGGGGGGGGCGGGGAGGAGACCAGTTTTGTGCACGGGGACTGCGTAAAAGATCGAGGATACTCGGGTGTAAAGTGTTTATGGGCACAGCTTACTCATGTTTAAAATTCTGCGCTTTTTGTGCTGTTTCATTTCATTCTGCCCAGATTCCACTGTTCCCTGGGCGGAAATAATGTGGAAACACAACCCTAGTGTGCCCTGATTTGTTTTGCTGTGTAAATGTCTACAGAATTCTGTGCCCAAATTAAAACAAGTAGAAAAACAATAGTGCAATATTTTGTTAGTAAAACAAATACATTTAATTTTAACATGTACAAAATGTTTACCTTAGTTTTGATAGGTTTCTCTATTTTGATGCCTTCAAATGTTTCATTCCTTTTATTTTTGATTTACGTGTCTTCTAATATTATTTGATTTTAGAACCATTTTCATTGTGTCTTTTTTGCCAGCTATTTTCCTTACCAAAACGTAAAGCACTGTCATTTTAAAATTTACTACTGTCATTTTTTCATTGGGTTCTCCTTATACTTGAGAAATTGTTCAACTTGACAATTAAACTTCATGTGCTCATTAGTGTGTTATAACTGTGAATTTACATATTTACTAACGTTTACCATATCAGTAATAGCGGCCGATCCACTACCGCCTGTTTTGCACCTCCGCCGATGTTGTATTTTACCCCACCCCCAGTGTATTTTATTGGAGAATGAACCACAAGATAAAACAGCACTGCAGGATGGATCATCTCTGCTGTCCAAATCACATGATAAAATTCCTGACGCTAAGACCACCATCCACTTCAAACATTATTATAATAAACATGGAAACATTGATTTCTTACTTTCATTAGAATAATACACAACAGGCGTCCAGTTGCTACATTAAAAAGTTGAAAATTATGCCTATTATTCCTTCAATTTTCTCTTCACACGAAACTCTACCACCTGAATGAAGATAATTGGTTGTAATATGATTAAGTATGTTTGTTTTTGGTTCAAGGCCCTGATTCAGAACTCAACAATATCAGAACCGGCATACCAAGGCCACTGCTTCTTTCTCCGATACGTTTCTTGCCATTCCCTAGGTCGAAGTGCGGAGGTTGATCATCTCTTTACATTCACCCCGGTCATGTTCATAAAGCCTGCAGATATAAAGTGGAACAGAGTGTGAAACTTTGTCACAGTTTGAAAGGAAGCACAGCTACCTGCTCAGTACAGGCTCTGCATTCAGTTACCTCATAATGTTTTCCACATCGTCCACCGTTTCCGGTAACCTCATGCCCCTTGTTTCAGGCAAAAGCAGCACCAAGCCACCAGCTATGAGAGCAAGTACACCTAGAGCAAAATAGAGAACAATTACAATGCACTTTATTTGCTACAGTATTCTCCATTGACCATAATTGGTCAGGCCTAGGTTAGGAAACTTCCATCATTTATTGACAAGTTGAATGTACAGAAGATGCAAACCTAACCTTGGCTGTCACAGGTTAAATAAAGTATACATTGCAGGTAACAACAGAAAATGATGGAAATGGGTCAACATGGCTGACTCTTAACTGTCCTCTGAAGTGGCCTAGCAAGCCAGACAGTTGTATCAAAACAATTGCAGAGGTTCAAGAAGAAGGTGGCTCACCACCACCTTCTCAGGGCAACTAGGGATGGGCAATAAATGCCAGGCTTGCCAGTGACACCCAGAGCCCAAGAATGAATAAAGAATAACATGCAGCCCCCAGTTTGTGCGGAACCCTTCTGTGTGTCCCACCTGAAACATTAGCCATCAGCCACAGTAGACAGCACCACTGTGGATTATCTCATGTGTTTCAGATGCTGTCTGACACGTTGGATGTTTCCACCAATTTCTGCTTTCATTTCAGATTTCTAAAATTAGTCTTTTTTTATTTTGATCTCAATACTTTGTAAATCTTTTATGGGCATTATGTGCCTTATTCTTATTGTTTGCATTTGTATAGAAGATGCTGTCGGGACTTTGTGGTGTACTGTGGGATGTGAGATGAAGCTTTCTCCTGGTATGCTCCAAGCAGTGTATTCAGGATGTGAACTGGGTCGAGAGGGAGAAGGAAGAGGTATGTCAGCCCACGCTGTTCTTTCCTGTATTGCAGCCAGTTATTAGTGGAGGGCTGGGACTTAGGAGCAGGAGGAGGCCATTCAGCCCCTTGAGCCTGTTCTGCCATTCAATGAGACCATGGCTGATCTGTATCTTAACTCCATCCACCCACCTTGGCTCCATATCTCTTAATACCCTTGGCTAGCAAAAATCTATCCAATCTCAGATTTAAAATTATTAATTGAGTTAGCATCTACTGCTTTTTGAGAGAGAGTTCCACACTTCTACCACCCTGTGTGTGAAGACGTGTTTCCTAACTTCTCTCCTGAATGGCCTGGTTCTGATTTTAAGGTTATGTCCCCTTGTCCTAGACTCCTCCACCAGCGGAAAGAGATTCTCTCTACCTACCCTATCAATTCCTTTCAAAATCCTAAAAAACTCAATCAAATCACCCTTTAACCTTATATACTCCAGGGAATATAATCCCAGTTTATGTAATCTTTCCTCATAATTTAATCCTTGGAGCCCTGGTAACATTCTGGTGAATCTACACTGCACTCCTTCCAAGGCCAGTATGTCCTTTCTCGGGTACAGTGCCCAGAAATGAACACAGTACTCCAGATGTTGTCTAACCAGTATATCTGTAGGAAAACCTCCTCCCCTTTATATTCTAGCCATCTAGATATAAAGGCCAACATTCCATTAGCCTTTCCGATTAATTTTTGTACCTGACCACGACATTTTAAATCTCTTTAGACCTCCACTGTTGCTAGCTTTTCATCATTTAAAAAATACTCGAATCTATCCTTTATTAGCCCAAAATGAAATCCATCTGCCACAGATTTGCCCACTCACTAAGGGCTGGATTTTACCTTTCGGTGCGGCCTAGGGGCGGGACAGCTTCCTCCCGGGTTCCGATCCCGCCCCCAACGACGTCCAGACGCTATTTTGCGTCAATTGGCCTTGTTAAGCCTACCCTGCGGGCTTGCCGGCCAATTAGTAGAAAGCCGGTGTCAGATGACGTCAGTTGATGACGCGTCATCTGCCGGTTTTCTTAAAGGGGCCATGATCAATTTTTTTTTTACAGGTGATTTTTCAGTGTTTGACAGCATTGAGGTGCTGCAAACACTGACAATCACTATACAAAGGGGAGTCCTTGCACCCAGGCTCTCCAGTGACTCCCTCCTTAGACTAGAACAAATGGCAGCTGCAGGTGAGATTACAGAAGCGATCTGTCACTGGTGAGAGAGGTTCTCCCAAACATTTCAAAACTTGTTACCTACATAAAAGTCTAAATGCATTAAAAATGATTTTCCCAACATTTTCTTACCTCTGAAACTCACCAGTGTACAATTGGATCCTTCACACCACTTCTGTAGCTGTCATCAATGAAGAAACATTACAGTAGACCCACAGCATGCCACACTTACCCTGGCGTGGTGTCCAGACGTCGGGAAGCCGGCAGTAGATCTGTCAAAATTACAAAAAGCCTCTTAACTGCCTGTTAACAACCTGTTAACAAGCAGTTAAGTGCCTATAACCCTCTCCCTGTCGCTAGCTGTCGGGTCCATGTGCAAATCGGGGACCCGACACCCAGGAAGATTGATTGGAGGCGGGATGACAGCTGGTTTCTGACCCACTGTCAATCTTTGTGATTTTGCCAGATGTCCTGCCTCCAAACCCGCCCCCTGAGCACCGGCAAAATTCCGGCCTTAATCTATCAATGTCTCTTTGTAATTTTATGCTCCTGTCTACACTACTTACCATGCCACCAATCTTCGTGTCATCAGCAAACATGGTATATGGCTCTCTATTGTGGTATCCAAGTCAAAAATAGTTGAGGCCCCAGCATAAATCCTTGTGAGACATCACTAGTCACTTCCTTCCAATTCGAGTACATACCCATTATCCCTACTCTCTGATTTCTACTGTTTAACCAATCTCCTAGCCAGGTCAATAATTTGCCTTCAATTCCATGAGCTTTAATTTTAGCTACAGTCTCTTATATGGAACCTTATCGAATGCCCTCTGGAAGTCCAGATAAACTACATCCATAGACAGCCCCCTGTCCACTACTTAAGTTACTTCCTCAAAAACTTGATTAGGTTCATTAGACATGACCTACCCTTTACAAATCTATGCTATCTCTCTCAAATTTCTCTAAGTGCACAGTCCCTCTGTCCTAATTATAGATTATAATAACTTCCGCACACCAGATGTTAGACTAGCAGGTCTATAATTTCCTGGTTTCTCACTCTCACCCTTCTTCAATATTGGATTTGCAATTTACCAATCTAATGGGGCAATTCCTGAAGCGAGAGCGCTTTGGAAAATTATGGCTGAAGCATCTGCAATTTCCTCACCTATTTCCTTTAAAACCCTGGGGTGGAAACCATCAGGTCTGGGGATTTGTCAGTCTTTAGTGCCATTACTTTTTCTAATGCTGTTTTCCTGCTTATATTAATTTTAGTGAGTTGGGTCCTTGATTCATTATTAATTTCCCTGGAATGTCAGGTATATTATCCTCTTCCTATACTGTGAAGGCTGACACAAAGTAATTAATCAACAAGTCTGCCATTTCCTATTTTCATTTGCAATATTACCCCCATTTGTTTTTAAAGGGCCCACATTACCCTTGACTACCCTTTTTCTTCTAACATAATTGTAAAAATGTTGTGTTAATCTTGATATCCCTCGCAAGTTTCTTTTCGTATTCCTTTTTGCAGCTCTTACTATCTTTTTTGTCTTCTTTTGCTGTTCTTTATACCTCTCCCAGTTCTCTGGATCTACACCATTCTTTGCACTTTTAAATGCTCTTTCCTTTAGTTTTATGTTCTCTCTCACCTCTTTTGTCGACCAATGCTGTTTTATTTGGTATAAGTAGAGCTCTTGCCCCTTAGGGGTATACACTGGTCCTGTATTAAGCAAAATTCTTTTTTGAACACCTCCCACTGTTCATCTGTAGTTTTACCCAATAATCAAAAAGTTTCGAACAGTTTGCTGTCATCAGTCTCTGTCTCATCCTGTTAAAGTTAACCTCACCAAAATCTAGAATCTTAGTACCTGTGATACATTTCTCCTTTTCAAACCTAACATTGAATTCGATCATATTATGATCACTGTTATATAAATATTGCTTCACTGTTAGATTATTAACTAAGACTGGTTAATTACTCATTACTAAATCTAGGGCGACACCTCTTACAGACTCTCATTTGGGGAACTGTGCGTGATGCAGTGAAAGTAAAAAAAAAAGGAGAAAATGAAGGGAATTAATTCTTTTAAATCAACCAAACAGGCCCCACAGACAGTATTCAAAGAGGAGGTTGGTGATCAGCTGGTTGGTAGGTTTTCTTCCTTCTCTTTTATACCTTTAAGTTGGTAAGTCCTATTGAATAGTGGTGTGATATTATCATCGCTATCCGGGCAGGGTCTTCATAACTAATAATAAGAAATTTAATTAATTATATAGAATGGAGCAGGTGATGTGTTACTGTTGCGAGATGTGGGAGCCGGTGGACCCTATTGAGGCTCACGGTGATTACGTCTGCGACAAGTGTTTGCTGCTAGAGGAACTCCGGCTCCATATTGAGGTGCTTGAGACTGAGCTTCAGACACTGCGACACACCAGGGAGGGGGAGAAGTTCCTGGACTCTATGTTTCAGGAGGTAGTCACACCTATGAAATTAATTAATTCAGATGTAGTCCGTGGTCAGGGACAGGACGGTGTGACTATGAGTGAGGCAGGTACGGGGAACCAGGAGGTAGTGTTGGAGGAGCCGCAGCCCTTGCTCTTGTCAAACAGTTTTGAGATTCTTTCTCCCTGTGAGGGCGGGAGCGGGGACTGCAGGGAGGATGAGCAACCTGGCCACAGCACCATGGAACAGGGGGCCATTCAAGTGGGGGGATTAAAAAGAAATGTTGTAGTGGTAGGGGATAGTATCATTAGGGGGATAGATAGGGTTCTCCGCAGTCGAGAGCGGGAGTCCCGAAGGCTGTGTTATCTGCCCGGTGCCAGGGTTAAGGACATCTCTTCTGGGCCAGAAAGAAACTTGGAGCGGGAGGGGGAGGATCCAGTTGTCGTGGTCCATGTTGGTACAAACGACGTAGATAGGACAAGGAAGAAGGTTCTGTTAAAGGAGTATGAACAGCTAGGGGTCAAATTAAAAAACAGAACCTCAAGGGTAATAATCTCTGAGCCACGAGCGAATTTGGCTCGGATAAATAAAATTAGAGAGTTAAATGCGTGGCTCCAAGACTGGTGTGGGAAAAATGGGTTTTCCTTCTTGGGACACAGGCACCAGTACTGGGACAAGAGGGAGCTGTTCCGTTGGGACGGACTTCACTTGGCCAGTGCTGGGACTAGAATCCTGGCGAATCATATAACTAGGGCTGTAGAGAGGGCTTTAAACTAATTAGTGGGGGGGAGGTTTCTAGAGAACAAATAATAAAAATGACTACGGAGAAGGTCATAGACTTAGGTAGCAGTGGGGGAATTAAAAAACAGAGCGTGTCAGGAAGGGACAGAAGGTATGGAGTAAAAGGTAAAGTAGTAAAAGGGGAAAAAGCAGGAACTAAGTGTCACAAAACATATTTGAAAGTTCTTTATCTGAATGCACGTAGCATTCGTAACAAAATGGACGAGTTAACAGCACAAATAACTACATATGGGTATGGTCTTGTGGCCATTACAGAAACATGGCTGCAGGGTGACCATGACTGGGAATTAAATATACCAGGTTATTTAACAATCAGGAAGGACAGGCAGGAAGGAAGGGGAGGTGGGGTGGCTATGTTAATAAAGGAAGGAATCACTGTAATACAGAGAAATGATATTGGGTCAAAGGATCAGGATAGTGAAACAGTTTGGGTGGAGATACAGAATAATAAGGGGAAAAAAACACTAGTGGGAGTAGTCTATAGGCCTCCAAACAGTTGCAACTCTGTTGGGCAGAGTATTAATCAGGAAATAGTTGAGGCTTGTAATAAGGGAACAGCTATAATTATGGGGGATTTTAACTATCATATTAACTGGACAAATCAAATTGGGCAGGGCAGCCTTGAGGATGAGTTCATTGAGTGTATTAGGGATGGGTTTCTTGAGCAGTATGTAACTGAACCGACCAGGGGGCAAACAACATTAGATTTGGTCCTGTGTAATGAGACAGGGTTAATTAAAAATGTCCTCATAAAGGATCCCCTTGGAATGAGTGACCATAACATGGTTGAATTCCATATTCAATTAGAGGGTGAGAAGGTTGGACCTCAAACAAGCGTGCTGAGCTTGAATAAAGGAGACCATGAAGGTATGAGAGCGGAATTGATGAGAGTGGACTGGGAAAATAGATTAAAGGGTAAGACGGTACATGATCAGTGGTGTACATTTAAGGAGTTATTTTACAACTTCCAAAAAATATATATTCCACTGAGGAAAAAAGGGTGTAAAAGAAAAGACAGCCATCCGTGGCTAAGTAAAGTAATTAAGGATAGTATCCGACTAAAAACAAGGGCATATAAGGTAGCCAAATCTAGTGGGAGGATAGAAGATTGGGAAGTCTTTAAAAGACAGCAAAAAATAACTAAAAGATTGATTAAGAAAGGGAAGATAGATTATGAAAGTAAATTCGCAAAAAATATAAAAACAGATAGCAAAAGTTTCTGTGTTATATAAAAAGAAAAAGGGTGGCTAAAGTAAATGTTGGTCCCTTAGAGGATGAGACCGGGAAATTAATGGTGGGAAACATGGAGATGGCAAAAACGCTGAACAATTATTTTGTGTCAGTCTTTACGGTAGAGGACACTAAGAATATTCCAACACTGGACAAACAGGGTGCTCTAGGGGGGGAGGAGCTAAATACGATTAAAATCACTAAGGAAGTGGCACTTGGTAAAATAATGGGACTCAAGGCGGATAAATCCCCTGGACCTGATGGCTTACATCCTAGGGTCTTGAGGGAAGTGGCGGTAGGGATTGTGGATGCATTGGTAATAATTTTCCAAAACTCCCTGGACTCAGCAAAGGTCCCGGCAGATTGGAAAACTGCTAATGTAACACCCTTATTTAAAAAGGGTAGTAGGCAGAAGGCTGGAAACTATAGACCTGTTAGCCTAACATCTGTGGTTGGTAAAATTTTAGAGTCCATTATTAAGGAGACAGTAACGGGACATTTGGATAAACATAATTTAATAGGACAAAGTCAGCATGGTTTTATGAAGGGGAAGTCATGTTTGACAAATTTGCTTGAGTTCTTTGAGGAAGTAACATACAGGGTGGATAAAGGGGAACCAGTGGACGTAGTGTATTTAGACTTCCAAAAGGCATTTGACAAGGTGCCACACAAAAGATTATTGCTCAAGATAAAAAATCATGGGATTGGGGGTAATATTCTGGCATGGGTGGAGGATTGGCTATCTAACAGAAAGCAGAGCATTGGGATAAATGGTTCGTTCTCAGACTGGCAATCAGTAACTAGTGGTGTTCTGCAGGGGTCAGTGCTGGGTCCCCAACTCTTTACAATCTATATTAATGATTTGGAGGAGGGGACCGAGTGTAACATATCAAAGTTTGCAGATGATACAAAGATGGGAAGGAAAGTAGTGAGTAAGGAGGACATAAAAATCCTGCAAAGGGACATAGACAGGCTAAGTAAGTGGGCAGAGATTTGGCAGATGGAATACAATACTGGAAAGTGTGAGGTTATGCACTTTGGCAGGAAAAATCATAGAGCAAGTTATTATCTTAATGGCAAGAAACTGGAAAGTACTGTAGTACAAAGGGATCTGGGGGTCCTGGTGCACGAAACTCAAAAAGTTAGTATGCAGGTGCAGCAAGTGATCAAGAAGGCCAATGGAATGTTGGCTTTTATTGCTAGGGGGATAGAATATAAAAACAGGGAGGTATTGTTGCAGTTGTACAAGGTATTGGTGAGACCGCACCTGGAATACTGCATACAGTTTTGGTGTCCATACTTAAGAAAAGACATACTTGCTCTCGAGTCAGTACAAAGAAGGTTCACTCGGTTAATCCTGGAAATGAGGGGGTGGACATATGAGGAGAGGTTGAGTAGATTGGGACTCTACTCATTGGAGTTCAGAAGAATGAGAGGCGATCTTATTGAAACATATAAGATTGTGAAGGGGCTTGATCGAGTGGATGCGGTAAGGATGTTCCCAATGATGGGTGAAACTAGAACTTGGGGGCATAATCTTAGAATAAGGGGCTGCTCTTTCAAAACTGAGATGAGGAGAAACTTCTTCACTCAGAGGGTAGTAGGTCTGTGGAATTTGCTGCCCCAGAAAGCTGTGGAAGCTACATCATTAAATAAATTTAAAACAGAAATAGACAGTTTCTTAGAAGTAAAGGGAATTAGGGGTTACGGGGAGTGGGCAGGAAATTGGACATGAGTCTATGTTCGGAACGGTCATGGCCCTGTGGGTAACGGAGCGGGCCCAGGGGCCGTGTAGCCTGGTTCTGCTCCTACTTCTTGTGTTCTAATTATGTGTTAGATTTCAGGAGATGGTTCTATTCCTGTTCCTGGCTAGGGCAGAGATCACCTTTTACAGAAGGTAAGTACTGTAGAAAATATAGGAGCAGTGATCTCCTGGACGAGTTTCGATCGCCTAGATGGGTCGGAGAGGAATTTCCCAGATTTTTTTCTCCCAAATTGGCCATTGGGTTTTTTATCTGGTTTTTCGCCTCTCCCAGGAGATCACATGGGTTCAGGAGGGATGTAGAGTGATAGTAGATTTGAGGTTAGGATCAGATCAGCCATGATCTTATTGAATGGTGGAGCAGGCTCGAGGGGCCGATTGACCTACTCCTGCTCCTATTTCTTATGTTCTTATGTTCTTATTGTACCCCATGTGTTCAAATATAGTATGCTCGTGTGGTGTTAAAATTGTGACGTCAGAATGACAGAAACTATAGAAGTTCGATGGGAATTGAAGTGAATGGACACTTTAACGAGGGGTCATTTTCACCTTCGCCAGCCCTTTACAGAACCTGCCGATGTTGTTACGTTGAGGTCAATCAAGCAGGTTCTACAATGTGTGGGTGATCCATTCCACTAGGGTACTGCCCAACTGGTGATGTTGAAAATTGCCACTGGGAGATTTGAACTAACGATACTGCCTGGTTACGACACATCCATTATGTTTACATCCATTAAGCTTACAAAATCTGAACAAAATCACCAACACAACCGGGATTTAATCTGTCTAAATATTGTGCCCTTGGTATTGGGCTAGTGCTGTGTGCTGGGACAAAGGGCACTCCTGCAGCTGCACAGCCACCCACTGCAAGTGGAAAATGTGCCCAGACTGGAATTTCAGCCCCCAAGTACATAGGAACAGCAGCAGGCCATTCAGCCCCTGGATCCTGTTCCGCTATTCAATTACATCATGGCTGATCTGTATTTTAACTCCATCTACCCACCCCGGTTCCGTAACCCTTAATACCCTTGCTTAACAAAAATCTATCAATCTCAGTTTTGAAATTTTCAATTGACCGAGCCTCAGCAGCTTTTTGGGGGCACCTCAGTGCTGTTTCTTTAAATATAACTTGTCAGGAAAAAAATAATTCAATAGTACTATTCTCCAAGGGGTGGATAAAATATATATTTTTCACGTATTCATTTAAGTGCTTTTAAAAACTCACCAAAAATTACCAGAGGAAGTTCAGTCCAAATGGTTGTTAACCTGAAGAGCACAAATGGTGCTGCAATCCCACCAATGTCACTCAAGGATGAACATACCGAGACGCCAAAAGTCCTGTTAAAAAAAAGATTAATTCACTAACTGGCACTTACGCCATCCACTGAGAAAAGAAGATAGAGCAGACAAAAGAACAAGGCAGTGCATTACAGATCGTAACTCTCCTCATCTTCCCCTGGTTCTTTTGCCAATTAATTTACATCCGTGTCCTTTAGTTACTGCCCCTCCTGCCAGTGGAAACAGTGTCTCCCTATCTACTCTATCAAAACCCCTCATGATTTTGAACACCTTTTTAAATCTCCCCTTAACCTTCTCTGCTCTATGGAGAACAATCCCAGCTTCTCTGGTCTCTCCACATAACTGAAGTGAATCAACAGAATGTAGCATCGGAGATAAAAAAGAACAGTAAATACAACATAATGGATGTGTTCAGAGCATATTTGTGGTGGGGGCAGAACCACATATAATATCATTTGTAACTAACGGATCTCCTAGGGTAAATCTGAGGGTCGAGGGGGGGTGGGGGGTGGCGGGGGCACAGTGGAGTGTGGTGGGGGAGAGGCAAGGGACGAGTTTGAGATTTTGCTGGGGAAAAAAGGAAATAAGGTAGGAGTACAGTTTAGAATATTAATAGATGGGTACAATAGATTAACTTTATTTTTAAATAAGAGGACCTGTTTTGATCATGGTAAGTCAGAGTTGTATACTCTCTGCCTTCACCTGTCTCTGCCATCTTTATGTTGCTGGTTCTCTTACTCTCCTTCCTCCTCTTGTTCTTTCTGTCTCTGTTCTCTTCTGCTTGTCTCACAGACACCTTCTGTTTCCCTCTCTGTCCAGCTTTTGCTCTCTCTCTACTTGATAGAGTAGATAGGAAGAAAATGTTTCCACTGGCAGGAGAGGCAGTAACAGGAGGACACAGATGGAAATTAATTGGCAAAAGAATCAGGGGGCTGTTATGATCTGGAATGCACTGCCTGAAAGGGTGGTACAAGCAGATTCAATGGCAACTTTCATAAGGGAATTGGATAAATTCTTGAAAAGTAAAAATTTGCAGGGCTATGGAGAAAGAGCAGGGGAGTGGGACTAATTGGATAGCTCTTTCAAAAGAACCAGCACAGACACGATGGGCTGAGTGGCCTCCTTCTGTGCCATAAGATATTACGATTCATGCCAATAAACTACCATCAATCTGATAATCTTCAATTGTTTCCATGGTAATGTCAGTGATGGGTTCTTCAGAGTAATTACCAGCCATCATTGGTACTGGGATGGTAGATCCACCCTCTCTTCATATGATTTAAGATCATTGAAAATGTTTTATTAGTTACCTTATTGATGTGGGATGCAGCTCATTGGTCACAAGAAAAAGTATACTGAGTGACATAGTTATTCCAAATCTGCCCAATGTGGCGACAGCAGTTTTGAGCCAGTGCATATCTTTGAGAGGAGAAAACAAAGCTAATGTAAGGTGCAGACATACAGAATACTAACATAGGAGAGCAATCACTTGCATCTGGTACAAGACTTCCACCAAATACTAAACCCACGCTTTAAATCAGGTCATGCCTTTAAAGGGATACCCCTAGACTGGACAGTCAATAAATTTCAAAAAGGTAAACCAACCACCAAAATGTCTGATTTTTAAAAAGTAGTCAGTTTTCTTCCCACTTAGTTTTTTGTTGCATGCGGTGGAGACATTAATCACTAGGTTTTTGATTAATTTTCATCAGCAGCAAAGATGACAGGAAGTCAAGTGGCCCAACCCTAACCTGCCTTCTGCCTGGTTTTGGACTCAGCAAAATATAGCAACTCTAGGCCCTACAATGAACAAACCTGGAAGTTTTCCTACAGGAAATATATCCACTATTTTCATCTAATTATTTATTGTACTTAAACAGTTACAAGAGACTGAAGTAGCAGGTCCTGAGAAAAGTGAGGCTTGTACTCAGCAACATGGCACTGGGCTGGGAGTGTGCAGTTTGCCAATGTGCACTCCCAGCATGTACCAGGAGCTGGCTTTACCCCTTAATAACCAGAATTCACTTTACCTCAGCATAAGAACATAAGATGTAGGAACAGGAGTAGGTCATTTGGCCCCTCGAGCCTGCTCCGCCATTCAATAAGACCATGGCTGATCTGATCTTTGCCTCAACTCCACTTCCCTGCCTGCTCCCCATAACCCTGGAGTCCCTTATCATTCAAAAATCTGTCTATCTCCACCTTAAATATATTCAATGACCCAACCTCCACAGCTCTCTGGGGAAGAGAATTCCAAAGATTCACGACCCTCAGAGAAGAAATTCCTCCTCATTTCCATTTTAAATGGGTGCCCCCTTATTCTGAAATTATGCCCCCTAGTTCTAGATTCCCCCACGAGGGGAAACAGCCATATAATAGCAAAATACTGCAGATGCTGGAAATCTGAAATAACAACAGAAAATGCTGGAAATACTCAGCAGGCCAGGCAGCATCTGTGGAGAGAGAAACAGAGTTAACGTTTCAGGTCTGGGACCCTTCATCAGTTCAACATTTTCTGTTATTTTATATTATATTAGGGGAAACAGCCTCTCTGCATCTACTCTGTCAAGCTCCTTCAGAATCTTATATGTTTCAATAAGATCCCCTCTCATTCTTCTAAACTCCAATAAGTATAGGCCCAAACTGCTCAACCTTTCTTCATAAGACAGCCCCTTCATCTCCGGAATCAACCTCATGAACCTTCTCTGAACTGCCTCCAATGTAAGTATATCCTTCCTTAAATAAGGAGACCAAAACTGTACGCAGTACTCCAGGTGTGGTCTCACCAACGCCCTGTGCAGTTGTAACAGGACTTCCCTACTTTTATACTCCATTCTCATGTAGCAGCCACATTCTACATTGATACATTTTAGAGAATTTTGACCAAGAGATTTTCGAAAAGCTGATTTAGACTAAGAAGTCAAAATTTTCCATTCAGACAAAAACATCAAACAGAAAAATAACAGAATGAGATTGGCATCTGCCCGTGAGAAGTAGGTTGATCCCACCAGAGATCCTGTTATCAAGCAAATTAACATAATGACAGCTAGCTCCTAGTATTAGGAACACCACTTATCAGGAACTCACTATTTAGGGGGGTCGGTGGGGTGGAAAGCTGCTAGCTGCTGCAAGATTTAAAGGCCTGCATGACAAAAATCTTGGATTTTAACAGGTACACCAGTGAGACTGTAGAAGTGCCTGTCAGTACAGTTAGGCAAAAGATGGAGGCATTGTTTGGAAACCTGCACCATTGTCCTGCAAGGAAAGCAGCAGGGTATCAGTGACAGGAAGGTGGCCAGGGCAGACAGAGCCAACTATACAACCCCATGCGCCAACAACTCAGTGCCCGAAAAAGTTTAATCACCTTACCAGATCTGGCACAGTAAGAGGAGTCAGCCATATTTTCCAAGAATGCATGGAACTAACCATGTCTGTCATTGTTAACGTGCTCGAGTAGTTTAACCATCAATGTCCATGAGGTAATGCAAGTCCTTTACAGATCAGCCTTCACCTGCAAGCATTCCCTTACTCACATCCTTGTATGTTTTGACTGCACTAAAAGCTTCACATGAAATGCCATTGATTGGTCCCTACAACTGTCATTATCCCCATTATACTTTACTTGTTGGCACCTGATTGGCAACCAGGGGTTCTTCTCACTTTTTGTGTTCTTTTTGAAGGAAAAGACAATCCATACCAGCAGAGAGAGATTGGCATCTGTTAGTGGGTCCCCAAACCCCTGCCTGGCTGCCACGTGATGCACCAGGTTGGCACCACCTCACACCAACACCATAAAGCATCCCTACAATGCCCAAGCCATTCCTTTCACACTCATCACCATTGCGGGGGGTACTGTTATGTGTCACCATTCACTGCAACTCACTAAGCCACTTCCAAAGGTGCGCAATCTGTCCAAGAACGCAAAGTGTTGAAAATAAAGATTTCAATGTTTGACAGCACATTAACAGAAACTTCACATGAACATTGGCTAAAACACCCAAATGCCTACCCTTGTGTCTTGTTACTTGGTATGATTGTACTTGTAGGGAAATGGTGTTAGGGAAATTGATGGGATTGAAGGCCGATAAATCCCCAGGGCCTGATGATCTACATCCTAGGGTACTTAAGGAAGTGGCCCTAGAAATAGTAGATGCATTGCTGGTCATCTTCCGAAATTCTATAGACTCTGGAACAGTGCCCCTAGATTGGAGGATAGCTAATGTAACCCCACTATTTAAAAAAGGTGGTAGAGAGAAAACGGGGAATTATAGACCGGTAAGCCTGACATCGGTAGTGGGGAAAATGCTAGAGTCCATTATGTAATAGCAGAGCACTTGGAAAACAGTGACAGGATTGGACGAAGTCAACATGGATTTACAAAAGGTAAATCATGCTTGACTAATCTACTGGAATTGATGTAACTGGTACAATAGATAAGGGAGAACCAGTGGATGTCGTGTATTTGGACTTTCAGAAGGCTTTCAATAAGGTCCCGCATAAGAGATTAGCTTGCAAAATTAAGGCACACGAGATTGGGGGTAAAGTACTGACTTGGATAGTGAACTGGTTGGCAGACAGGAAGCAAAGAGTTGGAATAAACGGGTCTTTTTATGAGTGGCAGGCAGTGACTAGCGGGGCACCACAGGGATCGGTGCTAGGATCCCAGCTATTCACAATATATGTTAATGATCTAGACGAGGGAACTAGATGTAATATCTCCAAGTTTGCAGATGACACAAAGCTGGGTGGGCGTGTGTGCTGTGAGGAGGATGCAGAGAAACTCCAGTATGATTTCGACAGGTTGGGTGATTGGGCAGATGCATGGCAGATGCAGCATAACGTGGATAAATGCGAGGTTATCCACTTTGGTGGCAAAAACAGGAAGACAGATTATTATCTGAACGGCAATAAATTGGGAAAAGGGGAAGTGCAATGAGACCTGGGTGTCCTTGTGCACCAGTCACTGAAGGTAAGCATGCAGGCGGTTAAGAAGGCAAATGGTATGTTGGTCTTCATAGCGAGAGGATTCGAGTACAGGAGCAAGGATGTCTTGCTGCAGTTGTACAGGGTCTTGGTGAGACCACACCTTGAGCTTTGGTCACCTTATCTGAGGAAGGATGTTCTTGCCATGGAGAGAGTGCAGCGAAGATTCACCAGACTGATACCTGGGATGGCAGGAATGATGTATGGGGAGAGATTGGGTCGATTAGGCTTATATTCGCTAGAGTTTAGAAGAGTGAGAGGGCATCTCATTGAAACTTATAAAATTCTAACAGGACTAGACAGACTAGTTGCAGGAAGGATGTTCCCGATGGCGGGGGAGTCCAGAACCAGGGGTCACAGTCTAAGGATAAGGGGTAAGCCATTTAGGACTGAGATGAGGAGGAATTTCTTCACCCAGAGAGTGGTGAACCTGTGGAATTCTCTACCACAGAAGGCAGTTGAGGCCAATTCATTAAATATATTCAAGAAGGAGTTGGATATATTTCTTAAGGCTAAAGGGATCAAGGGATATGGGGCGAAAGCAGGGACAGGGTACTGAATTTGAATGATCAGCCATGATCTCATTAAATGGCAGAACAGGCTCGAGGGGCCGAATGGCCTGCTCCTGCTCCAATCTTCTATGTTTCTATGATTGCACTAGGATGAGGGCGAGCGTGAGGGGTGCCTAGTGGGATGGGGAAGTGATAATGTAGAAAGAGAGGGATGGGTGGAGGTGCAAGGTAAGTTGGTGTACGGATGTGCAGGAGTAGGGTGGGGAAGGCAGAATGATGGGGATGTGATGAGAGGCACAGCAGGATGAGTGTGGCTTTGTAGTAATGTTTCGTGATCTACTGAGACCATTGAAAGGTTTGCGCCACTGCAGCCTGGTCTTCCTGACCACATCTCTGCTTGTGCCCTCCTGTGCAATGTGCAACCAGGCTGCTTTGGGCTCCTGGGGAGGTCTGTTCCGCCCATGGGAAGGGAAGAGAACCTCCCTGCGGGCTGTGACTCCTTCCATAAGCATATGGAGGGAGTCATGGGTGAGCCTGGGTGCAGCTGTGCACCTCTGGTCAGTGTTTGCAGCACCTGAATGCTGTAGAACACTGACAGCACAAATGTCAAAATCAATTTGCGCATGGTCCCTTGAAGGAAACCGGCTGATGACGCGTCAAATGACGTCACCAAGCCTGCTTCCTTTAATTGGCCGGGAAACGCGCTGGGCGGGGCTTAACAAGCCCAATCAACGTCAGATCAATTTGGACAGCGGGCTGGAGCTGGAGCCAGAGCCGGCAGCGGGGTTGGGACCCACCAGCGAGGGGAGCCAGATTTTGGCCAGAGTTCAGACTCAACCTTTCTCTCACCGGTTACCGGGCTGGGTTCTGCCCCCAGAGAGAACAGATCAGCACTTACCTTCTGGAATACAGGCGGCCAGGAGACAAAGCGCTCCCGCCAGGACGTTGGAGACCGCAAAGGGACTGCGCCGTCCCACACGGTCGACTAGCAGGATGCTGAGAATCGTTGCTGGCAGCTCCACCGCCCCAGCTACGAAAATATCAGTGTGACTGTCCCCGCCCTGGATTCCCAGACGCAAGATAAGCCCAAGGTACACCACACTGCTCGTCAACCTGAAAGAAAGGGAACACCATCAAAGAAACCGCGGTAGCCGCGTCTCTCCGTCCGCCCAGGCCCCACACACAACGGCTGGACCGGGGCAGGGCGGTGATTTTTCAGCTCTTTAAAGCCCCCATTTACACTCAATGATGGCGGAAAATAAAGCGGCTCTTTGTCCTGCCCATTTATCCCCTTATATTTAGAGGGTCATTAACGCTGGCCTCCAGAGCCTCTGTCTGAAACAGTGGGAACCCCAGGAATTAATGTAAATAAGGGGGTCAGTTAGACCCCTAGCGCCATTTCCGCCCCCCCCCACCCCCCCCTCAGCACCAACTCATCGACCGAGGGCGGAAGGCCACAGGCGGCCGGCCATTTTGAGCGATAGTTCATGGGCCCCTCGGCTGCTCTCAGGTAAAGTTGGATCGGGCTTTTTTTTTAGGTGGGAAATTCTCGACGTAGCTTGCATGTTGTTTTGACCTTAAAGGGTTTGAAAGTACTCGCAGTGGTTGCTACTGCTGGCTCTGAAGAACTTGCTGCAGCGTCTGACCCCCTGCCTTTGGTGAGCCGCTGATGGGGAGTTTGTTTGGCACTGGCCGCCTGCCCCAATCATCCGCATGTGTTGCGAGCCAGAAACTGGGACGGGTCTCTCGCCAAGTCCGCTGGGCGGTTGCCTCTCTCGTCCCGTTCAGCTCCTGCCCATTTACTGCTCGGAGACCAAAATCTTCCCCGGTGTTTCCTTCTCTAACTGGGAATTCTTTCCCGGGCCATGTACAGTGGTTGGTGCTGTTCCCTGCATTTCTCTTGTAATTGATGTGCAGTGAAGATCATGTCCATTGTGCCCCTTAGTGGGCGGAATCCACATTGCGACTCTGGGAGGAGCTCTTCGGCCACTGGGAGAAGGCGATTGAGGAGGATTCTTGCGATGACTTTCCCTGTGGCAGATAGCAGGGAAACTCCTCTGTAATTACCGCAATCGGACTTGTCACCTTTCTTGAAGATGGTCACAATTACGGCATCTCTGAGATCCCCTGGCATGCTCTCCACCTTCCAGATAAGAGAAATGAGTTAATGAATTCGCACCAGTAGTGCTTCTCTGCCATGCTTTAGTGCCTCGGCGGGGATTCCATCTGCTCCTGAGGCCTTGTTGTTCTTCAGTTGTCGGATGGCCTTTTCAACCTCATGTCGGGCTGGGGTAGTGCTGAGATGGTGGCGGGTAGCATGCTGTAGGATGGAGTTGAGGACACTCGTGTCGAAGACAGAGTCGTGGTTAAGGAGATCTTCGAAGTGCTCCTTCCAGTGGGCACTGACTGCTTCCCTGTCCTTAATGAGTACCTCTCTGTTCTTGGCCCGCAGTGGGGAAGGGCCTTGGGTGCTTGGGCCGTAGATGGTCTTGACTGCGCTAAAGAATCCACACACGTCGTGGTTGTCGGCTAGCTGCTGGATCTCCTGCGCTTTCTCCACCCACCATCTGTTCTTTAGGTCGCAATTTTTTTGTTGGACCTCGGCCTTCAGGCTTCTGTAGAGCTGCTTTCTTGCTCTCGAGTTCTGTTGCTGTTTCCAGATCAGAAATGCCTTGCGCTTGCGGCTTATTAGCTCCTGGATCTCCTGGTCATTCTCGTCGAACCTTCTTTGATCTCACAAAGGCCTTCAACACTGTCAACCGTGAGGGATTATGGAGTGTCCTCCTCAAATTCGGCTGCCCTCAAAAGTTTGTCACTATCCTCCGCCTGCTTCACGACGACATGCAAGCCGTGATCCTGACCAACGGTTCCACCACAGACCCAATTCACGTACGAACCGAGGTCAAGCAGGGCTGTGTCATCGCACCAACGCTCTTCTCAATCTTCCTTGCTGCAATGCTCCATCTCACCCTCAGTAAGCTCCCCACTGGAGTGGAGCTAATTTACAGAACAAACGGGAAACTGTTCAACCTCCGTCGCCTCCAGTCCCATCCCCTGTCGTCGAATTACAGTATGCAGACGATGCTTGCGTCTGCACTCACTCGGAGGTCGAACTCCAAATCATCGTAAACACCTTCACCGAAGCATACGAGAGCATGGGCCTTACACTAAACATCCGTAAGACAAAGGTCCTCTACCAACCTGCCCCCGCCACACAGTGCTGCCCCCCGATGATCAAAATCCATGACAAGGCCTTAGACAACGTGGATCACTTTCCATACCTTGGGAGCCTACTGTCAACAAGGGCAGACGTTGACGATGAAGTCCAACACCGCCTTCAGTGTGCCAGTGCAGCCTTCGGTCGCCTGAGGAAGAGAGTGTTTGAAGACCAGGACCTCAAACCCGGCACTAAGCTCATGGTCTACAGGGCAGCAGTGATACCTGCCCTGCTGTATGCCTCAGAGACATGGACCATGTACAGCAGGCACCTCAAAGCACTGGAGAGGTACCACCAACGCTGCCTCCACAAGATCCTGCAAATCCATTGGCAGGATAGGCGTACCAACATCAGTGCTCTTGCTCAGGCCAACATCCCCAGCATCAAAGCTCTGACCACGCTCAGTCAGCTCCGATGGATGGGTCACATGTCCGCATGCCCGATACGAGACTCCCAAAGCAAGCGCTTTACTCGGAGCTCCGGCACGACAAGAGAGCCCCAGGTGAGCAGAGGAAACGTTTCAAGGACACCCTCAAAGCCTCCTTGAAAAAGTGTAACATCCCCACCGACACCTGGGAATCCCTGGCCCAAGACCACACACAGTGGAGGAGAAGCCTCCGGGAAGGCGCCGAACACCTCGAGTCTCTTCGCCGGGAGCAAGCGGAAGCCAAGCGCAGGCAGCGCAAGGAGCGCACGTCAACCCAAGCACCCCACCCACCCGCTCCTTCAACCACCATCTGCCCCACCTGTGACAGAGACTGTAGGTCCTGCATTGGACTAATCAGTCACCTGCGAGCTCATTTTTAATGTAGAAGCAAGTCACCCTCGGTTCCGAGGGACTGCCTAAGAAGAAGAGAAGAAGAACATCATGGAACTCTTTACCTCCCAAAGTCTGCCCCATCCCCTACAGTCTGCGTGCGATTAAGACCCAATCTTGGCATCACCTAATTATTACTTCCCGATTAACCTCATCCTCTTTCCAACTTTGGGGCTGTCCTGTACTATAGAGACTGGCGCATCACCTTGGTTTCTGTATAAGAATAAAGAGAACCCATAATACAAGTTCTTTTTAATTGTTATTGTCACGTTAACACTGAATAGTTCAGGAGCATACATTCAAGTACCGCTCAGTCACATGGAGATAATTATGGACAAACGTAATCATTGATCCCATATAACATGACGATTTTGGTCACTGGCCAATGAATATCGTATATGGAAAGCAACCAGCTAGGATTAAATGGGGGGGGAGATATAGAGATGCATAGAAATTCTGAAGTTTTGTAATAACTTTTGCAGATTGGGCAGAAACTTGGAAGAATGGAACTGTTGAGTGACATAACTCTCTGGAGGTTCTCTCACAATTAATCTGGTGTAGAACTTGGACTCTTTATTCTCAGGATACTTTTGCCCCAATTGCTAATGTGAGTAAAAAAAAGTCAATGCCAGTATAAAATGGGTTTTTCTGGATTAGGCCCACACTGACTTTTTTTCTGCTCATACTAGGGAGGGATGAAAATATTCCAAGTCACCTTGTGACATATGTGACAGTCTTGGAGAGAGTTTTGGGAAGTGGCTGCTGATCAGAAGCTTAGTGAACTTCTCAACACTGGACACAGAGGAGATTGGCAATTATATCATGCTTAAACTTAACAAACGAACCAGCGAGGGTCCGAAGGCTGGATTATTCTCCTGTTGGCAGGCGGCATAAGATTTCCACCTCTCCCCGTGAGTTCACTACTAAACTGCTCAAATTTCCTGGACTGGCCAATTGGTTGACTGCCACTTGGGCGGGTGGGGGGGGGTGGGTAAGGAAATTCAGCGGTGTTGCAGTGTTTAAAATGTTGCAGATTAAAGGGGCACACATTTTTTGACAGGAGGCAGCAGAACAGTGCAGCAATGAGTGAGGAATGAGCAATATTGGGGGCATCATCAGTAGGATTTACTGATGCTGTGTTGGAAGCCCTTCTAGCAGAAATAAGATTCAGAATAGAAAGAGTCCTGGGGACTGAGGCAGGAAGGCCCACAAGAGGGTGGTCCAGACTCTGGAGGGAGGTGGCAGAGGCCGTTCGTGCAACCTCCAACGCCCAAAGAACTGCCAGCCAACATAGGAAGTGGACCAATGTCCTTTCAAGGTTGGCCAAAGTAAGTGAAGGCACTTACCATGCACTTCCTGTAGGAATGATAGGCACATGACTCACCACCTTATCTCTCATGGCAGAATGGCCAAATGGGAAATCTTGAGAAAGTGCCCCCACGAATGGTTCCATAGCGATGTGTTATTGGCAAGCCCCTTTTACCTTTCGGGGGACCCAGTCTTCCCCTGCTCATGCCCTCCTGGTGTCATTACCTGAGTGGCAAAAAATTGACCTATTCACAGGACACCTCTGGAAACAACAGTGCACTATGTTAACTCAAACCACCGTGAAAATATTGCCTGGCATGAAGTGGTAGTGCTACTGCGGAAGGAGAGGCGTTTAAAGGGAGCCAGCACCAGCAAGCATTAAAATTATGGGATGCATGCAGACACCTCTCTGAAAAGAAGCATGAATGGCAATCAGATTCCTCCAACACTTCTCTCGTCACAAGGAAATGGGCAGCTTAAGCAGCTCCAAAGAACTGCAATTAGAGGAAGAAATTTATGTGGAAATATTGACAACTTTGTTGTGTATGCATAGTTTTATGCAGAAGGCTTTGACAGGAACAAGTATCCTGAAAATTTTGAGTACGCACAAGGAGGAAGCTTGTCAACTTGTAGACAAAGAGAAGAAGCAGTAAAACAAGGCAGCAAAAGGAGGTTCTAAGGATATTGGTGGATTCCAGAGTGGCAGCTAGCGATGCTTTGAGGGTGAGCTTGAACATGAAACTTTCACAGCACTTGCAAGACTTGACTGGCACTATTCGGTCTGCAATGCCACTGACCAGTAAGCATAGCTGAGCCTGTGTACTGCACCAGTGGGCTGCAATGAGTCGCAACAGATGTTGCTGTTTCTCATGACAATGACCATAAGCCCACTTCCTTGAGCTTCAGACTGGGCCCAGTACCCATTGACAGAAGCAGATCCCTCAGGAACATCAACTTAATTGAGAAAAGAGTCACCTCAGCCCTGAAAGGTTCTAGAGGAATCTTCCCAGTTACCCACTTCTTAATATTGTATCACTCACGGAGCACCTCTTACAAGGAGGGCATTAGAAGCTAGAGCAAATAAGAAGCTGGCACAAAGGGTTGACATGGTGGTAAGAAATAGTTACAGTTAGAGTGTAGGAAATTATTAGAATCCTTTATTGAATTTTGTTCTGGACATATGCTTTAGAATTCATTTCTGCAGATGTTTGCAATTTAGCAGACTTGGATGATGACATGAGAGTGCGACTTCTTTATTGTAGAGGCAAGCTACAGAAGCCTTTGGGAATGCAGATCTTTGTGAAACAGTTGGGAATGGAGGAGCAACAGCAGGGGTGGGGGGGTGGTTATTTGGTTAGTTAATGTTTATTTACTGATAACACTGAGCTATAAGTTTCAGGCTCCTTTCTCTGGTTGAAGGTTGATGACTCTCTTGCTCCACCTCCTCTCCTTCCCTCGCATCTTCCTCCTGATGTGGGCATAGACGACGTTTTCCATCTTCATCTGTTGGTCCATATTTATCTGCTGATGCCTTACTGGAGTCATAAGCCACGAAGGGAGGGGTAAACCCTAATCACCAGTTAACCATCCTAAGCATGATTCTGAGTCACCAAGACTGTATGGTAGAAAGTATCATGACAGCTTCCTAGGTATTAATATTCATGATAAGGTTATTGGCGTCACACCCTGGCTGGACATTTATTGACTGAAAGGCTGGGAAATTCGATAAGGCCCGAAAATGGTCGTGGACACCGTGATACAAGACTTGCACCCATTTAGGAAGCGCCGGGAGCACACCAATTTGGTACTGCCTCCTAATTTAAATGATTTTAGCGTACAGCCCAGCGACTATTGCGCTGATGACAGGCTGTACCCTCTGCAGGAGGCCCAAATTTCCTTAAAGCTACAAATACCACAAATTCTCTTAAAAGTTGAACTGCCTTCTGAAAAAATATAAAAAATCATTCCAAACTAGGCAGTCCGCAGCTCTTCAAGCTTGACTGATGTGACGGAGGTGCCCCAAGACCACCTGGAAAGGAGCCAGTGGCAAAAAAAAATTAAAGCAGTGGTCTCTTTCACTGCTATTGACAGTGTTATTTTCTTAATGGAAGGGGTTGCAGGTCTTCAGCTAGAGCTGGTATAACTCTCCAATAGCCCCTGGGGGAAGCATAGCCTTCTGAGGTGTCAATGGGCAGAGAAATCTAAATAAAACCTTCTAGATCTGTAAACCCTGTGGAGTAGGTATTTATATGTTGGAAATAAATGTATTTTGTGATGCCTCACTCTAATTCCTCCAACCTATCCTCTTCAATTTCTTCCTCTTCATAACACAGGAAGAGAGGGATTCCCATTGGGAATGGCATTTCCCCCGGTCCAAAATATTAGCTTTCTCCAGTGCTCATTGTGAATGGCAGTAGAAGTCTTCAGAGAAGCTCCAAAGCACCAAACAGCAAAGCTTTATCACAACCAAGAAATGTCTCCTCAATGTGCTATCTGCCTCAGGGATAGCAGTGTGCTGCTCATATAGTCTCTTATGTAGTGGTGGTGTTCTCAGAGGTCAAGTTTGGAGACACTAATTGGGGGATATGATCCAGAAAGCAAGGTCATGTCCAGTTACGGCTGGGCGGGTGCTAACTGGACTGGCAATCTTTCACCAGGAGAATTCTGGTGTAACACTATTTTGGGGCAAGATTGTGGTGATAAGCTTTACCACCGCAAAACCACCCAAAATTGAGTGGTAAAAAGAGTCACACTGCAGTAAGCCACATAGATATCATACAATAACACCTGAATAGATAAATGGTTTCCAGTAACAAATTGCACTCTTTTGCATGATATGCAAATTACCTGATCAGAGCTATCCACACATTTATTTTAATCGAATATCTACACAAATATTTCTGCATGCATGATTGAGAAACATCTTCACTTGTTCGTATTCAATAATATTCCTCCCGTCCCATTTATTTTAATTTCATCAATACTGATTGGACTCCAATCAAATCCAATGTGTTGATATTATCAAGATTGCTCACTCACCACAGCTTGATTCTGTCCTCCCCAACATCCACACATGTACACTTCCAACAGGATACAATGGCCCAGAAATTCGGGTCGGGGGCTTCCCGCGGGTGTAAGCCCCCGACCTGCACTTACCTTGCGCGCCGGCAGTTGAGCTGTAGGGCCCCGTGGAATTACGCTCCGGGGCCTGGCCCAGCTGCCGCCGCGCTGTGCTTGCGTGTCCCAGGGGCGCAGTTAGTGCGATGCGTCCCCTGGGATCACGTGAGCCATGGGCAGCCAATCGGAGGAGGGAAAAGCCCATTCATAAGATTGACAGGCAGACCTGTCAAAACTTATAAATACTACGGGCCCCAAAATAGCAGTAAACCTTCAAATAATTTTTTTTTTAAATCACACTTTTTAAATTAAACTATAAATTACATTAAATAACTATTTTAAACAGTAATTTAAATTTTTGAAAAAATTATTTTATATTCTAACGGGGCTAAAAATAAACTTACCTTAAAATATTTAAAAATAATAAACCTGTGGAAAAAATGTTTTAATTTTAATTAATTGACCACTTACCTTGCAAAAAGCAGGCCTTACGCCTGCTTTTTAAATGTGTAAATCCTGTAGGCTTACCCTCCTGGGAAAACCTGTAAAAAAAAACTAAGTTCAAAGCGCACACGCAGCCTCTCCTGTGCGTGCGTTCGACCTCTGAACCCCTTCGTTCAGAGGATCGGAAGTGCCGGTTTCCCGCGCATGCGCAGTGCATGCAGAAAACCGGCACTTCCATTCGGCCTACGGGTGAGTACCCCGTACGTACTCACCCGTGGAGACCCAAATTTCTGGGCCATTGTTTAGTGATCAAGAGTGGAGACTGGCTGATTTTCCACTGCCTAACCCTCCTGCAATGGTAAATTGAGAAGTCTTGGAGCTGAACGTGGCATGGGTTTTTTTATTCAATGGTGTTCAAAGTGATCCAAGTCCAAGGATTATACAAATAGTATACAAAGCTAGAGCACTGTTGTACTTAAGAGATCCAAAGTGTCTTAAACATCCAGTAATACATTCAACTTAACCACATATAGTCTTAATTTGTGATCTTACCAGGTGTACATTAAAATAAGTGTGTGCTTTCTCATCTGTGGTCTCCTAAACAAATCCAGTAAGGAAGGATTCTTTACCTTCACAGAACTGTTCTCTCCTATTATCATCTGAAAAACACCAGAAAGTCATGTCATTGGAATAAAACTTAGTTTTACATAGGGCGGTGATTTGTAGTTGTGAGACAAATACTACAAAATTCCACACTTATCGCCTGCAGTGCAGTTTGCTGCCCGACTACCAGTTTTACATAAGGAGATTCCGAGGCAACGAAATACCAGTTCTGAGTAGATCTGAGTGATAACGAACACACTCTGGTTTAACGATAGCAAAATACTGCAGATGCTGGAAATCCGAAATAACAACAGAAAATGCTGGAAAAACTCATCAGGCCAGGCAACATCCGTGGAGAGAAATTAGAGTCTGGTTTAAATCAGCAAGATGTTTTCTTGCAGCAGCTACTATTATAAAGGCATACATTTTTGCTCTTTCTAGTTGATGCAGATACTGAACATTTTAGCATGCTCATCTGATTCCTGGTACTCTTGGGGGTGGGGGGAGGGAAGGTCTGGGTAGGGTCCACAGGGAGTATTGCATTTTCTGTATCTCAACTAAGTAGCTATTGATCAATTGGCCTATAAATTCTGCAGGGATTCTTCTGATGATCTGCCATATCTCTGCAGTAGAACCCCCAAAAAATGGCGGAGATACAGCATAAACGAGTTACACTACGTCTTCATTTTTTTGGAGGTTCCGCCAATCTGGAGTTATGGTGGGAGATTGGGAGAGCTCCCATGGAATTTCAGGGTTATTGACACACCCCAAACCATTGCCCCTTTTTCCTACAAGTGTCAGTTTGGCTCTGGTTGGTAGCACTCTCGCCTCTAAATTAGAAGCTTTTAGCTTCAAACCCCACTCCAGAGACTTTAGCACATAATCTAGGCTGACACTTCAATGCAGTACTGAGGGAGTGCTGCATTGCCAGAGATAGAATCACACAGCACAGAAGGAGGTGATCATGCCTGTGCCAACTCTCTGAAAAAGCTACCAATTAGTTCTACTCTCCTACTCTGTCCCCATAGCCTTGTAATTTTTTCATTTTTAAGTATGTATCCAATTCCCTTTTGAAAGTTACTATTGAATCTGCTTCCACCACCCTTTCAGGCAATACATTCCAGATCACAACCACTCACTGATTTAAAACAATTCTCCTCATCCCACCCCCCTCCCCACCCTTGGCTTTTTTTGCCAATTATCTTAAATCTGTGTCCTTTGGTTACTGAACCTCCTGTCAGTGGAAACAGTTTCTCCCTATCTACTCGATAATTTTGAACACCTCTATTAAATCTCCTCTTAACCTTCTCTGCTCGAAGGAGAACAAGCCCAGCTTCTTCAGTCTCTCCAAATAACTGAATTCTCTCATCCCTTGTGCCATTTGGGTAAATCTCTCTGCACCCTCTTTGAGGCCTTGACATCCTTTCTAAACTGTGGTGCCCAGAATTGGACACAATTGCAAGGATGCTTTTTTGACAACTTTATCAACTTGTCCTTTCAATGATGTCATCCTTCAGATGAGATGTTAAACTGAGGCTTTGTCAGCTTAATCAGGTGGACGTGAAAGACCCCATAGCATGTTTTAGAAGAAGAGCAGGGGAATTCTTCCTATGAATTAATTAATTAGGAAAAACATGTTGCTGTAATATTTTCTGCTGTATGACTCTGATCTCTTCCCTCTCCCTCTAACCATGTCCCTGACACCTCCTTTTCCAGTTCCCCTCTCAGTGCATACCTCTGATCCCCCAAACAGCATCAGTTTTATATACCTCAGAATCCGCTTCCCAGCTCCCTGCATGGGTTCTCCCCTTGCTCTCAACATACTTATAAGCATACATGCATACATAAAGTGTGTTTATGTATACTCTCTTCCCCATATTGTATGCCTCTAACTTTCCTTGCCCATTCATTCTACGTGACTTAGGGTTTCCCACCACGTCCCCTCTATGTGACTTAGAATGTCCCGTCATCACCGCAGTATGTGACTTAGAATGTCCCGTCATCACCGCTCTATGTGACTTAGAATGTCCCGTCATCACCGCTCTATGTGACTTAGAATGTCCCGTCATCACCGCTCTATGTGACTTAGAATGTCCCGTCATCTCCGCTCTATGTGACTTAGAATGTCCCGTCATCTCCGCTCTATGTGACTTAGAATGTCCTGTCATCACCGCTTTATGTGACTTAGAATGTCCCGTCATCTCTGCTCTGTGACTTCGAATGTCCCGTCATCTCCGCTCTGTGACTTAGAATGTCCTGTCATCACCGCTCTATGTGACTTAGAATGTCCCGTCATCTCCGCTCTATGTGACTTAGAATGTCCCGTCATCTCCGCTCTATGTGACTTAGAATGTCCCGTCATCTCCGCTCTGTGACTTAGAATGTCCCGTCATCTCCACTCTGTGACTTAGAATGTCCCGTCATCTCCGCTCTGTGACTTAGAATGTCCCGTCATCTCCGCTCTATGTGACTTAGAATGTCCCGTCATCTCCACTCTATGTGACTTAGAATGTCCCGTCATCTCCGCTCTGTGACTTAGAATGTCCCATCATCTCCGCTCTATGTGACTTAGAATGTCCCGTCATCACCGCTCTATCTGACTTAGAATGTCCCGTCATCACCGCTCTGTGTGACTTAGAATGTCCCGTCATCTCCGCTCTGTGACTTAGAATGTCCCATCATCACCGCTCTATGTGACTTAGAATGTCCCGTCATCACCGCTCTGTGACTTAGAATGTCCCATCATTGCCGCTCTATGTGACTTAGCATGTCCCATCATCTCCGCTCTGTGTGACTTAGAATGTCCCGTCATCGCCGCTCTATGTGACTTAGCATGTCCCGTCATCTCCGCTCTGTGACTTAGAATGTCCCGTCATCGCCGCTCTATGTGACTTAGAATGTCCCGTCATCTCCGCTCTGTGACTTAGAATGTCCCGTCATCTCCGCTCTGTGACTTAGAATGTCCCGTCATCACCGCTCTATGACTTAGAATGTCCCGTCATCTCCACTCTATGTGACTTAGAATGTCCCGTCATCTCCGCTCTATGTGACTTAGAATGTCCCGTCATCTCCACTCTATGACTTAGAATGTCCCGTCATCTCCGCACTATGTGACTTAGAATGTCCCGTCATCTCCGCACTATGTGACTTAGAATGTCCCGTCATCTCCGCTCTGTGACTTAGAATGTCCCGTCATCTCCGCTCTATGTGACTTAGAATGTCCCGTCATCTCCGCTCTATGTGACTTAGAATGTCCCATCATCTCCACTCTATGTGACTTAGAATGTCCCGTCATCTCTGCTCTATGTGACTTAGAATGTCCCATCATCTCCGCTCTGTGACTTAGAATGTCCTGTCATCACCGCTCTATGTGATTTAGAATGTCCCGTCATCTCTGCTCTGTGACTTCGAATGTCCCGTCATCTCCGCTCTGTGACTTAGAATGTCCTGTCATCACCGCTCTATGTGACTTAGAATGTCCCGTCATCTCCGCTCTATGTGACTTAGAATATCCCGTCATCTCCGCTCTGTGACTTAGAATGTCCCGTCATCTCCACTCTGTGACTTAGAATGTCCCGTCATCTCCGCTCTGTGACTTAGAATGTCCCGTCATCTCCGCTCTATGTGACTTAGAATGTCCCGTCATCTCCACTCTATGTGACTTAGAATGTCCCGTCATCTCCGCTCTGTGACTTAGAATGTCCCATCATCTCCGCTCTATGTGACTTAGAATGTCCCGTCATCACCGCTCTATCTGACTTAGAATGTCCCGTCATCACCGCTCTGTGTGACTTAGAATGTCCCGTCATCTCCGCTCTGTGACTTAGAATGTCCCATCATCACCGCTCTATGTGACTTAGAATGTCCCGTCATCACCGCTCTGTGACTTAGAATGTCCCATCATTGCCGCTCTATGTGACTTAGCATGTCCCATCATCACCGCTCTGTGACTTAGAATGTCCCGTCATCGCCGCTCTATGTGACTTAGCATGTCCCGTCATCTCCGCTCTGTGACTTAGAATGTCCCGTCATCGCCGCTCTATGTGACTTAGAATGTCCCGTCATCTCCGCTCTGTGACTTAGAATGTCCCGTCATCTCCGCTCTGTGACTTAGAATGTCCCGTCATCACCGCTCTATGACTTAGAATGTCCCGTCATCTCTGCTGTGTGACTTAGAATGTCCCGTCATCTCCGCTCTATGTGACTTAGAATGTTCCGTCATCTCCGCTCTATGTGACTTAGAATGTTCCGTCATCTCCGCTCTGTGACTTAGAATGTCCCGTCATCTCCGCTCTATGTGACTTAGAATGTCCCGTCATCTCCGCTCTGTGACTTAGAATGTCCCGTCATCTCCGCTCTATGTGACTTAGAATGTCCCGTCATCACCGCTCTATGTGACTTAGAATGTCCCGTCATCTCCGCTCTATGTGACTTAGAATGTCCCGTCATCTCCGCTCTATGTGACTTAGAATGTCCCGTCATCACCGCTCTATGTGACTTAGAATGTCCCATCATCACCGCTCTATGTGACTTAGAATGTCCCGTCAGCTCCGCTCTATGTGACTTAGAATGTCCCATCATCTCCACTCTGACTTAGAATGTCCCGTCATCACCGCTCTATGTGACTTAGAATGTCCCGTCATCTCCGCTCTGTGACTTAGAATGTCCCGTCATCTCCGCTCTATGTGACTTAGCATTTCTCATATTCTCCGCTCTATATGACTTGGCGTGTCCCATCATCTCCGCTCTGTGTGACTTGGAGTGTCCCATCATCTCCACTCTGTGACTTGGAGTGTCCCATCATCTCCGCTCTATGTGACTTAGCGTTTCTCATATTCTCCGCTCTATATGACTTGGAGTGTCCCGTCATCTCCGCTCTATGTGTCTTAGCATTTCTCATATTCTCCGCTCTATATGACTTGGAGTGTCCCATCATCTCCGCTCTATGTGACTTAGAATGTCCCGTCATCTCCGCTCTATGTGACTTAGCATTTCTCATATTCTCCGCTCTATATGACTTGGAGTGTCTCATCACCTCTGCTCTATGTGACTTGGAGCGTCTCATCACCTCCGCTCTATGTGACTTGGAGGGGGAGAAATTCAGTATCGCTCCGATTGGAGGGCAATTATCGGCCGGGCGCAAGGTTTAACACCTGGCGCTAATTATCGCCTCCAACTGCAAACTTGGCTTCTATCGCCCCTGGCGGTGAATGGAGCGCTAAATCAGCCGCTACACACCTCTCTTAAGGTTCGAACGGCGAGGAGCGAGGCGCTTCCTCAGAGGGCCGACGAAGCTCATGTGATGTCAGTCAGCAATGAAACACAGACACACTGGCGTCGGCCTGTTCTTAAAGGGGAGGGTGGATCTTGCTGTCCACAC
Source organism: Somniosus microcephalus (assembly GCF_052327205.1). Classification (NCBI taxonomy): domain Eukaryota; kingdom Metazoa; phylum Chordata; class Chondrichthyes; order Squaliformes; family Somniosidae; genus Somniosus; species Somniosus microcephalus. The sequence goes on along the minus strand of NC_140989.1, from coordinate 174,586,528 downwards.
TCTGCTCATTGCAGCCTTGAATCTCGGCCTGGAGAGATCTGTACATCAAACCTGCTGGAAAGAACAACAGAGAGGCCCACGGAAAGAGTTCAGCGTGCAGCCCCCATAGTCTCTTCTAAATCGATGCAACGAAGGTCAAATCAAAAAGAAACTTCAAAGTGCTGCTCAGTGCTCAAAACTCCTTCACACACATTGACTCTCTCCAGAAGTCTCTCTCTCAGAATGCGTGGTGCAAAAATGTCACCGACAAAAAAAGGCAGGAAGCCGTCACCTTTAAATAGCGCTCCCCCAGTCCCTTCCTGACTGCAAAATGCTCCCCTCAACCTGTCATTGCTAGCGGCAGGCGGTAAGACAGGGGGCATCACCCGCTACCGGGGCATTGCACGCTCGACTGATGTCACAATCTGCGGGCGCAGGAGATCATGGCGGTAGTGTTTAACGCCGCCACAAAATGTCTGGTCAATTTTGCGAGCGGAGCAAACCTCGCCGTGCCCAGGCGCTAGTTGCTTTGCGCTCCATTAGTGCCCTCTTAGGGTGCTAACGGGAGGCGCAAAGCAACCGAATTTTTTCCCCTGGAGTGTCTCATCATTTCCGCTCTATGTGACTTGTAGTATCCCATCATCTCCGCTCTGTGTGACTTGGCGTGTCTCATCATCTCCGCTCTATGTGACTTGGAGTGTCTCATCATCTCCGCTCTATGTGACTTGGAGTGTCCCATCATCTCCGCTCTATGTGACTTGGAGTGTCCCATCATCTCCGCCCTATGTGACTTGGAGTGTCTCAGCATCTCCGCTCTATGTGTCTTGGAGTGTCCCATCATCTCCGCTCTATGTGACTTGGAGTGTTCCATCATCTCCGCTCTTTGACTTGGAGTGTTTCATCATCTCTCTACGTGACTTAGCATGTCACATCATCTCCACTCTATGTGACTTGGAGTGTCTCATCATCTCCACTCTACGTGACTCAGAGTGTCTCAACATCTCCGCTGTCCACGTGACTTGGCGTGTCCCATCATCTCCGCTCTATGTGACTTGGCGTGTCTCATCATCTCCGCTCTATGTGTCTTGGAGTGTCCCATCATCTCCGCTCTGTGTGACTTGGCGTGTCTCATCATCTCCGCTCTATGTGTCTTGGAGTGTCCCATCATCTCCGCTCTGTGTGACTTGGAGTGTCTCATCATCTCCACTCTATGTGTCTTGGAGTGTCTCATCATCTCCACTCTATGTGTCTTGGAGTGTCTCATCATCTCCGCTCTGTGTGACTTGGAGTGTCTCATCATCTCCACTCTACGTGACTCAGAGTGTCTCAACATCTCCGCTGTCCACGTGACTTGGAGTGTCTCATCATCTCCGCTCTATGTGACTTGGCGTGTCACATCATCTCCACTCTATGTGACTTGGAGTGTCCCATCATCTCTGCTCTATGTGACTTGGAGTGTCCCATTATCTCCGCTCTGTGACTTGGAGTGTCCCGTCATCTCCGCTCTGTGTGACTTGGAGTGTCCCATCATCTCCGCTCTATGTGACTTGGAGTGTCTCACCATCTCCACTCTATGTGACTTGGAGTGTCCCGTCATCTCCACTCTATGTGACTTGGAGTGTCACATCATCTCCACTCTACGTGACTTGGAGTGTCCCATTATCTCCGCTCTATGTGACTTGGAGTGTCCCATCATCTCAGCTCTCCATGTGCCTTGGAGTGTCCCATTATCTCCGCTCTGTGTGACTTGGAGTGCCTCATCATCTCCGCTCTATGACTTGGAGTGTCACATCATAATGAGGAAGTGTACTTTTAGTCTACAAAATGGCTTCACAAGGTACAGAATAGAAAACACAAAATGGCTTCCATAGATTAGTAATTGCTAGTTCTGCTGAAAAAGCAGAACTCTCCAATTAACAAAATGACCTCAACTGTTAATTAGAACAAAGACCTTCAAAGGTACATACTGTAAGCCTCCCTATCTCTTTCTCATAGCTAGATGAAGAGAGTCCTTGAGTCATGTATAAACCAGGATAGGGAGTCAAAGAAGAACAGAACTTATTGATTAGATAACCCTATCTATAGGCATTCCTTTTTTTGTTCCAGTCCTTTTTATCCTTGATTACAGTTTTACTAACACTATATTTTTCTTGTTACTAATTATGATCTCAGACTTCGATCATGTGATTCTGAAGGCTAGCTTCAACTATAAATATGTTACCTTTTGCCTATGATCTTAGAAGTGGTCAGCGTAGCCATTGTCTACATGTCCGCTTCCCTTGTATACAAGAACTAATAAAGTCTTCCTTTGACGATACTTTGTGTTTAAAGAGTCTTACTCGGAAGTTGAGACTTTGACAATCTCCGCTCTATGACTTGGAGTGTCTCATCATCTCTCTACGTGACTTAGCATGTCCCATCATCTCCGCTCTGTGTGACTTGGAGTGTCCCATTATCTCCGCTCTATGTAGCTTGGAGAGTCCCATCATCTCCGCTCTATGTGACTTGGAGTGCCACATTATCTCCGCTCTATGTGACTTGGAGTGTCCCATCATCTCCGCTCTGTGTGACTTGGAGTGTCCCATCATCTCAGCTCTCCATGTGCCTTGGAGTGTCCCATTATCTCCGCTCTGTGTGACTTGGAGCGTCCCATCATCTCCGCTCTGTGACTTGGAGTGTCTCATCATCTCCGCTCTATGACTTGGAGTGTCACATCATCTCCGCTCTATGACTTGGAGTGTCACATCATCTTCGCTCTGTGTGACTTGGAGTGTCCCATCATCTCCGCTCTGTGACTTGGAGTGTCACATCATCTCCGCTCTGTGTGACTTGGAGTGTCCCATCATCTCCGCTCTGTGTGACTTGGAGTGTCCCATCATCCCCGCTCTGTGTGACTTGGAGTGTCCCATCATCTCTCTACGTGACTTAGTATGTCACATCATCTCTGCTCTATGTGACTTGGAGTGTCCCATCATCTCCACTCTATGTGACTTGGAGTGTCCCATCATCCCCGCTCTGTGTGACTTGGAGTGTCCCATCATCTCTCTACGTGACTTAGTATGTCACATCATCTCTGCTCTATGTGACTTGGAGTGTCCCATCATCTCTGCTCTATGTGACTTGGAGTGTCCCATCATCTCTGCTCTATGTGCCTTGGAGTGTCCCATCATCTCCGCTCTGTGTGACTTGGAGTGTCCCATCATCTCCGCTCTGTGTGACTTGGTGTGTCCCATCACCTCCGCTCTACGTGACTTGGAGTACCCCATTCCACTCTTGCTCTAAGGTTTCCCCTTATCTCCGCTCTATGTGCCTTGATGGAAGACAAAATGGTGGGAATTGTCGGACCATAAAGGGGGCAATTTTTGGTTTCATTGTAACTCAGCTGGGCATTGGCAAGATGTGCCCTGCGCCCGCCTGAAGGTGCCAGTGTTGGCCCTGATCCATTTTTGTGTTCGGTCCTCATTTGCATTAATCTGGTGAGCTGACGGTGTGAAAAGCATTTCTTAAAGGCAGCTTGCTGATCTGGGGATGGGAAACCTGGTGAGGCGGATGATTTTGATGGTCCTGCAGCAACACCCTATAAGGAATGGAAGCATCAGGTGTGAAAGGGAGCAGCAGTTTTCAACACCAGACAAACTCTTTGCTGCCTCAAAGCAGCATGGAGATGAACTATCAGAAGCCTTTTGAAACATACAAACATAGAAGATAGGAGCAGGAGTAGGCCATTCGGCCCCTCGAGCCTGTTCCGCCATTTAATGAGATCATGGCTGATCATCCAAATTCAGTACCCTGTCCCTGCTTTCTCCCCATATCCCTTGATCCCTTTAGCTTTAAAACACAAAACCCATGAGCGACTGCAGTAAAAATGAGTGCCAATGCTGTTTGCAGCTTAACTGACTGCTAAGGATCTCTTTAATGGATGCTCAAAATGGCTGCCTCCCAACTTCAACCACCCATGTTTGGTGGGTGGGAGCAGGAACTGGTGGTAGCCACACAGGCAGAGACATCATCGACCCTGATGACCAGATATTCATGAGACCCCACGCTTGGAGCTCCAGCCACCTAGATTGAAGTCACCCAAAAATTGGAAAGGGAGGGGGGTGGGGTGTCACTAAGTGGTAAGTCAGTGCTTCAACTCTACTCGGTATTTTGGTCCCACTACTGATCATTTTTAGATGGAAACAGAGCAGTAGCGACACCAAAATATCCCCCAAAGTGTATTCAAGGCCAGACATGCCCATGCTGAAAGTTTCATTCGGTATTGGGTTTGTTTCATTATAACATTTGTTAATTGGATACAAGAGTTCTTTCTCATTCAAACTCATGTTTCCTCATTCAAACTACAACCAAAAGGTAAACTTTTTTTACATACATGTGTCCCAAAACCTTTAACCTTGTAGAGTTTATGTTCTAAATAGCATCAACATTGGGGCATTTGAAATCCAGTGATGGCTTTCCAATATTCCTAGTATCAAACACAATCTATTACCTCTTTGTAAGTTGATGGGAGACACTTTCCATTCTGTTCTGCAATATCCTGAGCAATTTTCAATGCTTCTTTGATTTTCTTGCGAGATAACAACCACCGAGGAGATTCTGGGATTAAGCTAAAAGTGGAAAGGGCCAAATTTGTAAAATTAATTCTGCCATGCAGTAAGTGAGTGCTGTACAGTATTAATCAATGGGAAAGTTTGCAGTAAATTTAAATTACCAGCAGTAAAGCAGCAAGACAAAGTTTGGGACGGTAATGGCCATTTGGATTCCTTTCCAGGATTTAATCAAGTATGCAAAACCAGGAAGTAACATTATACCCAACGAGAAAACCGCTTGTGTTACAACAATAACAACTCGTCTGTATCTTGACCCAACCAGTTCTGTGGCTGAAAAGAGATAACAGTGTAATTTGCTCCAAAGATTATAATGGTAGGTACACAATAAAACATCAAATATGTATGGTTATTTGCATTTGACAATAACTGAAGGAGGTTGTCCTTAGGGCTGCCAATGACAGAAGCATGGTAGAAGACTTCTGTTCATGGTAGCCCATCTGAGGGATGAGTGAAACTTGGTTGCGTTATTACGTCAGCAGGAAGGGATTTGTGTATGGAAAATGCACCACTTTTGCTACACTTAGAAAAACCCTGTTCAATGCTGCAGCACCACAAGAATTCATGGTGTTAATATCATACATTAGAATTCATGGGTGTTAATATCATATACTAGAATACATGGGTGTTGATATCATAAAGTAGAATACATGGGTGTTAATATCATAAACTAGAACTCATGGGTGTTAATATATACTAGAATTCATGGGTGTTAATATCATATACTAGAATTCATGGGTGTTACTATAAATTCATTAGAATTTATGGGTGTTAATATATACTAGAATTCATGGGTGTTACTATCATATACTAGAATTCATGGGTGTTACTATAAATTCATTAGAATTTATGGGTGTTAATATATACTAGAATTCATGGGTGTTACTATAAATTCATTAGAATTTATGGGTGTTAATATATACTAGAATTCATGGGTGTTAATATATACTAGAATTCATGGGTGTTAATATCATATACTAGAATTCATGGGTGTTAATATATATTAGAATTCATGGGTGTTAATATATACTAGAATTCATGGGTGTTAATATATACTAGAATTCATGGGTGTTAATATATACTGGAATTCATGGGTGTTACTATAAATTCATTAGAATTTATGGGTGTTAATATATATTAGAATTTATGGGTGTTAATATATACTAGAATTTATGGGTGTTACTATATACTAGAATTTATGGGTGTTAATATATACTAGAATTTATGGGTGTTAATATATATTAGAATTTATGGGTGTTAATATATATTAGAATTTATGGGTGTTAATATATACTAGAATTTATGGGTGTTAATATATACTAGAATTTATGGGTGTTACTATATACTAGAATTTATGGGTGTTACTATATACTAGAATTTATGGGTGTTACTATATACTAGAATTTATGGGTGTTAATATATACTAGAATTTATGGGTGTTACTATATACTAGAATTTATGGGTGTTAATATATATTAGAATTTATGGGTGTTAATATATACTAGAATTTATGGGTGTTAATATATACTAGAATTTATGGGTGTTACTATATACTAGAATTTATGGGTGTTACTATATACTAGAATTTATGGGTGTTACTATATACTAGAATTTATGGGTGTTACTATATACTAGAATTTATGGGTGTTACTATATACTAGAATTTATGGGTGTTACTATATACTAGAATTCATGGGTGTTACTATATACTAGAATTTATGTGTGTTACTATATACTAGAATTTATGGGTGTTACTATATACTAGAATTTATGGGTGTTACTATATACTAGAATTTATGGGTGTTACTATATATTCCATCTGACTTCAATCCACTCCCTGGCCAGCCTCTGAGGCTGAACCACACCGTTCACAACCTTGGTGTTCTATTTGACCCTGAGATGAGCTTCCGACCCCAAATCAGCTGAATCACCAAGACCGGCTACTTCCGTCTCCGTAACATCACCTGCCTCTGCCCCAGCCTCAGCCTATCTGCTGCTGAAACCCTCATCCATACCTTTGTTACCTCCAGACTCGACTATTCCAACGCACTCCTGGCCGGCCTCCCACCTTGCACCCTTCATAAACTTGAGCTCATCCAAAACGTTGTTGCCCGTGACCTAACTTGCACCAAGTCCCATTCACCCAACACCCCTGTGCTTGTTGACCTACATTGACTCCCACTCCGGCAATGCCTTTAGTTTAAAATTCTCATCCTTGTTTCAAATGCTTCCATGGCCTCACCCCTCCCTATCTCTGTAACCTCCTCCAGCCCTACAACACCCCGTGATCTCTGCGCTCCTCCAATTCTGGCCTCTTGTGCATCCCCAATTTTCACTGCTCCACCATTGACGGCTGTGCCTTCAACTGCCTCGGTCCTAAGCTCTGGAATTTCCTTCCTAAACCTCTCCGTCTCTCTACCTCTCTCTCCTCTTTTAAGACACACCTTAAAACCTACCAAGCTTTTGGTCACCTGTCCTAATATCTTCTTATGTGGCTCAGTGTCAAATTTTGCCTGATAATGCCCTTGTGAAGCATCTTGGGACATTTTACTACATTAAAGGCGCTATATAAATGCAAATTGCTGTTGTTGTATACTAGAATCCATGGTGTTACTATAAATATACTAGAATTTATGGGTGTTAATTTAATAATATTGTAGGAACGGAGGTTCCTAGCAAAAAGACTGAGTTCGACTCAGGTAATTAAATTAATGAACTTTAATGAAAACAAACGAGTTTAAACTGGAAACTGCTAGAACACATCAATAACAGGTCTGCTCTCCTTGAGGGCTCCATGAGGACTGATCCCCTGATCAGGAGAGTGACGTCATGACGTCATCACATTCTTCCCGCCATTGGGGCATCACGTGACTCACGGCATGACGTCATCACGTTGAAACCGTGCTGTAAAGGTAACTAGGCATTGTTCAGTCAAACAGTGTAATTAAAGGTACAGGCACAGACAGTAACTACATTGCTGTTAAAGGAATTATGTACAACTGCTCTGAGTCCTTTGGTGGCTCCGCCACAATATACTTGAAATCATAGTGTTAATATCATATACTCGATTTATGTCAATATCATATACTAGAATCCATTATATTTATATCATATAATAGAATTAACGGTGTTAATATTATATACTGTAGCTTCAGTTCTTTTGGGTATCGAAAAAAGTCTGTGGAATTGTATTTTGATTTCACAAAGAATCAAATTGGCTCAGAGAGGCATTCCAGTTTTAGTGTTTAAGTTTGCATTGGCCAAGGTAAGGTGTCTTAGGGGTGAATTTTCTCGTGGCTTCTCCTGCTCCACTGCCGTAACTTTGGCGGAAAATCCATTTACATGCAAATAGTAGCCTAACCTCTGATACCACCTTAATCAATCGGGTATCTATCACTCACTGTATACCTCAGGATCCTAGCCATTCAACAAGAAACCAAGCACCAGCTAGTGAATCTCGCTCTCACAAGAACACTACCAGTCATTGAACATGGTGTTGACAGAAGCAGTAAGTGACATAATCCTTTAATGCTGTTCGGGACTTTAAAAATTTGTCGCCAAGAGGGTCAGAGTTTATGTCGATGTTGACATTTAAGTGCACAAAGGGAATGGGACTCTTTATTATCAACATAAATGGAATGTTGAAATAAACAGGCTCAAGATTAAGTGGGTAGGGCTGTACTACTGAAACTTTTCCACAACATATGAGGTGAAAGCATCCCTCGCAGGCATGTTCAAGGCAGCCACATTAATACACAAGAAAGGGAAACGTCCACTTCATGTCTTTTCAACAGACCCATATCCCTCCTCAGTAACAACTATAAAATACAGACAAAAATTTATGGTCCCACATCTACCCAGATGAAATGGGCTTCGGGTAGTTGTCTAATCAAGAAACACCAGGCAGCTATTTATCATGGTCCTCCACTACAGTGACACTGAACCTCCACTCACATGCTCTCAGATCAAGCAGAGAAAGCATTCAAATGTGCAGAGTGGGGCATCTTTCTCCCCATGCTTGTGAAAATGTCCTTTGGGAAGGCATTCTGCAAATGGATGAAAGCCCTTTACTCACACCTTACACCCTGAGACATCGCAGAATTGGATCAGAGCCCTTTACTCACACCTCACATTTACAGTGCGCATCAATAGCTCCAACTTCACCCACCTCCCCCACTTCATCATCCTGGCCAAAGAATCAGTGGAAACAGCAATAAGAATAAATTACAAACATTTTCATATTGTTTGAATCAGCACATTTTTAACATTTTATTCTGTTTAACTAATAACCAACATTACAAAATTGCTTGAGTCAAACCAACAAGCCAAAAGTTCTGTTATACCCTTCTATTGCATTATTTTCCTTGGGGACCCAATTATGATGCTTACAAAAATTAATAGAAGGGCTTTATTCATTTGTATGTACTTGCCTACATTTGACAAACAAGTTTTCAGCATAATCTCAAACACCACCTAGATAGTCTTTAACATAATGCGAAACAGTATTGCTAAAGATTAACAAGAGTTTTAACATTATGTTATTGTGAAAGCATTTGATACCCTGAGCCTGAAGAGAAATTAAGGAACTACCCTATTTGTGTTGGAAAAAAACAAGATTGGAAGGATCACGATCCAAGCTTTTTAAACAATATGGGGAATTGATAATGTGAATGACGACAGATATTTTATACAAAGCCCACTTTATACAACAGATATTTTATACAATTTTAACAGAACTGGAATGTGGAACTGTAAGCTGATGAAGCTACAGAGTAAACATAGGGGATAACATCTTCACATTTAAAGCAATTGACTTATGGAATAGATTGGCACTAACTCAATGAATACTGTGGAGCTGTTGAAGTATTCAAAAGGGAATTAAACTAATTCTTGGCTCAACAGGGGGGGGAGGGGTTAGAAAAAGAATTAAAATGGCCGGTTCAGCTCCTGCAACAAGACCTTGATGATATTTCAAGCCAGGAAGCTGAATGGCCCTCTCACAAATTCTTACAAAGTAGGATCGCTGGCACATGAGACCATAAAATAAACCTCAGGAATGAGAAAGTTATGAAACATTCAAATTGATATTCAGCAGGTAATGGCAAATTTCTGGTGTTCAATACCTGGTCCTTCCACCTTGCGATTGTTTGCTGTACCTTGTCTTTTTGAAAGAGGTGACCAAATGCATGGCTAGCTTTTGAGTGATCATGGTTAGGATCTCTAACCCTGGGTCCTGACACCACTGAGCACAAGTACAATGAGGTACACAAAGGCACAGGAGCAAAGGAACCTTCGGCATCCTGGAAAAGGCAATATGATGCAAGTTATCCTGTCATTTAAGCCCACCTTTAAAACCCATGTGGTTCATTTTTATCCCATCCTTGTCCTAGTACTCAATCCATATTCAGAGTGTCCAAAATCTTTGTCTTCATAGACCATATGGGTGCAAAACATGGAGCTTCAGGTCTACTTGCAAAGTTTAACTCCACGTTTAGTTTGTGTATATCACAAACTGCTTATACACTTCTATTGTATTATTTTCCTTGGGGACCCAATTATGATGCTTACAAAAATTAATAGAAGGGCTTTATTAATTTGTATGTATTTGCCTACATTTGACAAACAAGTTTTCAGCATAACCTCAAACACCACCTAGATAACCTTTAACATAATGTAAAACAGTATGTTAAAGGCTATCTGGGTGCTTATTGGTGTTCTGATCTAGGATGTATCCACCCATGATGTAACAGCACCAATAATCATCCTTTCCAAAGCTGCAGACCCACAGGTTAGTTGGGTCAGCATTGCATTATCTTATGGTGCTGATAACGTGGAAGATCACCACTGGCACAAAAAGCTGACCTCTTTGGATTGTGTCAGGTTAGCACATTGGCATAATTTTCTGGCACTCCAGATACATTGCTCATGAATCCACTGCCCAACAGTTGCACTGCTGATCCCAGCCTATTTAGATAATTCAAGAGGAAATTCCTCCTTTATACTTTCCCGACTGCTGAAGGTGAGATCATGTGGTGGCGTGATATAAAAAAGAAAAAAAAGACTTGCATTTATATAGCGCCTTTCACGATCTCAGGACGCTTTACAGCCAATGAAGTACTTTTGAAGTGTAGTCACAGTTGTAATGTAGGAAACGCAGCAGCTAATTTGCACACAGCAAGGTCCCACAAACAGTAATGTGATAACCAGACAATATGTTTTTGTTATGTTGGTTGAGGGATAAATATTGGCCAGGACATCGGGGATAACTCCCCTGCTCTTCTTCAAAATAGTGCCATAAGATCTTTTGCATCCACCTGAGTGAGCAGACAGGGCCTCGTTTTGACGTCGCATCTGAAAGACGGCACCTCCGACAGTGCAGCACTCCCTCAGCACTGCACTGGATTGTCGGCCTAGGTTTTTGTGCTCAAGTCCCTGGAGTGGGACTTAAACTTATAACCTTTTGACTCAGAGGCGAGAGTGATACCCACTGAGCCACGGCTGACACATATTCCACTAAGTCAGAATATAGTAGCAAGGGTTCTCTGCTCCACCCCCCCAGGTGTTGTTGAATTACTAGATATTGGGCAAGTAAAGATGCACTCTGGTTCAGAGGGGACATGAGGTTCATTTACAGGAGTTATCAATGATGCTCAGCCGAAGGAGAATATGTAGCGTAAAAAAATGAAAAATGTAATGAGTATCATTGTCTTGATCAGTATGTATCTACTGATGTACCCTCATGTTTTATTTTAAGTTGCCACTGTTACTTTATAGATCAGTGCTTGGGCCTCAGCTATTTACAATCTATATTAATGACTTAGATGAAGGGACCGAGTGCAATGTATCCAAGTTTGCTGACGATACAAAGCTAGGTGGGAAAGTAAGCTGCAAGGAGGACATAAAAGCCTGCAAAGGGATATAGACAGGTTAAGTGAGTGGGCAATAAGGTGGCAGATGGAGTATAATGTGGGGAAATGTGAGGTTATTCACTTTTTTAAATGGTGAAAAACTATTAAATGTTGGTGTTCAGAGAGATTTAAGTGTCCTCGTACAGGAAACACAGAAAGTTAGCAAGCAGGTACAACAAGCAATTAGGAAGGTAAATGGCATGTTGGCTTTTATTGCAAGGGGGTTGGAGTACGAGTAAGGAAGTCTTGCTACAATTGTACAGGGCTTTGGTGAGACTACACCTGGAGTACTGTGCACAGTTTTGGTCTCCTTATCTGAGAAAGGATATACTTGCCTTAGAGGCGGTGCAACAAAGGTTCACTAGATTGATCCCTGGGATGAGAGGTTTTCCTATGAGGAGAGATTGAGTAGATTGTACCTATGCTCTTTGGACTTTAGAAGAATGAGAGGTGATCTCATTGAAATATATACGATTCTGAGGGGGATTGACAGGGTAGCTGCTGAGAGGTTGTTTCCCCTGGCTGGAGAGACTAGAACTAGGGGGCATAGTCTCAGGATAAGGGGTTGGCCATTTAGGACTGAGATGAGGAGGAATTTCTTCACTCAGAGGATTGTGAATCTTTGGAATTCTCTGCCCCAGAGGGTTGTGGATGCTGAATCGTTGAGTATATTCAAGGCTGAGATAGATAGATTTTTGGACTCTAGGGGAATCAAGGGATATGGGGATTGGGTGGGAAAGTGGAATTGAGGTCGAAGATCAGCCATGATCTTATCGAATGGCGGAGCAGGCTCAAAGGGCTGTATGGCCTACTTTTGCTCCTAATTCTTATGTTCTTATGGTGTGAAGCTGTTTTCAAATATGGTGAGTTGTCACCACCAAAACCTTTTATTCATAAATACTCTTGAGCCATGAAGAGCCAAAATATGGCACTAGATTCACCCATCGCCATATTCCCCTGGTCAATGGGGTCAATCATTATCAAAGATGGTGAGTGGAATACACTGGAGCAGTCATCGAGTCCGGCAGTAACAATGGGTAGATTTTTGTCTGGGCCCGTTTTACAAGGCCAGAATGTGCCGGAATTTGAAGGCACCCAAAAAACAGGTGCAACGCATGCTAGTTTCTCCTCCATCATCTGATAATTGCTGTGATTTTATGCTGACTGGCTAGAGTCATAGAGTCATAACGGCATAGAAGGAGGCCATTTGGCCCATCGAGTCTGTGCTGGCTCTCTGTAGAGCATTCCAGTCAGTCCCATTCCCCCGTTCTATCCCTGTAGCCCTACAAGTTTATTTCCCTCAAGTGCCTATCCAGTCTCCCCTTGAAAGCATTGAGTGTTTCCGCTTCCACCACTTCCGTCGGTAGCGAGTTCCAGGTCATCACCACTTGCAGCGTAAATTTTTTTTTCCTCACATCCACCCCCCCCGTATCTCTTGCCCAAAACCTTAAATCTGTGTCCCCTAGTCCTTGTACCATCAACTAGTGGGAACAGCCTTTCCCTGTCTAGCCTATCCAAACCCGTCATAATCTTGTACACCTCTATCAAATCACCCCTCAACCTCCTTTGCTCTAATGAAAACAAATCCAGCTTCTCCAACCTGTCCTTGTAGCTAAGATCCCCCATCCCCAGAACCATTCTAGTAAATCTGCTCTGCACCCTCTCAAGTGCCTTCACATCCTTCCTAAAGTGTGGTGACCAGAACTGGATGCAGTATTCCAGTTGTGGCCTAACCAGCGCTTTATAAAGGTTCAGCATAACTTCTCTACTTTTTTACTCAATACCTCTATTTATGAAGCCCAAGATCCCATATGCTTTGCTGACTACTCTCTCAATATATCCCGCCACCTTCAGGGACCTATGCACATTAACTCCCAGGTCCCTCTGTCCCTGCACACTCTTTAAAACTGTGCCATTAAGTGTATATTGCCTCTCCCTGTTTCTTCTGCCAAAATGCATCACCTCACACTTCTCTGTATTAAATTCCATCTGCCACTTGTCTGCCCACTCTACTAGCCTGTCTATGTCCTGTTGCAGTCGTTTGGTATCATCCTCACTGTTTGCCACACCCCCAAGTTTGGTGTCATTGGCAAACTTAGAAATTCTACTCTGTATTCCAATATCCAGGTCATTTATATATATCAAAAAAAGCAGTGGCCCCAGCACTGACCCTTGGGGAACACCACTGTCTACCATCCTCCAGTCTGAAAAACAGCCATTTACCACAACTCACTGTTTTCTGTCCTTAAGCCAATTCCTTATCCAAGGTGCCACTGACCCACCTATTCCATGAGCCTCAATTTTGTTAATCAGCCTTCTATGTGGTAGTACAGGAAACTTCGCGATATCCAGCACCGACGGAACCGAGCTGCTGCTGATCTATCAAAACTTCCGGATAGACCAGCGCTAATGTTGAAGGATACGGAGGTTTTCATCTCCGTATCTGACAACAAACACTGTTGCTTAGCAACAGCTTGTAAACACTCGGCCTGTACCTTGGAAGCATCTCTGAAGCTGTTGCTAAGCTACAGAGATGCTTTCCAGAGCCTGACTGTTAAAAAAATGCTAGGAGAAGAAAAAAAACCTAACCAAAACGGCTGCTGATTTCTGCCGTTAGATCGAGGTTTCCGGACATACAACCTCCAGATAAACCAAAGTTTCCTGTACCTGGATCAATGCACTTAAATAACATTTGACGAGGAAAAAAATGAATGGAATATTGTTGATTTAGAGGACATTTTCTTTTTGAATAATTTATACGGTCCAGTAGAAAGGCTATTACGGCTTTAAGAATTCTGAATAGCATTGTGTGTGCAATCACGAACGCAAAATTGTTTCTTTAAAAGGCATTCGCTACATTAAGTCACATTCTGGTTTAAGACTTACCAATGACAGCATTGATCACGCATATCCCTCTTCCAAACAAGCCCTGCAGGATTCGAAAAATCACAAACACTGGGTAAACTGGTGCAACTGCGACAACAATCCCAGCAACTCCTGTTCCAACCAGACAAGCCAGTAAACAAAGCTTTCGGCCAAACCTGCAAATGGAAAGAATTTTTTCGCTTAGGCAAGGAAGGAGTCAAGAAGACAATTGAATGATCAGACTGTGGCTGTCACGTACCTATCTGCAGCATAGCCTGTGATCAGTGCTCCAAGGAAAAAGCCTATTTCAATACAGGCTTGAGACATATCCACCTTCCAGGCATCTTCACATACAAGTTCATACTTTGGAAGAAGTAAATACAGGGAGACAAAGGAGATGGTTTATTAATTGTATGGGTTTTCAATGCCTTTACAAGTCTCAGGAGTTATAAATACAGTACACATAAGTCTAGAAATTACTGTTGGTGATATTAGCAGATAAACACTTAGGCCTAGAAATTCACTGGCCTTAGCGCCGCTTTTGAGGCGCTAGAGGGCCTAGCGGCGAAGTTATGGCCAGTTTTGAAATTGACAGGGGCCCTAAATCGGCGTTAGGCCGGTAGCGCTGCGCCGGCACCGATGACGTCATCGGTGTGCGCAGCGTCCCGGTTGCCATGGTAACCCGCCCGAACTCGGAAATTGAGTTGCGGCCGCCTCGCCCGTGGCAGCCGCAAGCAACGTTCTGGCAGAGGTGCCTTACAGAACGTTGCGCCGGCGCATTAAAGGCCCCGCGGCGGCCGGCCGCTTTCCCGCCGCCCGCCTGGCCGCAGCTCCCTCCCCGGACTTCCCCCCCCCCCCCCCCCGGAACAGAAGCAAGCCCGGCACTTGTCCGAGGTGCCGGGCTCATTTTTAAAAAGATTATCGCGGGCCACGGCCGGGTGCAGGCAGCTCCTCCTTAAGGGAAGGAGGAGGCCTGCACTTCCCAAACCTGCCGCACCGCAGCGGGCGCCGCAGCGCCGGAATAGCGCCGAAATTCAGCGCATAGCGCCAGTTTTCAGGCGCTAACAGCTTTCAGCAGCGCCGGCAGCCGTTTGGGCGCAGAAGTAGTGAATTTTTGGCCCGCCCAGCGTGACTTAGCTCCGGCACTAACTTCCGGCGCTAAAGCCGTCGCTGCGCCAAAACCCAATTTCTAGGCCTTAATGTATGCTTAATGTCATTCCTTTAGCATAGGCTAAACAAGTTAATACCTGTGATAAAGAGCAAAAAGAGGAATGTCATTTGAGCATATTCATTGTTCATCCACTGAAATTCCCCACAGCAATTATTAGTCTATTATGAATGAGCAATACCTAAGGACTCAGTCAGTTATAGTCACACAATTAGAATTATTAACACTGTTTCCCATTATCCATCCAAATAGTTTAACTAATTGACAGCTTCTTCCTTGAATCCCTTTCAGCCAGAAGTCCCTTGTATGGAACTTTATCAAATAACCTTTTAAAATCAAGGCATGAAATATAATTTTATTCCCATGTCTTTCAGGTGACACATTAAACCAAGGTTCCATCTATTTTTTCAGGTAGGGGTAAAAGATTCCATGGTACTATTTGACGAAGAGCACAAAGTTCTAGTCAGGTTTCTTGGTCAACATTCATCGCAAACCTAATACCATCAGAAAATAAAGATTAACTGGTTATTTATCTTACCTTGATGTGCAAATTGGCTGCCACATTTGTGTCAGAGCAACCTTGACTACACCCCAAAGCTAATTCATTGGCCATGAAATGCTTTGGGATGTCCTGGGGATCTGAAAAGCGCTATATAAATGGGAGTTCTTTCTTCTTTCATGTGCTGAGAGATGTTGATTGAGGGTCAATTCTTTAAGTCTGCAACCTCAAATCAATTGCAGGCTTAGAAATCATAGAATCATGCAACACAGAAGGAGGCCACTCAGCCCATCGTGAATGTACCAGCTCTTTGAAAGAGCTATCCAGTTAGTCCCACTCTCCTGCTCTTCCCCCATAGCCCTGAAATGTTTCCTTTTCAAGTATTTATCCAATTCCCTTTATAAAGTTACTATTGAATCTGCTTCCACCACCAATTCAGGCAGTGCATCCCAGATCATAACAACTCACTGCGTAAAATAAAATTCTCCTCATTTCCCCTCTGGTCTTTTGGCAATTATCTTATGCTGCGTACACAGCTCAAGACCAGCCTGACAGTCCATCACTAAAGCCCAAATTATGCTGAAAAAATAACGGCGTCTGTTAGTAATGTGCAAATCGGCCAGCAACTTGTGGCGAGGAAGAGATACCCTGTGAATTGCAATTCAGCACAAGTTGCTGGACAATTTGCTTCATGAAAACAGCATTTTGCCCGTAACCTCCACGTGATTTCATGAAGTTTCTGCAGTTGCCCATTCATTGCCCATTAAACTTGACACTGAAAGTCAAGTCTAGTAATTAACAGCGTGATAATTATTAATGACTGTCAATCAACTTCTTTTGCCCAGAAAGTGAACAATTATAAATGTGGAGTCTCTTTCCTTCAGGTTGTGAATTGTCGGAGATTACAAAAATGTCAAATTTTAAATTTTACATTTTTTTCTTACTTTTCATTTCAGTCTTATTTCTCTCTCTTAATTCACGCTTACTTTCCCTCACTTTATTTCTCTTTCTGTATCTGATTTTACATTGAATTCACCCACTCTAGTTCACCCTCCTTCTCAGTCCTTTGTTTATTTCTTAATCCTTAAATCTCATTGGTTAAGGAGATACAGTTTATCCTGTTGTTCACCAAGGTCCCAGATGCCCTGTTTCCCACGCTGCACCGTTATCAGCTCGCACTTCCAGCAATTTTGTGAGCAAAAATTGTTAAAATCTAAACATGCATGAACAAATCTAACAGGACACGCCGCTAGATTCCCCACTCTAGCAAAATCTGGGCCTACATCACCTTGGATCAACTATAGCTGTATCACTTCTCCCTCTCTGCAGTCAAAACCTCCAACTACTCCAGGGTCACCTTGGAGGGAAAGGACACCACAAATCGTCTCCTCTGAACCTCTTTCCCACCTCCTCCATCCTCCCCTCTGACATCCGATGTGAGGGGCTCATGGACTCTGTCTCTCAAAATTGAGATTATCTGTTCAACAACGGCTTGCATTTATATAGCAAGTTTTAACATCGTAAAATATCCCAAGGCGCTTCACAAGAGTGTTGTCAGACAAAATTTAACACCGAGCCACAAAAGGTGATATTAGGACAGATGACGAGAGAGCTTTTAAGGAGCAACTTAAAGGAGGAGAGAGAGGTAGTGAGGTGGAGAGGTTTAGGGAGGGAATTCTAGAGCCTAGGGCCTAGGCAACAGAAGGCACGGTCACCAATGGTGGAGAAATTTAAATCGAGAATGCGCAAGAGACCAGAATTGGAGGAGCGTAGAGACCTCAAAGGCTTGTAGGGCTGCAGGAGGTTACAGAGATACGGAGGGGCAAGGCCATGGAGGGATTTGAAGACAAGGATGAGAATTTTAAAATTGAGGCTTTGTGAACCGGGAGTCAATGTAGGTCAGTGAGCACAGGGGTGATGGGGGAATGGGGCTTAGTGCGAGTTAGGACACGGGCAGCTGCTTCCGTCCTAATGTTCCCAGTCCCCACTCTCCAATCCAAACACTGTGGTTGCCTTGCTATCTTCAACCTCCAACCGCTTATCAGATGAATAACCTCTATGACACTTACTACTTGCTGCTTGACCTAGCTCTGAGTTTGAACATAATCAGTACATGACTTTCAACAGCTTTGTCTGCTGTGTCACCTCCAGCAGGTCCCAAGTGTCACCCCCATCTTCAACACCATCCTGCTCCTCCCCTATTTGCTGTCCCTCAGCAGCATGATCCATAAACATAGGGTCAATGAGCTGAGCTTCAAACTCCGCGCCGAGATCACTTGCTTGCACCTCAAGAGCTTCTCTGGAATTTTGCCCGCTTATACCCCTACTTTCCCCTGCCATTGCCAAATCCCTCATCCATCAATAATGAAGAGTTGCAATAAAGTAAACAGGGAAAAAAATGATTTCCACTGGTCAGTGATGGCATAACTGTAAGATCATCAACAAAGGAATGAAGGGAGAGGTTAGGAGAAATTTTTTTTTACACAAAAAAGAAAGACTTGCATTTATATAACACTTTTCACGACCATCGGAAGTCCCAAAGCGCTTTACAGCCAATGAAGTACTTTTGAAGTGTAGTCACTGTTGTGATGTAGGAAATACGGTGGCCAATTTGTGCACAGCAAGCTCCCACAAACATAATGACCAGATAATCTATTTTAGTGATGTTAGTTGAGGTATAAATATTGGCCAGGACTTTGGGGAAAACTCTCCTGCTCTTCTTCGAATAGTGCCATGGGATCTTTTTCACCTACCTGAGAGGGCAGACAGGGCCTCAGTTTAACATCTCATCCAAAAGGCAGCACCTCTGACAGTGCAGCGCTCCCTCAGCACTGCACTGGAATGTCAGCCTAGATTTTTATGGTCAAAATCTCTGGAGTAGGACTTGAACCCACAACCTTCTAATTCAAATGTGAGGGTGCTACCAACTTAGCCAAGGCTGACTCCTCTATGTGTGGGTTGTTAGGACATTGAATGCCCTACCAGAAACAACAGTGGAAGCAGAATCCATACTAGCTTTTAAAAGGGGAGTGGATAAATATTTGAAAAAGAGAATTTTAAAAGGGTGTAAGGAAAGGACAGGGGAGCGTGACTAAGTGGAGAGCTCTTTCAGAGAGCCAGTGCAGAAATGATGGGCTGAAAAGCTTCCGTCTGTGCTGTAGAATTCTTTGATTCTACGTTTTTGTCACCTCAATGTTTCCAAAGCCATATTTGTCAATCTCCCCACCTGCATAAACTCCATCTCATCCAGAACCCTGTGGCCTGTGCCCCATCCTATAGAAAGCTCGCACAGCCATTACCCCGTGTTACTATTCAAGCTCATCTCCCTATACCCTCACTGCAAAAGTCAGTTTCAACAAGCAAGTCTGCATTTCCTATGAAACTAAATCTGGCCTTATGTGTGAAGCGAATGGAATAGCACATTACAGGATGGATAAAGAACCATATACTGTGGGTATGTATATGCATCAGAAATAGTACTTGCTGCCCACTCTTGATCTTTATGATAAGAGTACTCAGCCTCTGCCCTGCTCTTGGAGCCACAGTTTTAATATGGCTGGCCAGTGGTGATCCCAAAAATGTTCATGGTGGTGAATTAGATGGTGCCATGGAAGGTCAGGGGGAGGACTCTGCTTTCTCCTTTTCGAGATGGTGTGAATGGTACCTGCTACTTATCAGCACAAGCATGGAAGTTATTCAGGTCCTGTTGTAGGCCGCAATGAGCTGCTTCATTCTCAAAGGAGTCGTGAATGAAACTGAACACCGTGGAATTGTCAGCGAACAGCCCCACTCATGATATTATTATGAGGGAAAGCCATTAATAAAGTAGCTGAAGATTGTTGGACTAAACAGAATGGAGCAATGGAGAAAGGTTCTTTACCAAGATCATTAAAATAAATTGGAGAGGAACTGTGAGCCAAAAAAGACCAACTTTCTCTTCAAGAGAGTTAGCAACTGTACCACTAAAATGGAGAGGAGGATTCAGAGCCATTATGGGAGACATCTTTGGCAAGGAGTCAGTAACTGATGTTCCTAAGGGTTAAGTCTGTAACTAGCTAATCCTTTTAAAGAAAATTCATTAATTTAGCTGGTTATTTGCCGCTAGCAATCTTAGACAGAGGATGGAGTCTTTAAAGGTCAACTAGCCAATCTAGGCAATGGTGTTTGCACAGCTGGATACACACCTACTGATCCATCCTTTTTCATTCTCATTCTCAGTCACAATTTAGATTACAAAGTCTTCCCAAGATTTCTGCAAAATGCAGGATATCAGATAGAAAGGGAGGAGAGAACTAAACATGAATGAGAATCAATCACAGCCAGAATTCTACTGTAGGACTCAGTATAAAAAGAGAAGAAAACAACTCATTGGAACTCTGCCAGGGTAATAAAGTTACCCAAGACTGTTTATTGTCAGGAGAAAGTTGAAGGATCTGCACTCTGTACTTTTCTTCTACCTAACCAGAAGTGGGGACAAAAGGACAGCTACTTTCCATGGCTTGGGAAATAGCACGTACAGATTGCAGAGTGTATGAGTTATGATGGTTTATTGGGATTTCTATAAATTATTCACAGTTGTAAATGAGACTGTAAGTATTATCTCACACCAGAAGGAAAAATGGACAGTCTTTGTTACTTATACTTTTTTTCAGGACCTACTGTCAATGGTTTACCAGGGTGATACCAGGGATGATGGACTTCAGTTATGTGGAGAGATTTGAGAAGCTGTGATTTTTCTCCTTAGAGCAGAGATTGTTAAGAGGCGACCTAATAGAGGTATTCAAAATTATGAGGGGTTTGGTTAGAGCAAGTAGGAAGAAACTGTTTTCTCTGGAAGTGAGTTGGTAACCAGAGGTCACATATTTAAAATAATTGGCAAAAGAACCAGAGGGAACATGAGAATTTTTTCACAGAGTGTTGTTAAGATCTGGAATGCACTACCTGAAAGAATGGTGGAAGCAGAGTCCAGAGGAACTTTCAAATTGCAATTGGACATGAGCTTGAAGATGACTAATTTGCAGGGCTATGGGGAAAAAGCTGTGGTGTGGGACTAAATTGGACAGCTCTTTCACAGAGCCGGCACAGGCACAACGGGCTGAATAGCCTTCTGTGTTGTAAAATTCTATGATTCTATGAAGTTTCCTATTATATTTAGTTTTAGTCAGCCTTAGAAAGGTGCACTTTCATGATTAACCATATATGGACTGTAAGGAACAAGCGAGAATATTACCAGTATAATAATGTACATCCTGCCATACATTAGTGAAGCAAATGTGATCTTATTTACCTCGCTTACGATTGTTGTACGTGAACCATCAAAAAACCAACCATTCTTACAAGTTGTGCGTAGTACATCACCAGAACTATTTGTGATTAATGACACTGGGTATTCACAGCTGAGAAAAGTCGCATTCCAGTCTATATCATATCTTTCACACCGACTGTATGAGGAGCTGCCAGGTTTTTCCACAGGCACCGTGTAATTCCTTTCCTCTTCCAGAGACCACCCACACTCTTCTCTTAGCTCCAAAGTGCCAGGAGGGCCCCTGCACCAGTGATTTGGAATCACTCCCAGAAAAACAAAAACAACAATCAGGAATGAAAATGTTACCCCATTTAAAGACAAAAGCAGGATAATCCACTTCTGACATCTTCCAAACTCTCCGATGTCCTTGAAAACGTCATCAAATGTTAACATTATGCTGGCTGTGTAGCAGAGTGTCTTGTGTGAAGAGACAAAGATTTACTGCTCGCCAGCTTTGCAGGGTCACGTTCCTTGTCATGGGCTGTCACGGTTCATTGGTACAGAGTGAAACTAGTGCAGAGTACACATGCACACCATCTTAGAAAACTCTGATGAATAGCTTCAAAAACAGCTGACAACTCAGAAAAGCAATCAAAATTCAGAAACAGCCTTGAATATAGTCCACTGCACCAAGCTGTTTAAAATGTTAATTATCGGGATGTGGCATCTCTGGCAAGGCCAGCATTTCTTGCCCATCCCTAGCTGGCCTTGAGAAGGTGATAGTCAGCCGCCTTCTTGAAGCTGCAGTCCATGTGGTGAAGGTGCTCCCGCAGTGCTGTTAGGGAGGGTGTTCCAGGATTTTGACCCAGCGATGATGAAGGAACGGCAATATATTCCAAGTTGGGATGATGTGTGACTTGAGCAGGAATTTGGAGGGGATAGTGTTCCCATGGACCTGCTGCCCTTTAACTTATAGGTGGTGAAGGTCACGGGTTTGGGAGGTGCTGCCGAAGGAGCATTGGTGAGTCGCTACACTGCATTCTGTAGATAGTACACACTGCAGCCATGGTACGCCAATGGTGGAGGGAATGGATGTTTAAGCCGGTGGATAAGTTAAATTCAGTTTTTGTTACATTGAATTTCAAAATTTTTACCTTCAATTTGGGGACCACATTTCACAATTTGCTTCATTCTTCTGTGAAAACTGAAACCCAAAAGCCATGTCAATGATGTGACAACAAGTAGTTACATTGAGAGTGCAGTGGGACATAGAAACGGAGGCCGCGATTTTACTTACCTTGGCGGGTCCATGGCGGGCGACGTCGGTAGCGGGTCCC
Source organism: Somniosus microcephalus (assembly GCF_052327205.1). Taxonomy (NCBI): domain Eukaryota; kingdom Metazoa; phylum Chordata; class Chondrichthyes; order Squaliformes; family Somniosidae; genus Somniosus; species Somniosus microcephalus. The sequence goes on along the minus strand of NC_140989.1, from coordinate 174,563,920 downwards.
GACCCCGCTGCTGGCTCCATCCCGCTCTGTGAAATGATTTTCCCTTGATGGAGCTTGTTAAGCCCACCCAGTGCGTTTCCCGGGCCAATTAGAGGAAGCGGGTCTGGTGACGTCATTTCATGACGCGTCATCAGCCGGTTTCCTTAAAGGGACCATGGCCAACTTTATATTGCCATTTGTGCTGTAAGTGTTCTACAGCATTGAAGTGCAGCAAACACTGACAATGACTGCATAGAGGTGCAGGGTTGCTCCCAGGTTGTCCCATGACTCCCTCCATATGCTTATGGAGGGTGTCACAGCACGCAGGGAGGTCCTCTTCCCTTCCGATGGGTGGAAGACACCTCCCCAGGAGACCAAGACAGCCTGGTTGCAAATTGCACAGGAGGGCACAAGCAGGGATGTCAGGAGGATCTGAGTGCAGTTGCGCAAACCTTCCAATGATCTCATTAGATCACGAAACATTAGTACAAAGCTACACTCACCTTCATCCTGCTGTGCCTCTCATCACATCCCCATCACTCTGTGGGAGTCACTTCTCAGTAGATCACAAAATGTTACTGCAAAGCTACACTCAACCTCATCCTGCTGTGCCACTCATCACACCCCCATCACTCTGCCTTATCTACCCTACTCCTGCACATCCTTACTCACACCAACTTACCTTGCACCTCCACCCATCCCTCTCTATCTACATTATCACATCCCCATCTCACTAGCCACCCCTCACACTCACCCTCACCCTAGTGCAATCATACTAACTAACAACACACAAGGGTAGCCACTTGGGTGTTTTATCCAATGTTCATGTAAAGTTTCTGTTAATGTGGTGTCAAACATTGAAACCTTTATTTTCAACACTTTGTGTTCTTGGACAGATTTGTGTTCACCTTTGGAAGTGGCTTAGTGAGTTGTAGTGAATGGTGAGACATAATGGTACCCCCCCCCCCCCCGCAGTGGTGGTGGTGAGTGTGAAAGGAATGGCTACATTGTAGGGATGCTTTATGGTGTTGGTGTGGGGTGATGCCAACCTGGCGCATCATGTGGCAGCCAACGTGTACAGTGCCAAGTGAAGTAAATCTGGCCATGGTGAGGCCATCCCTGGCCTCCAGGGCAACAATGTCTTGGGGGCTGATGTCCTCTGTCCTGTGCAGCATCAGTTGATTGCGGAGAAGGTTGGTGTTGTTGGTGCTGCTGGTGTGCCTGGTACTGTTGGTGTTGGGCTGATCATGGTCGGATTCTGAGGACTAAGGTGAGACAATATAAAGGGCACCCATGGAATAGATAGCAGGTGGAGTAAAGATGATAGAAGCATTCTGTCAGTGGTGAGAGAGTTCTTCCAAAGAGGTGATACTGGATGGAGAGTGGAAAGTGGAAAGCCTGCAGAATCTGTGCTGGAAATGGACTGAGAAACAGCTTGTGGCTGAGGAAAGTGAAGATCCATCAGGTGGGAGATTTTACTGCACATTTCAAGCTGTCAAGGAATCAGCTGGACCAATGGCCACTGAACTCATGCCTCAGGTTGACAGCCGTGGTCCCCTAACAGCGTGGCTCCCGTGGCCATGAAGTTAAAGTGAAAAGGTAAGTTAAAAAAGCCTATTAATGATCTGTCAACAAGACAATAATAAGATTAATTGGGTTCCCCCGCTGCTGCCTGTCGGGTCTGTTCAGCGCTGATAGATCCGACATTGGGAAAGGCTTGTGGCGGCGGGTTGACAGTGGGGACCCGACCCGCCACTGATCTTGCCTGCTGACCCTCCGGAAAATTCCGGCCATAGGAATTACCAGATGAAAAAAGACCATGGCACATCTAGTTTGCCTTCTACCATCTTGGTTGTCGCATGATACAATGAAAATGGAGTTATTGACTAATTATAGCAATCTATCTCTGTTAATTAGCCTACAACAGACCCAGACATGACACGAGAAAAATCCCAATAGTGGAGAGCTTTGGGAACCATAGGTCCAAAGTCACCTGTTCCTCCCAAGCACGCTACACTTACCACATGTCATCTCTGAAATTACTTATATACTGTATTGCAAAATGTTATTTTCTGAGACAAATCAATCTAATTTGTATTTGAATGAATCAATACGAACTGCTTCCAACGTCTCCATTGGGAGCCTGTTGCATAAATTGACCACTCGCTCAGTGAAATATTGTTCCCACGGATTAGTTTTGAATTTACCCCTGTTCAAGTGCATGCCTCTGGTTCTACTATTATGGACAAGGTGAAACAGCTTGTCATGGTCGACATCAACATTCCCTGACTGTGCAGCTCTCTGCCGGTCCTGCGCAACCCGGGATTGGCTTTTTCAATGTTAAGTTTTGCGCATGTTTGCAAAACTGTGAATGAGCCACGCAGCCCTTTAAAGGGGCTGGGCACTCAAAAAAAATAAGAGGGAACATTGGTCTACATTATCGAGTCTTTTTAGAAGCCTAAAAAATACAGCCATCACAAAGGGCACAAAATGTACTCTGGGTGGGGGACTTCAATGTCTATCACCATGAGTGGCTCGGTAGCACCACGACTGACCGAGCTGGCCGAGCTCTGAAAAACATAACTGCCAGTCTGGACATGCTCAGTGCTGATAGACCCGACATTGGGAAAGGCTTGTGGCGGCGGTGGTGAGACAACCAACATGAGGGAAAAACCTACTTGACCTCATCCTCATCAATCTACCTGTTGCAGATGCATCTGTCCATGACAGCATTGGTAGGAGTGACCACCGCACAGTCCTTGTGGAGACAAAGTCCCATCTTCACACTGAGGATACCCTCCATCGTATTGTGTGGCATTACCACCATGCTAACTGGGATAGATTCAGAACAGATCTCATGGCTCAAAACTGAGCATCCATGAGGCATACTGGGCCATCAGCAGCAGCAGAATTGTATTCCACCACAATCTGTAACCTCATGGCCCAGCATATCCCTCACTCTACCATTAAAAACACGTCAGGGGACCAACCCTGGTTCAATGAGGAGTGTAGAAGAGTATGCCAGGAGCAGCACCAGGCGTACCAAAAAATGAAGTGCCAACCTGGTGAATATACAACACAGGACTACATATATGTTAAAGAGGAAGCAGCATGCTATAGACAGAGCTAAGCGATCCCACAACATACGGATCAGATCTGCAGTCCTGCCCCATCCAGTCATGAATGGTGGTGGATAATTAAACAACTAATGGGAGGAGGAAGCTCCATGAACATCCCCATCCTCAATGATGGCGGAGCCCAGCACGTGAGTGCAAAGACAAGGCTGAAGCGTTTGCAACCATCTTCAGCTATAAGTGCCGAGTGGATGATCCATATCGGCCTACTCCTGAGGTCCCCACATCACAAAAGCCAGTCTTCAAGCAAGATGATTCACTCTACGTGATATCAAGAAATGGCTGAGTGCACTGGATACAGCAAAGGTTATGGGCCCTGACAACATCCCGGCTATCGTGCTGAAGTCTTGTGCTCTAGAATTAGCTGCGCCTCTAGCCAGGCTGTTCCAGTACAGCTACAACACTGGCATCTACCCGACAATATGGAAAAACGCCCAGGTATATCCTGTCCACTAAAAAGCAGGACCAATCCAATCCGGCCTCGACAACATCCCGGCTGTAGTGCTGAAAACTTGTGCTCCAGAACTAGCTGTGCCTCTAGCCATGCTGTTCCAGTACAGCTAAAACACTGGCATCCACCCGACAAAGTAGAACATTCCCCAGGTATGTCCACAAAAAAACGCAGGACAAATCCAATCTGGCCAATTACCGCCTCATCAGCCTACTATCAATCATCAGCAAAGTGATGGAAGGTGTCGCCGACAGTGCTATGAAGTGGCACTTATTCACCAATAACCTGCTCACCAGTACTCATTTTGGGTTACACCAGGACCACTCGGTTTCAGACCTCATTACATCCTTGGTCCAAACATGGACAAAAGAGCTGAATTCTACAGGTGAGGTGAGAGTGACTTGCCCTTGACATCAAGGCTGTTTTTGACTGAGAGTGGCATCAAGGAGCCCTAATAAAATTGAAGTCAATGGGAATCAGTGGGAAAACTCTCTACTGGCTAAGTCATATCTAGCACAAAGGAAGATTGTTATGGTTCTGGGAGTCCTATCATCTCAGCCCCAGGACATCGCTGCAGGAGTTCTGTAGGGCAGTGTCCTAGGCCCAACCATCTTCAGATGTTTCATCAATGACCTTCTCTCCATCATATGGTCAGAGGTGGAGATGTTCACTGATGACTGCAGTGTCTGGTTCCCTTCACAACTCTGTCAATAATGAAGCAGTCTAGCCTGCATGCAGCAAGTCCTGGACAATATTCAGACTTGGGCTGATAAGTGGCAAGTAACATTTGTTTCACACAAGGGCCAGGCAATGACCCTCTCCAACAAAAGAGAGTCTAGCTGCCTCCTCTTGACATTCAATGGGATTACCATCGCAAAGTCCCCCACCATCTGTTGTGTATGTACCTTTAAGGGAATAACTGGTCTTAGACTGCAGTACCGGCAGTGACCACCCCTGTATAAAAGGCCCGAGCAGGCTTCTGTAGTTTTAGTTCCAGGTTGCCTCCATTCAGTAAAGACCTGTTATAACCAACTCCTGCAGTCCGTGTCTCAATTATACACGGACATAATACTGGCGACGAGCAGATACGAACTTACTTACAGTCTGCACCACCTCATGGGGATCCATCCCTGAAGCGAAGTTATCAGAGGTCGAGGCCAGAAGGAAGAAAGAAACAGAAGAAACGGGCGTCGACCGTGGACATCCGCCTCTGAGTCAGCGGAGTTGAAGATTTGCAGGAGAGGCTGTCGAAAGCGGGGCTTGGTTATCCTGTCGATGGTGCTTCAGCTAATCGGGCTGGTGGCAGGTAGTACACTGATCCTTCCTGGGCTGCGGCGGTCTAGAGCTCGAGCGGGTGGCTTGCAACGGGGCCGAGCAGCGTTGTCGGGAAGAGGAGAGAGAGAGAGGGTGGAGCACACAGGGCGCGGCCAGTGCTACGAAGCCGGACAGCGTACAGACCCGAGAAGAGGGAGGCAAGAGTCCCGCAGGGTTGTTCCGACTACGGGGAAATAATTAAAAAAAATTAAACGCGCAGAAAGCTGCGAGGAGCTGCAGTTTGCCACGGAAACCGCAGAGAGCGGCGTTAGCAGCAGCGCGGGGGGAAGTGCGCGAAGACCATAGGGCGTCGCCATCAAGGCATAAAACGCCAGCAACAGCGCTGGCAACAGCGGAGAAGACAGAAAGCGCGGGAGGCGCCATCTTAATCCAGCGGGGAAGAAGGCAAAGCGTGGGAGGCGCCATCTTAGATTTCCAAGATGCCGAAGACTGGCTATATCACTGCCTTCGATAATGCAATAGAAGACTGGACCACGTATGTGGAAAGAGTCGAGGTATATTGCGAGCAAACGAAGTAGCCGATGAGAAAAAGGCATCGGTACTGCTAAACTTAATGGGCGCAAGAACGTACGGCCTATTGCGGGACCTGATTACTCCAGCCAAACCGAAGGCGAAGAGTTTTAACAAAATTGTTGCTATCCTACAGGAACACCTAAATCCTGCACCGCTGCTGAAAGCAGAAAGATTTAAATTCCACAGGAGAAATCAGCATAAAGATGAGAGCAATGCTGATTACCTTACGGAACTACGCAAGCTATCAAAGCACTGCCAGTTCAGAGCAGGACTGGCAGATACCCTACAGGACAAATTTGTCTGTGGACCCCTGAGTGAAGGAACCCAGAAGAGGTTACTCTCAGAGAATGAGCTGACGCTAGATAAGGCTTTCAGCATGGCAGTATCGTACGAAGCAGCAGCAAGGGGAGCTGCGGAAATACAGCAAAAGCCACAGGAATACGGTACACACAAAATGACACGGGAATTTGCAAAATGTTATCGCTGCGGCAGAACAACCCATGACCAGAAGGACTGCTGGTCCAAGGACAAAATATGCAGGCAATGCGGAAAGATGGGACACATTGCACGAGTTTGCAGGTCTGGGAAGAAGACCAATGACAAGAAAAAGGCTACTAAGGAACCGTACAGGAAAGTACAAAAGATGACGGACAGTAGTTCCGAAGACCAGATGAGCGATAGGGAATCCGGGAACAAGAGACTAAGCTGTCTCAAACTTCACAACGTAATCGCAAAAGAGGATCACCGAACCATTTGGGTCACCCTCACGATAGCAGGGTCCCAAGTCAAAATGGAATTGGATACAGGATCAGCTCTAACCGTCATGAATCGACGAGACTACGAGCGGCTATTCTCACACATACCCTTGAAAGAGACATCCATTGTCTTGAAGACGTATACGGGGCAAAAAGTATACCCCAGAGGAAAAATAAAGGTGCCTGTCGAATACAACGGCAAGGAAATACGGAAATTGTATCTCTACATACTGCAAGATGGTGGACCACCGTTATTGGGACGTGAATGAATCAGAAAGGTAAGCTTAGACTGGCACTCAATTCAGGCACTGACGGTGGCTGGTAAAAAGGATGATGACGTCACTCCTGGACGATTGTCAACAATCTTAGCTAACGCCAAAGAGGTATTTCAACAAGAACTGGGCACTCTTAAAGGCGTAACCGCCTCGATAAAAATAGAAGAGATTGCAATTCCCAAGTTTTTCAAAGCAAGACCAGTACCATATGCAATTCGCCCAGCCGTCGAGGCAGAGCTGGAGAATCTGGAGAATGCAGACGTGTTATCTAAGGTAGACTGGAGCGAGTGGGCGACACCCATCGTTCCTGTCATGAAGAAAACGTTAAACAATAAGTCTGAGGAGCCAAGGAAGGTTCGCATCTGTGGGGACTTCAAGGTGACGGTGAACCCAGTCCTTCACACAGTACAATATCCTCTTCCAAGGATAGAAGATATCTTCGCCTCACTATCTGGAGGGAAGCGTTTTACAAAAATTGACCTAGCACAAGCATATTTGCAGATGGAGGTTGAAGAATCCTCTTGGAAGTATCTCACGATAAACACTCACAAAAGTCTTTACCAGTATAATCGACTGGTATTCGGAGTAGCATCAGCTCCGGTGATATGGCAAAGAGCGATGGAACAAGTCCTGCGAGGGATTCCGGGGACTCAGTGTTACTTGGACGACACCCTAGTGACAGGTGAAGATGACAGTGAACACCTTGCCAACCTAGAGCAGGTGCTCACTAGACTACGTGAACATGGGCTATGAGCCAATCGCCCCAAGTGCGAGTTTTTTAAGAAACAGATATCGTATTGTGGCCACGTGATTGATGAAGAGGGGTTACATAAGTCCCCTGACAAAATTGAAGCGGTAGTTAAGGCCCCAGCGCCTGAAAATGTGTCGCAACTGAGGTCATTCCTCGGATTGGTGAATTACTACCATAAGTTTTTGCCGAATTTGTCCACAATTCTGCACCCACTGAACGCCCTACTGCAAACGGGAGTAGCATGGAAATGGAGCGATGAATGTAAGCGGGCCTTTCAGAAGAGTAAGGACATAATCACTTCAAGAGAAGTATTGGCTCACTACAACCCATCACTACCGATAAGACTGGCGTGTGATGCGTCTCCCTACGGCATTGGGGCGGTACTGTCACATAAATTCCTTGATGGTTCAGAGAGGCCGATAGCTTTTGCGTCACGCTCGTTAACTTCAGCCAAGCGTAACTATGCCCAGATTGACAGAGAGGCCCTCAGCCTGGTGTGGGGGGTGAAGAAGTTCAATCACTACCTGCACGGTCAGAAATTTACTGTACTAACTGACCATCAACCTCTTGTCTCCATTTTCAACCCTCAGAAGGGCGTACCGATAATGACAGCACAACGGCTACAGAGGTGGTCCCTTTTCCTAGGGGCACACCAATATGACATCGAGTACAAAGGAACTAAACAGCATGGGAATGCTGATGGATTGTCGCGCCTACCGTTGCCAACGGTGGAAGAAGAACTTGCAGTGGATCCAGTGGAGATATTCCACTCGACCATAGTCGAATGTCTCCCTGTGACGAATGCAAACATAGAAAACGAAACACGAAATGACCCGACACTCTCCTGGGTCTATGATTTAACGGTGAAGGGATGGCCAGCACATGGCGAACCACTGCTGCCAGCATTCTCGCCGAGAAGAGAACAGCTGTTAGTGTGCAGAGGAACCTTGATGTGTGGATCCAGAGTAGTAATTCCACCCAAATTGAAGGATAGAGTGCTCAATGAGCTTCATGAGGGTCATCTGGGAGGGGTAAAAATGAAGAACTTAGCCAGAGCATTTGTGTGGTGGCCGGGAATCAATAGAGAAATCGAAGAGATGACCAAGAGCTGTACAGGATGCCAGAAGGTCCAAAACGCCCCACTACAAGCCCCTCTACATCCATGGGAGTGGCCCTCATCTCCATGGCAAAGGGTGCACATTGATTTTGCTGGTCCATTTATGGACTCGATGTTTTTAATTGCGATGGATGCACATTCAAAGTGGCCAGAGGTAATAAAAACGTCCTCAACCACCACAGAAAAAACTATTACAGTCTTACGAACCATATTCGCCAGGAATGGGCTGCCTGAACAGATTTGCTCCGACAATGGACCACAGTTTGTGTCTGAAGAGTTCCGGAGGTTCTTAAAGAACAATGGTGTTAAGCATTACACATCTGCCCCATATCATCCAGCCACTAATGGATTGGCCGAGAGGTTCGTTCAAACATTCAAGAAGGCTATCAAGGCAATGTGTAATGAAGATATACCCCTATAACACAAGATGGATAACTTCTTGTTTGCCTACCGGAATGCGACACATACGGTTACCAACCAAACTCCAGCCATGATGTTCTTCAATCGAAAACTACGATGCCGCTTGGATTTGGTTAAGCCAAACATCAGAAGAGATGTGGAGAACAGGCAGTTTCAGAATATGAATGAAAGGCCGACCAGGAGTTTTAATATAGGTCAACCAGTTTTGGCCCGGGACTACCGCACAGAGAAATGGCAGCCAGGAACGATCTGTACACGACAAGGACCTCTAATGTATACCGTGGACGTTGGAGAGAGCATTGTAAGACGCCATGCTGACCAGATTCTAGAGTCACTGGAAAACGTCAACTCCACACCACGATCTGAGACACCTGGCGATGAAACCGAAGTACCAATTGCATCTTCCGCAGAATTGGTGATATTGGAAGCAGACGAACCAAACAACGACATTGATCCTGACTCAACTTTGCCAGAAGAACCTGATACCCCAAAGAGGCGTTATCCAGACAGAATCAGGAAGCCTCCTCAAAGACTGAACTTATAATTGCTTAACTTCAACCAATGTATCTAGCAACCGTAATTGTAATTGTAATTAGTTATTATTTAGTTGTTAAATGAATATTATGTACTGTTTATCTAAAAGGGGAGGAATTGTTGTGTATGTACCTTTAAGGGAATAACTGGTCTTAGACTGCAGTACCGGCAGTGACCACCCCTGTATAAAAGGCCCTAGCAGGCTTCTGTAGTTTTAGTTCCAGGTTGCCTCCATTCAGTAAAGACTTGTTATAACCAACTCCTGCAGTCCGTGTCTCAATTATACACGGACATAATACCATCAACATCCTGGGCTCACCATTGAGCAGACACTTAACTGGACCAGCCGTATAAATACCGTGGCTACAGGAGGTCAAGGAAGGGAATGGAAGAGTCGGAGCTGGACCATGTGAAGGTGAGGGAAGGGTGGAAATTGGAACTTCTCTGTCTCCATTTCTGGGGATAGGCTATCGACAAACATCCACTATAAGCCCACTGACTCCCACAGCTACCTGGATTACACTTCTTCCCACCCCGCTTCCTGTAAGGACTCTATTCCATTCTCCCAGTTTCTCCGTCTCTGCCGCATCTGTTCTGAAGGTTCCACCTTCCATACTAGTGCTTCCAACATGTCTTCCTTTTTCTTCAACCAAGGATTCCCCTCCAGCGTGGTTGACATGGCCCTCGACCGTGTCCGTTCCATTTCCTGCACTTCTGCTCTCACCCCTTCCAGTCCCTCCCAGAATCACGATAGGGTTCCTCTTGTCCTTACCTTTCACCCCACCAGCCTCCACATTCAATGGATCATCCTCTGCCATTTCCGCCACCTCCAGCGTGATCCCACCACCAAACACATCTTCCCCCCGCCCCCCTTTTCAGCATTCTGAAAGGACCGCTCCCTCTGCGACAACCTGGTCCACTCCTCAATCACCCCCAACACCCCTTCCCCTTCCCAAGGCACCTTCCCGTGCAAGTGCAGGAGATGCAACACCTGCCCTTTTACCTCCTCCCTTCCCACTGTCCCAGGCCCCAAACACTCCTTCCAGGTGAAACAGCGATTTACTTGTACTTCTTGTAATTTAGTATACTGTATTCGCAACCTCCTCTACAATGAGGAGACCAAACGCAGATTGGGTGACCGCTTTGCGGAACACCGCCGTTCAGTCTGTAAGCATAACCCCCAGCTTCTGGTTGCCTGTCACTTTAATTCTCCGCTCCACTCCCACTCTGATCTCTCCATCCTTGGCTTCTTATACTGTTCCAACGAAGCTCAACGTAAGCTCGAGGAACAGCACCTCATCTTTCAATTAGTCACTTTACAGCCTTCTAGACTCAACATTGAGTTCACCAATTTCAGACTATACCCTCGGCCGCTATGTTTTCTTTTTTCTCTCACATGGCAGCTGTTGATGATTCTACCATTGCCATTTACACCTCATCTAGAGTCACCTTTTGTTTCTTAACTTGTCCCATTACCATCTCCTTTTGCCTTGCACCATCATCCCTTTTGTCTTTTAATCTCTCCTACCTTCCATCCTATCACAGACCTTCCCTTTGTTCTTTCCTCCCCTCCTCCCTTTCCCTGCCCCACACTTGCTTAAAAATCTGTTACTTCTCCAACTTTTCCAGTTCTGAGGAAGGGTCAGCGACCTGAAATGTTAACTCTGTTTCTCTCTCCACGATGCTGCCTGACCTGCTGAGTGTTTCCAGTATTTTCTGTTTTTGTTTCAGATTTCCATAATCTACAGTATTTTGCTATTGTATTGTGTGACTGGATAATCTGTTTGGTTAAGATGAATGGACAGAAAATTATGGGCTAATGTTGTGCAATTTCCTGATATGTACATGCCTGGAGTGCCAAAACTAAAGGTTATGGTTGCCTGCTCATGCTAAACTAAACCCTCTCACCTACTTCACTCTCAGTTTTATATGAAAAAAGGGATTAACTTGCTTCAGCTGAATCAGCTATTGCGTTGTTACGGGTGTGGTAGTGGACCCAAGTGCAGACAGACAGCCAGAGACCTGAGATGGAGTAAAACTCAAAAGATGCTTTAGTAGAAGGCTCTTCAAATACAGGACGTACAGAGAATTCTTCAAATAAACGACCAAAGTAACAATTCAAAGAAACAGAAGCGAGTATACAAAACGCAGGGCAAGGACTAGAAGCCAACCTGTGACTTGCAGGCATGAGAACTCAAGACTGAGCGACTGGGGCCAGAAATCGTCGGCTTAAATAACAGGCCTGATTACTCTGACGAGACAATTACTCGAATGAGACACAGGTGAGGAGAGAGGTACAGAGACATGGCAGCAGTGTACTGAGGCCTCCTAAACTGCCCTCTGGCGGCCAGCAGAGGAACGTGTAGCTGGGACCCTGACAGTAACCCCCCTAGGGACGGCACCTGACGTACCCACAGTAGCCTCTGGCTGGCGCTGGTGGAACTGCTGGATAAGCCCAGGATCCAGGATGTCCTGAGCCAGAACCCAGGAGCGCTCCTCGGGACCGTAATCCTCCCAGTCCACCAAATACTGGAGTCCCCCGCGGACCCGGCGGGAGTGAAGGAGATGGCGGACAGTGTAGGCGGGCTGGCCCCCTACTAGTCGAGGGGCTGGAGGTGGTCTGGTGGCTGGAGATAGGGGACTGGTCCGCACAGGTTTGAGACGGGAGACATGGAAGGATGGGTGGATCCTCATGGATCGAGGCAACAGGAGACGGTAGATAACTGGGTTCATCTTCCGGAGTATCTTGAATGGACTTCATTACACCCAGGTGTTTCAATATGCCCAGGTGATTCAATATGCCCAGGAGATTCAATATGCCCAGGTGATCCAATATGCCCAGGTGATCCAATATGCCCAGGTGATTCATTACACCCAGTTGATTCAAAATGCCGTGACGAGAGTACGGAATTCTATGGCGTAGTCCGATACACTATGATTCCCCTGATGGAGATGGAGCAGTCTATTGGCCACCTCTCGCCCGCTGACTGGATGGCTGAAGACTCACCTCATCTCCTCGGTGAACATCCGACAGTTGGAGCAGGCAGGGGTTTGTCGCTCCCATATGGCCGTGGCCCAAGCGAGGGCTCTAGATGCTGGAGGTTGTGCGGAAACCGACTGCTGGCCGTGCCCGACGGCCTCGGTTAGGGAATGCAGGCTATCACGAATCTCCCGCAGCAGTCGGTCATGCCTCCTGACCGTGGCTCCCTGGCTCATCAGGGCAGAGCGCAGTTGATTAATCTCCTCCCTTGGTTGGCTGGTTTCTGCTGGGTCCATGTTGATGGCTCAGTCTTGCTGTTACGGGTGCGGTAGAGGGCCCAAGTGCAGGCAGACAGCCAGAGACCTGAGATGGAGTAAAACTCGAAAGATGCTTTAGTAGAAGGCTCTTCAAATACAGGACGTACAGAGAATTCTTCAAATAAAAGACCAAAGTAACAATTCAAAGAAACAAAAGCGAGTATACATAACGCAGGGCAAGGACTAGAAACCAACCTGTGACTTGCAGGCATGAGAACTCAAGACTGAGTGATTGGGGCCGGAAATCGTCAGCTTAAATAACAGGCCTGATTACTCTGACGAGACAATTACTCGAATGAGACACAGGTGAGGAGTGAGGTACAGAGGCATGGCAGCAGTGTACTGAGGCCTCCTAAACCGCCCTCTGGCGGCCAGCAGAGGAATGTGCAGCTGGGACCCTGACATGCGTGTAACAGATTAACAAAATGCCTGGTTCATCACATTCAGGAGTGGCTAAATAACCTAAATAAGATAAAGGGCCAGGAGCTTAATCTAATGTGATAAATCAGAAACTGTCCAGACTTTGAAAACAATTTTGATTATAAGTAACCCACCATGAAAGACAAGAACTTGGAAAAAATATCTGACAAAATCATAGAATCACAGAGCACAGAAGGAGGCCATTCAGCCCATCATGCCTATGCCGGCTCTTTGAATGAGCTATCCAATTAGTCCCACTCCTCCCCCTGCTCTTTCCCCAGAGCCCTGCAAAATTTTCCCCTTCAAGTATTTATCCAATTCCCTATTGAAAGTTACTATTGAATCTGCTTCCACCACCCTTTCAGGCAACGCATTCCAGATCATAACAAATCGTTGTGTAAAAAGAAATTGTCCTCATCTCCCCTCTGGTTCTTTTGCTAATTACCTTAAACCTGTGTCCTCTGGTTACCGACCTTCCTGCCAGTAGAAACAGTTTCTTCCTAGTTACCCTATAAAAACCCTTCATAATTTGAACAACTCTATTAAATCTCCCGTTAAACTTCTCTGCTCTAAGCAGAACAATCCAAGCTTCTCCAGTCTCTCCACATAACTGAAGTCCCTCATCCCTGGTACCATTCCTTCAAGATGTAGCATACTCACTGGTGGCTGGTGTGATACAATGTTTTCATGACTGCATGTTGATAGGTTTCACTGTTATAATATATTTCCACATCACCCTGCCTGACGGAGTACTCTATGCATATAATGCAATGAATGTACTCAGAAATGTTAATACTTGAACTTGCAGGTTATTTCTGTTGTGTATGTACCTTTAAGAGAAGAACTGATTCTATACTGTAGTACCGGCAGTGACCACCCCTGTATATAAAGCCATAGCAGGCTTCTGTACGTCAGTCTTAAATTACCCTCTGTTCAGTAAATGCCTGTTATTAATGTTCTCCTGCAGTCCGTGTATTATTTATATACTCGGACACTACATTGGCGACGAACAGGTTCGAACTCACCTGCAGTACTGCATCACCTCACGGGGATCTTTCCCTGCGAAGAAGCTTTTGGAGGTCTAAGTCAGAACAACAGGCGTCGACCGCGGGCAACCGCCCAAGGATCCATCGGAGTTTGGAGAGTTGCAGGAGAGGCTGTGGAGAGCTGGGCTTGGCTCCCCAGTTAAGGTGTTCCAGCAAATCGTGCTGGTAGCAGGTAGTGCGCTGACCCTTCCGGACTGCGGCAGGCTCGAGCTCGATCGAGCGGCTCTGCAAAGGGGCCGTGCAGCATCGTCGGGAGGAAAAAAGAGAGAGACAGGGTGGAGCACACAGGGCGCGGTCGGTGCTCAAGAACCGGGCAGCGTAGCGAAAATAAAACAAGGGAAAGGAAAGGTGAGACGCGCCGAAGCCACGGGTCGCCGTCATTACCCTGCAGAACGCTAGGAGCAGCGTGGCAGCAAGGGGAAGAAGGAAAAGCGCAGGAGGCGCCATTTTATTCCATTGGGGAAGAAGGAAAAGCGCGGGAGGCGCCATTTTAAATCGCCCAAGATGCCGAAAAGTGGCAGTATCACTGCTTTCGACAACGAGGTAGAAGAGTGGACCACATATGTGGAAAGAATTGAAGTGCACTGCAAGGCAAATGAGGTGGCCGGTGGAAAGAAGGCGTCGGCATTATTAAATTTGATGGGCACGAGAACGTACGGCTTATTGCGGAATTTAATTACCCCACTAAATCAATGGAGAAAAGTTTTGAAGAAATTGTTAATACCTTACAGGAACACCTAAACCCTACACCGCTGCTGATAGCAGAAAGATTCAAGTTCCATAAAAGAAACCAGCACAAAGATGAGAGCAATGCTGACTATCTTACAGGACTACGCAAGTTATCGAAGCACTGCCAGTTCGGAGCAGGACTGGCAGACACCTTACGGGATAAGTTTGTCTGCAGGCTCCAGAGTGAAGGAACCCAGAAACGACTACTTTCGGAAAAGGACCTGACGCTAGAACAGGCTTTCAGCGTGGCAGTATCCAACGAAGCAGCAGCACGGGGAGCTGCGGAAATACAACAGAAACCACAAGAATACAGCGCTAACGAAATGGCGTATGGAGCAGAAAAGTGCTATCGCTGCGGCAGAACAACCCATGATCAGAAGGACTGCTGGTTTAAGGACAAAATATGCAGGCAATGTGGGAAAATGGGACATATAGCAAGAGTCTGCAGGTCGGGAAAGAAAACCAACACTACAAGAACTACTAAGGAAAAGTACAAGAAAGTAAAGAAATTGACAGACAGTAGTTCGGAAGATCAGGAGAGTGATAAGGACTCCGGGAGCAGGAGACTAAGTTGTCTAAAGTTACACAACGTGATCGCAAAGGAGGATCACCGAACCATTTGGGTCACCCTCATGATAGCAGGGTCCCCAGTAAAGATGGAATTGGACACAGGATCAGCCCTAACTGTCATGAATCGACGAGACTATGAGCGGCTATTCCCACACATACCCTTGAAGGACACGCCCATTGTATTGAAGACATACACGGGGCAAAAAGTCTATCCCAGAGGAAAAATAAGGGTGCCAGTTGAATACAACGGCAAGGAAACACAGAAATTGTATCTATATATACTACCAGATGGAGGACCACCATTATTGGGACGTGAATGGATCCGAAAAATACAATTGGATTGGCATTCCATTCAGGCGCTAACTGTGACTGATAAAAAGGATGATGACATCACACCTGGACGACTGTCAAAGATTCTAACTGACGCGAAAGAGGTGTTCCAACAAGGACTTGGGACTCTAAAAGGAGTAACGGCAATGATAAAAATTGAAGATAACGCAAACCCAAAATTTTTTAAGGCCAGACCGGTACCTTACGCAATCCGCCCAGCCGTTGAAGCAGAGCTGGAGAGTCTGGAGCGTTCGGGTGTGCTGTCCAAAGTGGACTGGAGCGAGTGGGCCACACCCATCGTTCCTGCAATGAAGAAATCATTGAGCAGCATGCCTGGGGAACCGAAGAAGGTTCGCATCTCTGGGGACTTCAAGGTAACTGTGAACCCAGTCCTGCACACAGTACAATATCCACTTCCACGGATAGAAGATATTTTCGCCTCACTATCTGGAGGGAAATGCTTTACAAAGATTGATCTGGCCCAAGCGTATCTACAAATGGAGGTGGAAGAAGCATCCAGGAAATACCTCACGATAAACACTCACAAAGGCCTTTACCAGTACAATCGACTGGTATTCGGGGTAGCATCAGCGCTGGCTATTTGGCAGAGGGTGATGGAACAAGTCCTGCAAGGGATCCCGGGAACCCAGTGTTATTTGGACGACATCCTGGTTACGGGCGAAAATGACAGTGAACACCTTGCCAACCTGGAGCAGGTGCTCACGAGATTACAGGAATATGGGCTACGAGCCAACCGCCCCAAATGCGAGTTCTTCAGGAGACAAATCTCATATTGTGGCCACATGATTGATGAGGAAGGGTTGCATAAGTCGCCGGACAAGATTGAGGCTGTAGTCAAGGCTCCAGCATCGGAAAATGTGTCGCAACTGAGGTCGTTCCTCGGGTTGGTGAACTACTACCATAAGTTCTTGCCAAATTTATCTACAATTCTGCACCCACTGAACGCCCTACTGCAAACTGGAGTAACATGGAAATGGAGTGATGAGTGTAAGCGTGCCTTTCAGAAATGTAAATGCCAAATCACTTCAAAAGAAGTATTGGCCCACTACAATCCAACACTACCGATTCGGTTAGCATGTGATGCGTTTCCCTACGGCATTGGAGCGGTGCTGTCACACAAATTCCTTGACGGTTCAGAGAGGCCAATAGCCTTTGCGTCGCGCTCGTTAACCTCAGCCGAGCGTAACTACGCCCAGATTGACAGGGAGGCCCTCAGCCTGGTGTGGGGGGTGAAGAAGTTCAATCACTATCTGCACGGGCAGAAATTCACCCTACTGACTGATCATCAGCCCCTGGTCTCCATTTTTAACCCAAAGAAGGGCGTTCCGGTGATGACGGCGCAACGGCTGCAAAGATGGTCACTTTTTCTAGGGGCACATCAGTACGACATAGAGTACAAGGGTATGAAACAGCATGGAAACGCTGATGGGCTGTCGTGCCTACCGTTGCCTATGGTAGAGGAAGCACCTGCAGTGGACCCTGTTGAGATATTCCATGTGACCATAGTCGAATGTCTACCTGTTACAAACTCAAGTATAGAGAAGGAAACCCGAAATGACCCGACACTCTCTCAGGTCTATGATTTGACGGTGAAGGGATGGCCAGCACATGGCGACTCACTGTTGCCAGCATTCTCGCCAAGGAGAGAACAGCTGTCAGTGTGCTGGGGGACCTTGATGTGTGGATCCCGAGTGGTAATTCCACCCAAGTTGAGAGATAGAGTGCTCAATGAGCTTCATGAGGGTCATCTGGGAGGGGTAAAAATGAAGAGCCTAGCCAGGGCGTTTGTGTGGTGGCCGGGAATCGATAAAGAAATCGAGGATATGACCAAGAGATGCACAGGATGCCAGAAGGTCCAAAACGCTCCACCACAGGCCCCGCTACATCCATGGGAGTGGCCCTCATCTCCATGGCAACGGGTACACATTGATTTTGCTGGTCCATTTATGGACTCAAAGTTCCTAATTGCTGTGGACGCCCATTCGAAATGGCCAGAGGTCATCAAAATGTCCTCCACCACCACGGAGAAAACTATTGCAGTCCTACGGACCATCTTCGCCAGGAATGGCTTGCCAGAACAGATTTGCTCCGACAATGGGCCACAGTTTGTGTCAGAGGATTTCCGGAGGTTTCTGAGGAATAATGGGGTGAAACATTACACATCTGCCCCATATCATCCAGCCACAAATGGATTGGCTGAGAGGTTTGTTCAGACCTTTAAAAAGGCAATAAAGGCAATGAATAATGACGACATACCACTACAACACAAGGTGGATAATTTCTTGTTTGCTTACCGGAATGCGACACATGCAGTCACCAACCAAGCTCCAGCCATAATGTTCTTCAACTGAAGGCTAAGATGTCGCCTGGATTTGCTCAAACCAAACATAAGACGAGATGTTGAGGATAAGCAATTCCAGCACATAAATGAGAAGCCAACCAGGAGCTTCAAGATAGGGCAACCAGTCTTGGCCCACGACTACCGAACAGAAAAATGGCAGCCAGGAACGATATGCACACAGCAGGGACCACTAATGTACACAGTGGACGTTGGAGAGAGCATCGTGAGACGCCATGCTGACCAGATTCTAGTCACAGGAACAAGCCAAACCCATACCATGAGCAGGTGCACCTGGTAATCAACCCGAAGTACAGATTGCGTCTACCTCAGAAGCAGTGGTATTGGAAGCTGACGAACCAACCAATGACAATGAACCAGAATCAACTCCGCCGCAAGAACAGGATACTCGAGAAAGGCGCTATCCAGTCAGGATTAGGAAGACTCCTCAAAGACTGAACTTATAAATGATTATTTCAGTTGATGTATATAGTACAGAGAAAATTGTAATTGTAATTAGTTATTATTTAGTTGTTAAATGAATGTTATGTACTGTTTATCTAAAAGGGGAGGAATTGTTGTGTAAGTACATTTAAGAGAAGAACTGATTCTATACTGC
The DNA here is from genome assembly GCF_052327205.1 of Somniosus microcephalus. NCBI lineage: Eukaryota > Metazoa > Chordata > Chondrichthyes > Squaliformes > Somniosidae > Somniosus > Somniosus microcephalus. The sequence continues at coordinate 174,545,286 of NC_140989.1, read as the reverse complement.
AGTACCGGCAGTGACCACCCCTGTATATAAAGCCATAGCAGGCTTCTGTACGTCAGTCTTAAATTACCCTCTGTTCAGTAAATACCTGTTATTATTGTTCTCCTGCAGTCCGTGTATTATTTATACTCGGACACTACAATTTCCTCATAAATGACAAAAACAGGAGGCCATGTCTATTTTAATGGTAAATTACTGTATCATGGGTACTCTACTCTGCTGATCTTACTTTAAGTATTGTGTAATTGCTGGAAACTTGTATTTTGTGCAGTTAATTGATTCTTGATACCTAAGGAGTAAAACACCAATTAGATCAGTTAATAAACGGCAGACCGATTAAAATAAGCTAGCCCTTGACCTTCTATGTAGTGGAGGTCACGGGTTTGAGAGGTGCTGCCGAAGAAGCCTTGGTGAGTTGCTGAAGTACATCTTGTAGATAGTAAACACAGCAGCGGACTGCTTTGTCCTGGATGGTGTTGAGCTTCTTGAATTTTGTTGCAGCTGCAGCTATCCAGATAAGTGGAGAGTATTCCATCACATCCTGACTAGTTTATGGTAGGTGGTAGAGAGGCATTGGGGAGTCAGGAGGTGGGCCATTCGCCACAGAATACCCAGCCTCTGGCCTGCTCTAGTAACCACAGTATTTATGTGGCTGGTCTAGTTAAATTTCGGGTCAATAGTGACCCCTAGGTTGTTGATGGTGGGTGATTTGACAATGGTAATGCCATTGAATGTCAAGGGGAGGTGGCAGCTAGACTCTCTCTTGTTGGAGATAGTCATTGTCTGGCACTTGTGTGTTGTGGGTGTTACTTATCAGCCCAAGCCTGAATGCTGTCCAGGTCTTGCGGCATGCGACATGGACTGCTTAATTATCTGAGGAATTGCGAATGGAACTGAACACTGTACAATCATCAGTGAACAGCTGTACTTCTGACCTTACGTTGGAAGGAAAGTCATTGAAGAAGCCGTGTAAAATTGTTGGGTCTAGGACACTGCCCCGAGGAACTCCTGCAGCGATGTCCTGGGGCTGTGATGATTGACCTCCAACGACCACAGCCATCTTCTTTTGTGCCAGGTATGACTCCAGCCATTGGGGAGTTTTCCCCGATTCCCATTGACTTCAATTTTTCTACGGCTCCTTGATGCTACACTCGGTCAAATACTGCTTTGATGTCAAGGGCCGTCACTCTCACCTCACCTTGGGAATTCAGATCTTGTGCCCATTTTTGGACCAAACCTGTAATGAGGTCTGGTGCTGAGTATTTCTGGTGGACCCCAAACCGAGCATCAGTGATCTGGTTATTGGTGAGTAAGTGCCACTTGATAGCACTGTCAATGACACCTTTCATCACTTTGCTGTTGATTGGGAGTAGGCTGATGGGGTGGTAATTGCCTGGGTTGGATTTTTCCTGCTTTTTTGTGGACAGGACATACCTGGGCAATTTTCCACATTGTTAGATAGATGCCAGTGCACTTCTGACCTTACGTTGGAAGGAAAGTCATTGAAGAAGCAGTGTCATCAACCTGACGAAGGGTCATCGACCTGAAACGTTAACTCTGTTTCTCTCTCCACAGATGCTGCCTGAGTATTTCCATTATTTTCTGTTTTTATGCCAGTGTTGTAGTTGTACTGGAACAGTTTAGCTAGGGGCGCGGCTAGTTCTGGAGCATAGGCGTTCAGTACTGCAGCCAGGATGTTATTGAGATCTGTAGCCTTTGCTGTATCCAGTGCACTCAGCCGTTTCTTGATGTCAAGTGGAGTTAATCAAAGTGGCTGAAGCCTGGCCTCTGTGATGGTGACGACATCAGGAGGGGGCCGAAATGGGGAAATCCGGAGGCAGGACATCATTGTCATTTTTTTCTTCTGTTTCCCGCCCGGCAGCCGACCAGATTGACAGACTGACTTGCTGCCGGCCGGGAAAACCAGCAGCAGGAGGCTTCAGCCAGGGACCTTTGGGGTGGTCCATGGTAATTAGGAGCGAACAGGGATTGATGGCGGGGTGAAATGGGACAGACCATCGCGGGCAGGCCGTTGGTCAGGTGTTCGGGAGTGGTTCGTCCGATCGCGGGGCAGGAGGCGCGAGGTCGGGGGTTTGGGGGGGATCGCGGCAGCAAGGAGAGGCCGTGATGGGCAGGAGGGGGGTCGAAAGTTTGTTTGAGGAGCCGGGGGGAGCACTCTTGTTCCTCCTGCCCCACAAGGAGTGCTATAAAAATGTAGCTTCTGGAGCCGGCAGCTCCCCCCTCTATTTTGCTGCCGGGTTTCTCAAGCCCTGGGAAACCCGGCCGGCAGCAGTTAAATCAGGCTCCGAGCTGCACTGTGGGAGCCTGATTTAAATATTATAATGAAGGCATGGCTCGCAACCCGCCATCGTGAAAATAGCAGCAGGCGCATACGTGGTGGGTTGGGGACGTGTTCCCTGATTTTTTATTTTTGAGTCTCCAGACCTTCTCCCGCCCATTGTGGGGGGTGCTATTATCAACCCCATAGAGTCTCCTCTTTTGCAACTGGAATTACTGACACTTTTCAGGAGGGTGCCACAGATGGGTATAAAAATCAGCAAACACAATTGCTCGCTCTTTCTTGCTATAGAAGCTGAACCCAATGCCTCAGCCTGTGAGTGCAAGGTGCAGAAGCTCAGAGGCCCTAGCAGCTCTGAAGCAGAGTAACACAAAAGAATCCAAAGGCCCACTACTCTGGCCACTTGTGGACCCTGGGCTGGCAAGTGCCTTTTTGTATCGGATCCTACTTCTCCTAAAAGGAGCCGTAGCAGCAACGATGGAGATAAAAAGGATGCAAGCTCATAGGCTAAGCTATGGCCTAGAGTGTTGGGGAAATTCTACACCAGAAGAGGAAGGTGCGAGATAGAGGTCAGAGTGTGCTTTGCAGGGAAATGGGGAAGTACACATTGGTTTTTGACAATGCCTATAGACATTATGGATTACAGAAAGCAGGCTGAAGCTGTCTACAAGGTGCAGAAGTCAAAGAAAGGGGGGCCAAAATTCGGGGGTCCTTACTCCGTCGTCAGAAATGTGATGGAGTCAGATTCCCAGCCGGCTACTCTTGGGGCTGCTGACCCCATTCCCAAATCCCAGCAATAGTCATTTCAATAATTGGGGTGTCTGGAGGCACTCAGATTGCCTGTCCCAAGGGAATTCCATGGTTCTGCTCCAATTGGGGGAGCTACAGGTCCTTAATGGTCCAAAGAGACAATTAAAAAAAAAGAATCCTGCTGTCTTGGATTGATTACTTTGCGTCCCACAGATGTTTGGGGCCTTAAAGCCCAGTACAGAACCTACACCTGCTGTCAGCTGGCCTGGTTTCTGCTGGGCCTAACCAGAGTGTGCTGGTAGAATTCTCAGGGTGGTCACAGGGAAGTGGACGGAAGTCTTGTCTGCTCCCCCCACCCCAATCTTAATTTGGGCCGCAGTGTAGAAGGGGGTAGAAGCCCTTCGGATCCTGGTACTGCCCAAATTCCTGCCCAACACCCTTCCACCCGATCAATCCAGGCCTCAGAGATCAGAGGGATTAAAGGTCTAAAGCATCTAAAGATAGGATGAAGTTCTGAATACTGGGATATATTCAGGCCTAAAGCCAAGCTAGCACAATGGGGGAATTTACATATAGGATTACATAGGATATACGGCACAGAAACAGGCCATTCGGCACAACCAGTCTATGCCAGCGTTTATGCTCCACTCCAGCCTCCTCCCGTCTTTCCTCATCTAAATCTATCAGCATAACCCTCTATTCCCTTCTCCCTCATGTGCTTGTCTAGCCTCCCCTTAAATGCATCTATACTATTCGCTTCAACCACTCCCTGTGGTAGCGAGTTCCACATTTAAAGCACTCTTTGGGTAAAAATGTTTCTTCTGAATTCCCTATTGGATTTCTTGGTGACTATCTTATATTGATGGCCTCTAGTTATGCTCTTCCCCACAAGTGGAAACATTCTCTCTGTATCCATTCTATCAACATTTTTCATAATTTTAACGACCTCTATTAGGTCACCCTGTGGTCTAACCGAGGTTCAATACAGGTTTAGCATAACTTCCCTACTTTTCAATTCTATACTTCTAGAAATAAACCCTAGTGCTTGGTTTGCTACTTTGGCCTTGCTAAGCTGTGTCGTAACTTTTAGTGATTTGTGTATTCGTACTCCGAAATCCTTTTGTTCCTCTACCCCACCTACACTCGCAACCTCCAAGTGATAAGTGACCTCCCTATTCTTCCTACCAAAATGTGATACCTCATATTTATCTGTGTTGAACTTCATTTGCCAATTATATGCCCATTCTGCAAATTTATTAATGTCCTCCTGTAACTTGTTGCTGTCCTCCTCAGTAACGACTATCCCCCTCAATTTGGTGTCATCCGCAAATTTAGAAATTGTGTTTTTGATTCCAAAGTTTAAATCATTAATGTAAATTGTGAACAGCAGTGGTCCCAGCACTGATCCTTGCGGAACACCACTACCCACCTTCTGCCACTGTGAATAGCTACCCTTTACTCCTACTCTCTGCTTTCTGTCCTGAAGCCAGCTAGCATTCTATTCTGCTACTTGTCCCCTGACTCCACATGCTCTGACCTTGTTCATCAGTCCATTATGTGGTACCTTATCGAAGGCCTTTTGAAAATCCAGATAAATTACATCTACTGCATTACTATTGTCTACTCTCTCTGTTACCTCTTCAAAAAATTCAATAAGGTTGGTCAAGCAAGACTTTCCATTTTGAAATCCATGTTGACTATTCATTATTATATTTTTGGTTTCTAGATGTTCTTCTATTTTCTATTACAATAATGTGGATTCGGGAGAAACTGACATTATGGGACACTAATTTTTATAAATAAACCCTTCTTGCCTGGGAAAACCAACTATTGATGTCTGCTCTTACATCATTCAAATGTAGGCCCAACCCACCAGAATGTCACAGATGATCCCACTCCATAGTACATGAAGTGTAGTGAGGTAGGACCCTTCCTGATCGGCACATGCCTTGCAGGACCATATACAGATACAATGAGCAAGGTTCACTTATCCATTTTCATTCATCTTACATGAAGATTCCAGATAGAATGAACTATAATCATAAATCTTGAATCCTTAACTTGCATGATTACAGTAAAACTGAATTTTGAGTGAATTTTTAATAGGGCATGACACTGCATGCCTTTAAACCTGTGCATATACTATTAAGTATTATTGACTAATAAATATAGTCAATATTTGTTTCTAACAATTTCATCTAATTCATGAGATGATGATCTTCTCTGGAGCAGGTTGCTTGTTGTTACTTCTTTCTACTGAAGAATGTATAGCAACCAGCTGGTAGTTTGTCTTTGGGACCATTTTCTTCTCTCTGAAGAAACAAGGAAACATTTTATTACCAAAACCAGCAGCACATTTTACTTAATATGAGATGCAGCAAAGCCTACCCAGCCCCACACACAGTTCCCTGTCTACGTACCGTCCGATGTTTTCTGCATCTTCAATGGTCTCTGGTAAGGTGATCCCCTTAGTTTCAGGTAAAAGGAAGACTAGCCCTCCAGCAATGAAAGCAATCACCCCTGCAAATGAATGGGCACAATGTATTTGAATACTGACAGCAGTCTTTTAATTTACTCTTGCAAAGAGCAGGTTGACATTTTAGAAACACTGAATCACGTCCATTGCATTTGGGCGTACAGTTGGTGAAGGCGACAGCCCTTTTGGATCCTGTCCAGGTATATTTGATGAATTAGGCCTCTCTGCAAACCTCTTTGAGGATGCTGGACATGTGCCTGGTGTATTTGTTTTATTTGGCTCCATAGGGAGCACTATGTGACAAACTCTGAATACTCTGAAAGAGTTGTTGTGGCAAACTTTCAGCAGCCTGAATAACATGGGAAAGGTGGGCATAGGAGGCTTGGCTTCTGCAGTTTGAGGTTTGATGTGTAGTAAGTGGCAGCCCCTGCAACACGTGCTGTAACACCAGAAGAGTGTGAGCCTCCGGTGCAGTTATGGGAGCCATGGGCGACACAATGCAAAACTGTGGGTACTGGTTTCAGTGCCAGCCCACGCAGCAGGAGGGATTGCAGTACTGACATACATCCATTCTTCTGTGCTGCCACAGCCACAGCTGCTCATGAGGAAATATCCTTCGGCAGAGCGAGATGAGACAAGACGCAAGGTTTACCTCAAATGGATCTCACATTGGCAGCAGTGCTGTGTGAACACCAAGCCCGGCACAAGTGTTGGTGGAATAGACCCCTGACCTCTTGGATGTGATGACGACAACATCTCACGAGACCCCTGGGACAGATGCTGGTGCACAGGGTTGCTCATGGCAAAGGCAGGGGCAGAAGTAGAAGTAGATAGTGACAATCTGCTGATACACCCTGAGAGCTGCAGTACGTAGGGGCAGATTCAGATCCATCAGTTTGAGATGAAGCATTAGCTGTACAAAACCACAGCAGTGTACACGCACACGCTGAATTCATCTCAGCCATTTATTTTGGTGGCATCCAACTCCATTATGGCCCACATACATCTTGACACATATATACATCTTTTCGCACATCACAGTTCTGTACATACACAGAGACACACAGATGTACTCTCAGTTGCCCCTACACAAGTGAAGAGTCCAGGGGTCAGTCACAGATTAATGTGAAATAAATGGTGCCACTCCTTAAAGCATCACGCTGCCTGTGCTTGTTTTGTGAACACCATCATCACATGCTCATGTTGATCAGTTACTGATAAGATGCAGGGCAACAGTGGGAATAGATGGGATGGACATCATTGCAGCCAGCGCAAGATAAATGTCTCATTGCAGCAGCTCGGGGAATAAAGCATCAATTAACTGCTACTGCTCTTGTGCTGCCAGCAGTCCTTTTGCCTCAGGACAGGTGTTGTCCTTGCCCTTGTCTTACACTGCTACCTGGTGATCACTGGTGCACGCCACACTGCATGCTGCACAGCATCAATGACAATGCGGTGCAGCATGTAGTACACAGACACTGTTTTGGCCACCTTCTCAGGACAAGCCAACCAAGCACTGCACCCACGTGAAGTGTTGCCAAAGGACTGGATGATCAGTACGTTGGTCTGGGCATTGGCTTCATTGTACAACACCTCAGACCTGTCTACACTGGAGCAAGGGCATCATGAGTCATTGTCACCAGTCAATCATTGAGCCTTCCCTTGGTAGAGGCTGATAATGTTGAATTGATGCAGTAAATATGAATTGTTTGCGCTCAGAGGGAAATTGACATTAATGTGCATAATCCCAAGACAACGTATGAAGAGGTATGGAGAAAAGGCGTGTAGTGTATGTAACCTGTACCACCTTAAGAGGATACCTTAAGGTGATGGACTACTTTTTGATGGCTCCTGTACATTGCAGTACCGGTGGTGACCACACCGGTATATAAACCCTGCAGAGCAAAGTGTATCCCAGTTCAGCCCTGACCCTCAATCACTAAAGACCTGTTTACATACTTCTGTAGTCTGTGTCCCATTATTCAGTATAACTGCAATTGAAACCACAGACTCAACAGTGGCGACGAGTCTGATCTTACCTTGCGGCAGTTTTGCATCAAAGGAAGCTTTGTCCTCAGGAACAGGCGTCGAGAAAGGGCATCCGCCCTCAACATCCTGCATCGCACGGGAGGCCATCGGAAACCCGGGTTGGTTTGCTGACCACGAAGTCAAGCATCAGTGAGCATCCCTTCTACGACAGCGGCGGGTAAGCCCGATCGAGCGGCACGGGGGGGAAGTCGGCCGAATTGTCAGGGGAGAAGGGGAGGGAAAACAACAAAAAGGGCGGAGAACACAACCGCAGCCGGTGTCAGGGGCCGGACTGCAATCGGGCAGAGACGCGCAGCAGCCAGAAAAGCGTTTATGGCCACAGGGACCGCGGGAGCGGCGGGGGAACAAGAGCAGCAACGCAGGGGAAAATAAAGGACCGCTGGGAGGCGTGGATGGCAACAGCGCGGGAATCGCCATTTTGAGTCGGCGGGGGAAGAAGACAAGCGCGGGAAAAGCCGCCAAGCACGGGAAAAGCCGCCATTTTGGAAAAAAAATAATAATAATATCCAAAGGGGAAGGAGAAACTCAGCAAGGATGCCAAAAATGGGTAACATCACTGCTTTTGATAACGATGTGGAAGATTGGGCCACTTATGTGGAACGCATCGAAGTTTACTGTATAACGAATGAGGTACCAGAGGATAAGAAAGCACTAACCCTATTAAACTCAATGGGTGCGAAGACATACGGGTTATTAAGGAACCTTGTAACACCAGACAAACCAGTAGGGAAGAGTTTCGCGGATATTGTTACTATCCTGCAGGAGCATTTAAACCCCACGCCGCTGCTGATAGCGGAACGATTTAAATTCTACAAAAGAATTCAACTTAAAGAAGAAAGCAATGCTGAATTCCTAACAGAACTGCGCAAGTTATCAAAGTACTGCCAGTTCAGAACAGGACTAGCAGACGCACTGAGAGATAAGTTTGTGTGTGGGCTCCTAAGGGAAGGAACTCAGAAGCGACTGCTGGAGGAAAAGGATCTTACGCTGGACAAAGCTTTCAGCATTGCAGCATCCCACGAGGCAGCAGCACGAGGCGCTGCAGAGATACAGCAAAGGCCATTGGAATTCAGCACCAATGAAATGGCATTGGGCACAGTAAAGTGCTATCGTTGTGGAAGGACAACGCATGACCAGAACCAGTGCTGGTTCAAAGATAAAGAATGCAGGCAATGTGGCAAACTTGGTCACATAGCGAGAGTATGCCGGTCAGGAAAGAAGACCAGCAGCAAAAAGTCACCGCAGGAGAAGTACAAAAAAGTACACAAGGTGACAGAGAACAGTTCAGATGAACAGAAGACGGATTCAGACTCCAGCAGTAAGCAACTGGGTTGTCTGAAAATACATAATGTGGGTAACACAGCAGACCACCAAACTATCTGGGTCACGCTTCGGATAGCAGGAATCCAAGTGAAGATGGAATTGGACACTGGATCGGCATTAACGGTCATGAATAAGCAAGATTACATAAGGTTATTCTCGCACATTCCCCTGAGGGATACGGAGATTGTATTGAAAACATACACGGGGCAAATAGTATACCCCAAAGGAAAGATAAAAGTAAATGTGGTCTACAATGGTAAAGAATTTCAGAAAATGGACTTGTATGTGTTACCTGATGGAGGTCCGCCACTACTGGGACAGGAATGGATCTGGAGAATAAATGTGGACTGGCATTCCATACAAGCACTGACTGTAGATGCCTGTAAGGAGGACGACGTCAAACCTAAACGACTGTCCAAAATCTTAGACGATGCTAAGGAGGTGTTCCAACAGGGACTTGGAACACTGAAAGGAATTACGGCAACCATCAAGGTTGAAGAACATGCAAACCCAAAATTTTTCAAAGCCAGACCGGTGCCTTATGCGATACGACCTGCTGTGGAAGCAGAGCTGGAAGGGCTAAAACGTTCAGGGGTACTGTCCAAAGTGGACTGGAGCGAATGGGCTACACCCATTGTTCCTGTCATGAAGCGTTCATTGAGCAACAAGCCGGAGGAACCTGGGAAGGTTCGCATCTGTGGCGATTTCAAGATCACTGTTAATCCGGTTCTTCACACGGTGCAATATCCGCTTCCGTGGATTGAAGATATCTTCGCTTCGCTGTCTGGTGGGAAACACTTCACTAAGATAGACCTGGCGCAGGCATACCTACAGATGGAAGTTGATGAAGCGTCACGTCAGTATCTCACGATCAACACACATAAGGGCTTATATCGGTATAATAGATTGGTTTTTGGAGTGGCATCGGCTCAGCGATTTGGCAAAGGGCCATGGAGCAGGTATTGCAGGGAATTCCAGACACACAGTGCTACCTGGATGACATCTGATTACAGGAGATAACGATCACGATCACCTCGCGAATTTGGAGCAGGTGCTCATCAGATTGAAAGAATATGGGCTCAGAGTTAATCGCCAGAAATGCGAGTTCTTTCAAAAGCGAATCTCGTGCTGCGGCCACGTCATTGACCGGGAGGGGCTCCATAAGTCACCTGACAAGATCGAAGCTGTTGTAAAAGCTCCTGCACCGGAGAATGTATCCCAGTTGAGGTCGTTCCTCAGGTTGGTTAACTATTACCATAAGTTTCTTCCAAATTTATCCACGGTGTTACACCCGCTAAACACTCTTTTGCAAATGGGAATACCATGGAAGTGGAGCGATGATTGTAAGCGGGCTTTTCAAAAGAGCAAAGCACTGAACACCTCTAAGGAAGTGTTGGCTCACTTTAACCCAACGCTGCCTATTCGCTTAGCTTGTGATGTTTCTCCATATGGTATCGGGGCAGTGCTCTCACATAAGTTTCCAGATGGCTCGGAAAGGCCAGTCGCTTTCGCATCCAGATCATTGCCCTCTGCTGAGCGCAACTATGCTCAGATAGATAGGGAGGCTCTCAGCCTCGTGTGGGGAGTTAAGAAATTTAACCATTACCTGCAAGGCCAAAAGTTTACGCTGCTGACAGATCACCAGCCGTTGGTTTCCATTTTCAACCCTAAGAAGGGTGTTCCGGTAATGACGGCGCCGAGGCTTCAGAGATGGTCCCTTTTCCTAGGGGCACATCAATATGATATTGAATTCAAAGGTACAAAACAACATGGTAATGCTGATGGGCTGTCGCGCCTGCCACTACCTACAGTGCAAGAGGCACCGGCAGTTGACCCTGTAGAGATATTTCACTCGACCATCATCGAATGCTTACCAATCACCAATGCGGGTATTGAGAGAGAGACCCGAAATGACCCGACACTGTCTCGGGTCTACGACTTGACAGTGAAGGGATGGCCAGCACATGGCGAACCACTGTTACCAGCATTCTCAGCCAGACGAGAACAGCTGTCCGTATGTCAAGGAACAGTGATGTATGGAACAAGGGTGATTATCCCTCCTAAATTAAGAGAGAGAGTTCTGAAAGAATTGCACGAAGGTCATCTGGGGGGAGTCAAGATGAAATGCCTTGCTAGGGCTTATGTGTGGTGGCCAGGTATCGACAAACAAATAGAGGATCTGACTAAAAGCTGCTCAGTGTGCCAAAAAGTTCAAAATGCACCTCCAATTGCACCGCTGCATCCGTGGGAATGGCCTTCAGCCCCATGGCAATGTGTGCATATCGACTTTGCCGGTCCATTCATGGATTCCATGTTTTTGATAGCAGTAGACGCACATTCTAAATGGCCAGAAGTGATTAAGATGCCAACCACTACCTCTGAGAAGACGATCGCAGTTCTAAGAACCATATTTGCAAGAAATGGGTTCCGGAGCAAATATGTTCAGACAACGGACCACAGTTCGTGTCAGAAGAATTCCAGAAATTCATGAAAAAGAATGGGGTGAAACACTATACATCTGCCCCATATCATCTGGCTACAAATGGGTTGGCCGAGAGATTTGTTCAAACGTTCAAAAAGGCGATAAAGGCCATGAGTGAAGACCATATTCCACTACAACACAAGGTGGACAATTTCCTGATGGCGTATCGAAACGCCACGCATTCAGTGACAAATCAAAGCCCTGCCATAATGTTCTATAACAGAAGGTTGCGGTCCCGGTTGGATTTGTTAAAACCCAATGTGCGAAGGGAAGTCGAAAACAAGCAATTCCAGCATGTAAATAACAAGGCCACTGGTAGTTTCGAAATAGGACAACCAGTGTTGGCCAGGGACTATAGGGATGATAAATGGCAACCTGGAACAATTCGTGCACGACAAGGACCCTTGATGTACACGGTAGACGTTGGAGAGAACGTAATACAACGTCATGCTGACCAACTTGTGGAATCGAGAACAAGGGTCGACCCCATGTCTACGGCAGAGACACCAGTTGAAGAACTTATTGAGCCTGTAGCATCTACCTCAGACTCGAACGTACCTGATGATGTTCAATCCATAGGAGATCAAGTGGATGAGTCACCCCAGCAACGAGAACCAGAGACCCCTGAAAGGCATTATCCGGGCCGGATCAGGAGGCCTCCTCAGAGACTGAATCTTTGAACAGTTGTGTGTAAATTGTATATATGTTATCCATGTAATGTTTAATTTGGGGTGTACACTGTTAAGCTAAAAGAGGAGGAATTGTAGTGTATGTAACCTGTACCACCTTAAGAGGATACCTTAAGGTGATGGACTACTTTTTGATGGCTCCTGTACATTGTAGTTCCGGTGGTGACCACACTGGTATATAAACCCTGCAGAGCAAAGTGTATCCCAGTTCAGCCCTGACCCTCAATCACTAAAGACCTGTTTACTTACTTCTGTAGTCTGTGTCCCGTTATTCAGTATAACTGCAATTGAAACCACAGACTCAACAAGGCGGGTAAATGGAAGTGAGGTATGGATCAGCCATGATCTAACAGAAGGCTTGAGGGGCTGAATAGCCTACTGCTGTTCCTATGTTAGTGAACATGCACCACCTGCACATTAAGCCAGTGAAAGCCCTTCATTCTATGTAAACTATGGCATTGTTGGATGTTGGCTTAATAGCAATATGGGTGGTACCAATTTTTTCTTGTACCCTAGGGTTCTGCGTCAGTTGACAGCAGTCTTACGGTCTTTAAGATTGCAGGCACTGTTCTGTACAAAAGTTGATGTGTTGGACCTGGTCAAACAGCCCATCAGTCGCCTGTTTTTATGGATGCATGGACCAAAAAGTGACCCTTCTGTGGAAAACAGCACCAATCAGCTTTAGGAGCCATTAACAAGTTATTAATTGACATTATTTAGCAGTAGAGAATAAAATAATAGCAGAATTGTAACACTATGAAGATCTATTTTCAGCACCTATCAGAGGGTCGCTGCCGGCGGCATAGCGGTCTGAAATGCAATGCTGATTCGCCGGCGAGCTTCCTGCAGATGCCCAGCATGTGACTGGAGATCGCCAGGCCCATTTAAATGATGGCTGAGGCTCAATATCGGGTGTGCCTTGGACCCACCTGTCACCCACACACAGATTTCTAGGCCCTAGTGTTCTGGTCCATTGAGAAGAATACTATTTCAAGCTCAAGTCCCCGTGACACAAGGGAGACATTCAAGCCCTGGAGGCACTTCAGAGAAGAACCATGAGGTTGATCCTTACTGTCAGGGGGTCTGGGTTTTGAGGAAAGATTGAAGGAACTTGGGCTTTTGAGCCTAGCAAGGAAGCATAGGGAAGGTGACCTTATATAGACCATAAAATATAGTAAAGGGACTGAAAAAGGTAAATCCAGACTAATACTTTAAATTAAATTGTGAGTGTAGAACAAGGGGACAAGGGCAATGTTCTCTCTCATTTTTTTTCCTCCGCGGGCCCCTTAAATTTGCTGTAACGGCCACGCATGCACGGCATCTCTTCCAGCGGCAGCCGCTCGTTAGCAGCCTGTGCGGGACCTCACGATTGATGTGTGGCCGCGGACCTTAGGGGGATCGTTGGTCACAGGTTCAAACTAATAACAGGCAAAGTTAGGACCGATATCACAAAATTTTTCTTTGCAGAGGGTGATCAATACATGGAATGGACTTCCAGATAGACAGTGGGTCAAAAACTCTGCAATCATTTGAAGAAACAATTGGATGCTGTAATGGTGCGGGGGGTGGGGCTGGGGGGGCGACTGTAGGGTGTATCTGGATTGATGAATTAAGATGGATCAATGGATTTCATCTGTAATTATCTTGTGATCTTGTTACACTAATAGCAGAAATCACACCTCACTGTATTCAATGGTTGCTGTGGAAGGGAACGATTTGCTCCATTGAATGCATAAGGTTAAATCATTTAAATGCAATGCAACTCACTCACCAAAGACCACAAGAGGCATTTCTACCCAGATAGCTGCCAACCTGTACAGAAGGAATGGTGCTACTATTCCCCCAATGTCACACATTGCCGAGCACACCGAAACAGCAAAGTTTCTGTTGGAGAAAATCAACATTTTGTAACCCGGTGAACCATCATTTAATTTGACTAATTCTCTTTTCTAAATCAGAAGCCAACAGCATTTATTTTTTATATGATCTAGTTTAGATTTGTCATTAATTTTATTTTATATATGTGTGTGTGTGTCTAAGGGCTAAAAGGGCTAGTTAAGGTTTTAGCCAAGGGTTAACAAGTACTTCTTATTTAGAAAGTGCATTTAAAGTAAATTTCCTCCTGTCAATAGTCTTCGTAAAATGCTTGGTACAGGTACTAAACACCACTTTGTACTCTCACTTACATTTTACCAAAGATTATTTATAGGAAGAAGGTCATTTTATGAAACTGTGTTAATGCTATAAATACACTAACTTCTACAACAACAACTTGTATTTATACAGCATCTTTAACATAGTAAAACGTGTCAAGGCGCTTCACAGGAACGTTATAAGACAAAAATGTTGACACCGAACCACATAAGGAGAAATTAGGGCAGGTGACCAAAAACTTGGTCAAAGAGGTAGGTTTTAAGGAGCGTCTTAAAGGAGGAAAGAGGTAGCGAGGCGGAGAAGTTTAGGCAGAGAATTCCAGAGCTTAGGGCCTAGGCAACAGAAGGCACGGCCACCAATGGTTGAGTGATTATAATCAGGGATACTCAACAGGGCAGAATTAGAGGAGTGCATATAACTCGGCGGGGGTGGGGCTGAAGGAGATTAGAGATAGGGAGGGGCGAGGCCATGGAGGGATTTGAAAACAAGGATGAGAATTTTGAAATTGAGGCGTTGCTTAACCGGTGGCCAATGTAGGTCAGCGAGCACAGGGGTAATGGGTGAATGGGACTTGGTGCGAGTTAGGACACGAGCAGCTGAGTTTTGGATCACCTCAAGTTTATGTAGGGTAGAATGTGGGAGGCCAGCCAGGGGTGTGTTGGAATAGTCAAGCCTAGAGGTAACAAAGGCATGGATGAGGGTTTCAGCAGCAGATGAGCTGAGGCAAGGGCGGAGACGGGCGATGTTACGGAGGTGGAAATAGACGTTCTTAGTTATGCTGCGGATATGTGGTCGGAAGCTCATTTCAGGGTCCAATGTGACACCAAGATTGCGAACTGTGTGGTTCAGCCTCAGACAGATGTTAGGGAGAGGGATAGAGTCAGTGGCTAGGGAACGGAGTTTGTGGCAGGGACTAAAAACAATGGCTTCGGTCTTCCCAATATTTAATTGGAGAAAATGTCTCCTCATCCAGAACTGGATGTCGGACAAGCAGTTTGACAATTTAGAGACCGTGGAGGGGTTGAGAGAAGTGGTAGTGAGGTAGAGCTGGGTGTCGTCAGCGTACATGTGGAAATTAACGTTGTGTTTTCAGATGATGTCGCCAAGGGGCAACATAGATACATAGATAAATAGAAGATAGGAGCAGGAGTAGGCCATTCGGCCCTTCGAGCCTGCTTCGCCATTCAATGAGATCATGGCTGATCATCCAAATTCAGTACCCGGTCCCTGCCTTCTCCCCATATCCCTTGATCCCTTTAGCCTTAAGAAATATATCCAAATCTTTCTTGAATATACTTAATGAACTGGCCTCCACCGCCCTCTGTGGCAGAGAATTCCACAGGTTCACCACTCTCTGGGTGAAGAAATTCCTCCTCATTTCAGTCCTAAATGGCTTACCCCTTATCCTTAGACTATGACCCCTGGTTCTGGACTCCCCGGCCATCAGAAACATCCTTCCTGCATCTAGTCTGTCCAGGCCTGACAGAATTTTATAGGTTTCCATGAGATCCCCTCTCAATCTTCTAAACTCCAGTGAGTATAAGCCCAATCGACCCAATCTCTCCTCATACGTCATTCCTGCCATCCCAGGTATCAGCCTGGTGAATCTTTGCTGCACTCCTTCCATGGCAAGAACGTCCTTCCTCAGGTAAGGCGACATGTAGATGAGAAATAGCAGGGGGCCAAGGATAGATCCGTGGGGGACACCAAATGGGGGAGCAGGAAGAGAAGCCATTACAGGTGATTCTCTGGCTATGATTAGACAGATAAGAATGGAACCAGGCGAGTGCAGTCCCACCCAGCTGGACGACGGTGGAGAGGCACTGGAGAAGGTTGGAGTGGGCAACCATGTCAAAGGCTGCAGAGAAGTCAAGAAGGACGAGGAGAGATAGTTTACCTTTGTCACAGTCACAAAGGATGTCATTTGTGACTTTGATGAGAGCCGTTTCGGTACTGTGGCAAGGGCTGAAACCTGATTGGAGGGATTCAAAAATGGAATTGCGGGAAAGATGGGCACGGATTTGGGAGGCGACAACACGTTTAAGGACTTTGGAGAGGAAAAGGAGGTTGGAGATGGGGCGGTAGTTTGCAAGGATGGAGGGGTCAAGGGTTGGTTATTTGAGGAGAGGTGGTGACAGCAGATTTGAGGGAGGGGGGACAGTACCTGAGGAGAGAGAACTGTTAACAATGTCAGCTAACATGGGAGCTAGAAAAGGAAGTTGGGTGGTCAGCAGCTCGGTGGGAATAGGGTCGAGGGAGTAGGAGGTGGGTCTCATGGACAAGATGAGCGGGGAGAGGTCATGAGGAGTGATCGGAGAGAAACTGGAGAAAGATGTGAGTTCAGTGCTAGGGCAGGGGGGAACCTTAGAGGAAGTTTGGCCCGGTGGGCTTGGGGAAGGAAGGGAAGTGGCAGAGGCAGCTGTACAGATGGTCTCAATCTTAGAGACAAAGAAGTCCATGAGCTCCTCACACTTCTTGTTGGAGGTGAGGGTGGAGGAGACAGGGGGAGGGGTTTAAGAAGACTTAGCAGCAGTGAATAGGAGCTGGGGTTTATCTTTACATTCCAGAATGATTCTGGAATAGTGAGCAGTTTTGGCAGACGAGAGCAGGACCCAATAATGCTTTATGTGGTCCAGCCAGATCTGGCGGTGAATGGCTAAACCAGCTGTCCGCTATAGCCGTTCAAGTCTGCGTCCATTGGACTTAAGGGAGTGGAGATGAGGGTCGTACCAGGGGGAGCGGCCAGGGTGAGAGAGAGTAATTGTTTTAATAG
The DNA here is from genome assembly GCF_052327205.1 of Somniosus microcephalus. Classification (NCBI taxonomy): domain Eukaryota; kingdom Metazoa; phylum Chordata; class Chondrichthyes; order Squaliformes; family Somniosidae; genus Somniosus; species Somniosus microcephalus. The sequence continues at coordinate 174,528,294 of NC_140989.1, read as the reverse complement.
GAACTAGGGCATCAAAGGTGGTGGTCAGGGTGTGGTTGAGCAGATTGGTAGCTGCAGAAATGTCATGGTGAATGGAGGGCCAAAGGCTGGACAGTTGGGATTTCATAAATGCAGTTGTAAGAGAGTTTTTTCCAGGGGCAGACACAGAAGGAAGTAAGAGGTGAGGGGGGAGAAATAAGGTGAGGTGCTCAAAGGAGGAGAAAGTGGCGGAGGGGTAGGGGGACAGACCAAGGTGTGATTTGGTGATGAGAGCCATACCGCCACCACTGCGGTCTGAACGGGACAAGTGGTGGAAGGTATAGCCAGGCGGGGAGGCTTCATTTAAGAGTAAGGTGTCATCACCCCTCAACCAAGTTTCCATCAGGGCCATGATGTCGAGGCAATCATCCATAATAAGCCCATGGATGGCAAGGGCCTTGTTCGCAAGTGAACGGACATTCTGGAGGGAGATGTGGAGAGGGCTGGTGATGGCTGCCCCACTGCCAGTGTCCACAGGGTCAGCGCTGGGGGGGGATGAGTTGGATGTGGAGAAGTTCAGCAGGATTTGGCCCCAGTGGGCGAGAAGGTGGGCGAGAGAGAACAATGGGACAGTTGGGGTTGCTGCTCGTAAGGCAACAGCAACGATTACCTTGATAGGCCCTTCGTAGGATGCCAAGAGAGGCACAGAGGGAAGCTGTAGGCTTATCTAAGAGGGAGTCAAGCCTGGGACGGCAGCAGGAGAGTAGGAAGGTCGAAGGCTAATGAAGGATTGGGGTAGGGATTTGGGGGGAAGAGTATCCGAGAGAGGAGAGATAAAAGGAGGCATGACGACAGGGAGGGATAGAGAGAAAAGATAAGGGGGAAAAAGTGGAAAAGTTTTGAATGGCTCGGGTCTGGAGTGACAGCCAAAGTGCACATGCGAATGGACATGGGAAAAGCTCAGGTGTCATAGACCTGTTTAAATGTAATAATTAATGGAATACATATTTCCTGGTAGCAGGGAATAGGTTGGAGACAATAGTAGGGAGACCAGGGTCAAAGTTAGAGGTCCCTATGGAAGGACAAAGCCGATGTAAGCAATTATCTTTCAATTTTACACTTCAACTATCAGTTAAGAGAATGAGATACCAATAATTGAATTCATATCACAGAAATCTGTTCAGAACTGATTCTCAGTGTCAATTGCACCTGAACTGATTTGATAAAAGTCAGCTCTTGCAGTATATAAATAATTCCTATTCTGTACCTACCTTAAAAATGTCGGGTATAATTCAGTATTTACAAAACAGACCATCAAAAAGGCTATTGTAATTCCAAGTTTGCCCAAAGATGCGATTACTGCTTTCACCCAGTAGAGATCTGAATTAGAAAGAAGTTAGATGTTTAGAGAATGGTAGCATAGTGGCTATGTTACTAGACTAGTAATCCAGAGGCCTGGACTAATGATCTCAGAGATGTGTAGTTCAAATCCCACTACGGCAGCTGGGGAATTTAAATTCAGTTAATTAAATAAATCTGGAATAAAAAGCTAGTATCAGTAATGGTGACCATGAAACTATTGGATTGTCATAAAAACCCATCTGGTTCACTAATGCCCTTTAGGGAATGAAATCTGCCGTCCTTACCCGGTCTGGCCTATATGACTCCAGACTCACAGCAATGTGGTTGACTTTTAACTGCCCTCTGAAATGGCCTAGCAAGTCAATCAGTTGTAACAAACCGCTATGAAAAACAATCAGAATAAAACCGGATGGATCAGTTAGCACTGGCTATGGACACGACAACGGCACTCCCAGCCCAGTCGACCCTGCAAAGTCCTCCTCACCAACATTTGAGAACTTGTGCCAAAATTGGGAGAGCTATCCCACAGACTAGTCAAGCAACAGCCTGTCATAGTCATACTCACAGAATCATACCTTTCAGCCAATGTCCCAAACTCCTCCATTACCATCCTGGGTATGTCCTCTCCCACATTGACTCTGGACCCCATGAAGTCTCATGGCTTCAGGTCAAGCATAGGCAAGGAAACCTCCTGCTGATTACCACCTACCGCCCTCCCTCAGCTGATGAATCTGAGTACTACTCCATGTTGAATACCACTTGGAAGAAGCACTGAGCATATCAAGGGTGCAGAATGTACTCTGGGTGGGGGTCTTCAATGACCATCACCAAGAGTGGCTCGGTACCACCACTGCTGGCTGAGTCATGAGGACATAGCTGCAAGTCTAGGCCTGCGACAGGTGGTGAGAACCAACATGAGGGGAAAACTTTGTCCTCACCAATCTACCTTTCATAGATGCATCTGTCCATGACAACATTGGTAGCAGTGACCACCGCACAGTCATTGTGGAGATGAAGTCCTGTCTTCACACTGAGGACACCCTCCATTGTGTTATATGGCACTACCACCGTGCTAAATGGAATAGATTCAGAACAGATCTAGCAGCTCAAAACTGGGCATCCATGAGGCGCTGTGGGCCATCAGCAGCAGCAGAATTGTATTCCACTACAATCTGTAACCTCATGGCTCAGCATATCCCTCACTCTACCATTACCATCAAGCCAGGGGACCAACCTTGGTTCAATAAGGAGTGTAGAAGAGCATGCCAGGAGCAGCACCAAGTGTACCTAAAAATGCGGTGCCAACCTGGGGAAGCTGCAACTGAAGACGACATGCATGCTAAAAAGCGAAAGCAGCATGCTATAGACATAGCTAAGCAACCCACAATCAACGGATCAGATCAAAGCTCAGCAGTCCTGCCACATGAAATAGTGAATGGTGGTGGACCATTAAATAACTAACAGGAAGAGGAAGCTCCATGAATATGATGGTGGAGCCCAGCACGTGAGTGCAAAAGACAAAGCTGAAGCGTTTGCAACCATCTTCAGCCAGAAGTGCCGAGTGGATGATCCATATCGGCTTCCTCCTGAGGCCCCCAACACCACAGAAGCCAGACTTCAGCCAATTCGATTCACGCCACGTGATATCAAGCAATGGCTGAGCGCACTGGATACAGAAAAGGCTATGGGCCCCGGCAACATTCCGGCTGTCGTGCTGAAAACTTGTGCTCCAGAACTAGCCACACCTCTAGCCAAGCTGTTCCAGTACAGCTATAACACTGGCATCTATCCGACAATGTAGAAAACTGCCCAGGTATGTCCTGTCCAGAAAAAGCAGGACAAATCCAATCCAGCCAATTACTGCCCCATCAGTCTACTCTCAATCATCAGCAATGTGATGGAAGGTGTCGTCGACAGTGCTATCAAGCAGCACTTACTCACCAATAACCTGCTCACTGATGCTCAGTTTGGATTACGCCAGGACCGCTCAGCTCCAGACCTCATTACAGCCTTGGTCCAAACATGGACAAAAGAGCTGAATTCCAGAGGTGAGGGGGGAGTGACTGCCCTTGACATTAAGGCATCATTTGACAGAGTGTGGCATCAAGGAGCCCTAGTAAAACTGAAGTCAATGGTAATTAGGGGGAAAAATCTGCATTGGCTGGAGTCATACTTAGCACAAAGGAAGATGATTGTGGTGGTTGGAGATCAATCATCACAGCCCCAGGACATCGCTGCAGGAGTTCGTCAGGGCAGTGTCCTAGGCCCAGCCATCTTCAGCTGCTTCGTCAATGACCTTCCTTCCATCATAAGGTCAGAAGTGGGGATGTTCGCTGATGACTGCACAGTGCTCAGTGCCAATCTCAACTCCTCAGATAATGAAGCAGTCCATGCCTGCATGCAGGAAGACCTGGACGACATTCAGGCTTGGGCTGATAATTGGCAGGTAACATTTATGCCACACAAGTGCTAGGCATTGACTATATCCAACAAGCAAGCGTCTAACCACCGCCCCTTGATATTCAACGCCATTACTATCGCTGAATCCCCCAGCATCAACATCCTGGGTGTCACCATTGACCAGAAACTTAACTGGACCAGCCACATAAATACTGTGGCAACAAGAGCAGGTCAGAGGCTGGGTATTCTGCGGTGAGTGCCTCACCTCCTGACTCCCCAAAGCCTTTCCACCATCTACAAGGCACAAGTCAGGAGTGTGATGGAATACTTGCCACTTGCCTGGATGAGTGCAGCTCAAACAGCACTCAAGAAACTCGACACCATCCAGGACAAAGCAGCCCGCTTGATTGGCACCCCATCTACCACCTTAAGCATTCACTCCCTCCACCACCAGTGTACCATCTGCAAGATGCACTGCAGCAACTTGCCAAAGATTCTTCGGAGCATCTCCCAAACCCGCGACCTCTTCCACCTAGAAGGACAAGGGCAGCAGGCGCATGGGAACACCATTACCTCCAAGTCACACACCATCCTGACTTGGAAGTATATCGCCGTTCCTTCATCGTTGCTGGGTCAAAATCCTGGAACTCCCTCCCTAACAGCACTGTGGGAGTACCATCACCACACAGACTGCAGTGATTCAAGAAGGCGGCTCACCACCACCTTCTCGAGGGCAATTAGAGATGGGCAATAAATGCTGGCCTTGCCAGCGACGCGCACATCCCATGAACGAATAAAAAAAAAATGCACAACGTGAAAAAGAAGAAGCATTTTCTCAGACTTGCTTATTACTTCAAATACCACGGGAAACCAAACTATTGTGTTAGCAATTAATATTTCTTGAGCGACACTTGAATTTTTATTCTTTTGAGGAAAAGGTTTTATATTTCTGTGTTATTTGAAACATTTTATGTGAGATGCAAAAAATTAATAGGTATTTGTGGCGACACGCCACCACTGGACATAATCCGCTCACGGCGGCATGGACAGTTTAAGCAGACGCCCCCAGCTGGGGGCCCTTTCCTCCAGCAACTTGTTTCCGCAGGGACAGGCTGCCGGGAGCACTTCCTGTCTGGGAAGTATTTAAGTGGATGCGCGGGCTTTTCCAGTTCTCTTTGTCATGAGGTAGAATAAAAGCAGTTGTGTTTTACTAGCTCTGGTCTCGACTCCCACGTTTGCCGCGGTATCTCAACACTGGTGACCCCGACGCTCAGGACGAATCCTAAGCTAGCATGGCGGATACAAACACAGTCACGGTTAAATTACCGGACTTTTGGGAGAACCTAGCCGAAGCCTGGTTTGTTCAAGCTGAGTCCAGATTCCGGCTGAAACACATTACAGTCGACGCCACAAAGTACGACTACCTCATCTCCGCTCTCACCTATGCCACAGTCCCCAAGGTTTGGGCAGCGCTGCAGAATCCACCACCGGACGGCAAGTACGAACATCTGAAGGCTGCGCTCCTTAAAAAATTTCAAACGCCCTCTTACCAGCGCCACTGCCAACTCCTTGACCTCCCCGGCCTTGGTGACGCTTCACCATCAGACCTGCTTTCCCACATGCTGTCCCTCTCGGACGACAAAAACCACGGCGTCCTCTTTCGCACGCTTTTCATTCAGCAGCTCCCCGCCAGCATCCGCCCGCTCATTGTGGAGCCTGGCTCCACGGACCTGAATGACATAGCCGAAAAGGCCGACCGGCTGCTCTCTGCACAGTCCGCTCACGACGTCGCGCCCGACCTCACGGCAACGACCACGTGGTCTTCCCGGCCCACTAGGCCCGACCGCCCTACCACTCCGGGTCACTGCTACTACCACACCCGTTTTGGTGCTAGGGCCCAACGCTGCACGCCACCGTGTACTTTCAAACCCCCCCCCCCGCACCGGCCCCCGCGATGGCCGCGGGGCAAAAGGGGCCTCTACTGTACGTCACCAACGACAGAACCAACCGCCGATTTCTGTGCGACACAGGGGCCCAGCACAGCATCACCCCCGCCTCCGCCCTCGAAATCCAACGCGGCACACGGGGTACCACGCTGGCCGCAGCCAATGGCTCTGACATCCGCACATATGGCACCCGCATGGTCACGCTCGACCTCGCGGGCCGCCGCTACCGCTGGGAGTTCCTCACAGCCAAGGTCCTCTGCCCACTCCTCGGCGCAGACTTCCTACGTGCCCACGGCCTCCTTGTCGACATTCCGAGGCACTGCCTCGTCGACATGAACACTAAGGCCCCCATCCCCGGCGCATTTACCCCGGCCCGTTCGGCCGGCCTGACGACCTACTGCCTCGCCAGAGTCACGGACGACTACTCGGCACTCCTAGCCGAGTTTCCCGCCCTCACTAACCCGACCTTTTCGGCAAAAGCCGCCAAACACGGTGTGGAGCACTATATCCCCACCACCGGCCCCCCAGTTTCTGCCCACGCCCGCAGACTCAACCCGGCCAAGCTGGAAATCGCGCGGGCCGAGTTCACCACCATGGAACAACTCAGCATCATCCGCCGCTCCAGCAGCCCTTGGGCCTCGCCCCTCCACATCGCCCCCAAGCCCGGCGGAGGCTGGCGCCCTTGCGGGGACTACCGCCACCTTAACGACGCCACCACCCCCGACCGATACCCGGTGCCACACATCCAGAACTTCTCGGCCCGACTGGCCGAATGAATTGTCTTTTCCAAAGTCGACCTGGTGCGCGGTTATCACCAAGTCCCCGTACACCCCGCGGACATCCCCAAAACGGCCGTCATCACCCCATTCGGCCTGTTCGAGTTCCTGAGGATGCCCTTCGGCCTCAAGAATGCAGCCCAGGCTTTCCAGCGCCTGATGGACTCAGTCCTCTGGGACCTAAACTTTCTATTCGTCTATCTAGACGACATTCTCGTGGCCAGCTCCTCCAAACAGGAACACCTCGAACACCTTCGCATCTTGTTCGGGCGCCAAGCCCAACACGGGCTCATCCTCAGCCCGGCGAAGTGCCAATTCGGCCTAACCGAGATCGATTTTCTCGGTCACCACATCACCCCTGCTGGGGCCGTCCCCCTGCCCAACAAGGTGCAGGCCGTCCAGCAATTCCCCCGCCCCACAACCATCAAGGGCCTCCAGGAGTTCCTCGGGATGGTGAACTTCTACAACAGGTTCATCCCCAGAGCGGCAGCCCTCATGAAGCCCCTATACGACTCCCTCCGAGGTAAATCCGGCAAGATGGACGTAGCCTGGACCACTGACACGTCAGCCGCCTTCGACGCCACCAAAAACGCGCTCGCCGACGCCACCCTGCTCGCGCACCCGAGGGCCGATGCCCGGGTCGCACTCACCACCGACGCCTCCGACCACGCGGTCGGCGCCGTGTTTGAGCAGTGGGTCAATGGCGCGTGGCAGCCACTTGCCTTCTACAGCCACCAACTGCGCCCCCCGGAGGTCAAATACTCCACTTTCTACCGCGAGCTTCTCGCGCTCCACCTGTCGGTCCACCATTTCAGGTTCCTCCTGGAAGGCCGCCCCTTCACCGCGTACGTGGACCACAAGCCGCTCACATACGCGATGGCCAAGCACACGGAACCCTGGCCCGCTAGGCAGCAACGCCAGCTCGCGGCCGTGTCCGAGTTTACTACGGACATCCAGCACGTCTCCGGTAGAGACAACGTTGTCGCCGACTGCCTTTCCCGTCCCGCCATCTGCGCGAATCACCTCGCGGTCGACTACGCGCAACTAGCAGCGGCCCAGCTCACGGACCCAGACCTCCTCTCGGCGGCTACCAGCCTGCCAGGGCTACGCCTAGTCAAGGTCGCGCACGGGCCCGAAGTCACGGCAGTCACTTGCGACATCTCACTCGGCCAACCCAGGCCGGTCGTCCCTGCAACCTGGCGCCGCCGCATCTTCGACGCGCTCCACGGGCTCTCCCACCCGGGTTCCCGCGCATCCGTCAAACTCCTCTCCCAGCGTTTCGTCTGGCACGGCCTCAGCAGAGATGTTCGAACTTGGGCCACCTCCTGCCTCGCCTGCCAACGGGCTAAGGTACAGCTGCACACAAAAGCACCCCTGGGAGACTTCGAGGTACCCAGCCGCCGCTTCGACCACGTACACGTCGACATCGTCGGTCCCCTGCCGCCATCGCAAGGCCAAACTTATCTCCTCACGATGGTCGACCGCTACACACGCTGGTCTGAGGCAGTGCCGCTGACCTCCACCACCATGGCCGACATCGCCAGGGCATTCGTTAACACCTGGGTTGTGAGGTTCGGCGTACCGACCGACATAACCTCCGACAGAGGCGCCCAGTTCACCTCCGAACTCTGGACGGCCACAGCACGCAACCTCGGGGTGACGCTCCACCGAACCACGGCGTACCACCCGCAGGCCAACGGGCTTTGTGAACGCTTCCACAGGTCACTCAAGGCCTCACTCCGCGCCGGCTTGCAGGACAGTACCTGGACTGACCGCCTACCGTGGGTGCTACTAGGCCTATGCACCGTGGTCAAGGAAGACCTCCAGTCCTCGGCAGCGGAGTTAGTCTACGGACAACCGCTGCGCGTCCCAGGCGAACTCCTTCCGGAGGCTACCATGCCTTGGTCGGCCGAACAGCAGCGGCTCAACTCTTTCTCTTCCGCTCAGCAGTTCGCCCCACTTCCGGTCAACCGACACGGCGAACTCGCACCTCACGTCCCGCCAAATTTACAGCAGGCGCGCTTCGTCTTCGTGCGACACGACGCGCACCGCGGGCCCCTGCGACCCCCGTACGACGGACCGTACGAGGTGCTACAAACGGGGGACAAGGTCTTCAAGCTGCGACTCGGCGACAGGGTCGACACAGTCTCCATCGACCGGCTCAAACCAGCACACACAGAACGAGGAGAACAGGTCCCCGTGGCACGGCCTCCAACTAGAGGCCGTCCCGCCAGCAAGCCAGCACAGCCGGCGGTGAACTGCCCGGCCCCACCAACTAGACCGGCGACCACTCAGAGCCGCTGCGGCAGAACCATCAGACCACCGTCACGACTCGTCCACTCCTCCTAAGCGGATTCTGGGGGGAGCTCTGTGGCGACACGCCGCCACTGGACATAATCCGCTCACAGCGGCACGGACAGTTTAAGCAGACGCCCCCAGCCGGGGGCCCTTTCCTCCAGTAACTTGTTTCCGCAGGGACAGGCTGCCGGGAGCACTTCCTGTCTGGGAAGTATTTAAGTGGATGCGCGGGCTTTTCCAGTTCTCTTTGTCATGAGGTAGAATAAAGACAGTTGTGTTTTACTAGCTCTGGTCTCGACTCCCACGTTTGCCGCGGTATCTCAACATATTTGCATTTAATCAGCTCTAAAAATTAATTTTTAATTCATACATTTACGAAGAATGAAATAAAAATTTTCATTTGTATAGACCTTTATCAGATCTCACAAAAAATTCTCCAAGCATTTACTTTGCAGTACACTGACTATTATGTAGGGAAATTACTTGACAGTGTGTGATGTGGTGCTCCCAGTGGGAAACTGATAAATGCAGGGACCTCGTCTTGGGAAACCATGGCCGGCCCGTGATTCATCTTCCATTGCTTATAATGGATGGATGTCATGTTGCTGCACGATATCCCAAGGGGCACCCCCTGTGACTGTGGAATCATGGATTCTCCCATAAAAGTATCCATATTGCGTGTTTTGTATGACTCATTATTCTTATTTATTAATGATTCTGGTGGGCAGCAAGTAATATTGCTGGATCCAGAGCATTCACCATCCAGCTGTGTCATGTTGGAACATCATCCAGCTGTGTCATGTTGGAACATCATCCAGCTGTGTCATGATGTAGCACCATCCTGTGTCATGTTGGAGCACCATCCAGCTGTGTCATGTTGAAACATCATCCAGCTGTGTCATGTTGAAACATAATCCAGCTGTGTCATGTTGGAGCACCATCCAACTGTGTCACGTTGGAACATCATCCAGCTGTGCCATGTTGAAAGATCATCCAGCTATGTCATGTTGGAATATCATCCAACTGTGTCATGTTGGAACATCATCCAACTGTGTCATGTTGGAGCATGATCCAGCTGTGTCATGTTGGCGCACCATCCAGCTGTGTCATGTTGGAGCACCATCCAACTGTGTCATGTTGGATCATCATCCAACTGTGTCACATTGGAACATCATCCAGCTGTGTCATGTTGGAACATCATCCAACTGTGTCACGTTGGAACATCATCCAGCTGTGTCATGTTGGAACATCATCCAACTGTGTCATGTTGGAACATCATCCAACTGTGTCATGTTGGAACATCATCCAGCTGTGTCATGTTGGAACATCATCCAGCTGTGTCATGTTGGAACATCATCCAATTGTGTCATGTTGGAGCAGCTTCCAACTGTGTCATGTCGGAGCATGATCCTGCTGTGTCACGTTGAAACATCATCCAGCTGTGTCATGTTGGAACATCATCCAACTGTGTCATGTTGAAACATCATCCAACTGTGTCACGTTGGAACATCATCCAAATGTGTCATGTTGGAACATCATCCAAATGTGTCATGTTGGAGCATGATCCAGTTGTGTCACGTTGGAACATCATCCAGCTGTGTCACGATGGAACATCATCCAACTGTGTCATGTTGGAGCATCATCCAGCTGTGTCATGTTGGAGCATCATCCAGCTGTGTCATGATGGAACATCATCCAGCTGTGTCATGTTGGAGGACTATCCAGCTGTGCCATGATGAAGCATCATCCAGCTGTGTCATGTTGGAGCATCATCCAACTGTGTCATGTTGGAACATCATCCAGCTGTGTCATGTTGGAGCATCATCCAAATGTGTCATGTTGGAGCATCATCCAGCTGTGTCATGTTGGAGCATCATCCAGCGGTGTCATGTTGGAGCATCATCCAGCTGTGTCATGATGGAACATCATCCAGCTGTGTCATGTTGGAGCATCATCCAAATGTGTCATGTTGGAGCATCATCCAGCTGTGTCATGTTGGAGCATCATCCAGCTGTGTCATGTTGCAGCATCATCCAGCGGTGTCATGTTGGAGCATCATCCAGCTGTGTCATGATGGAACATCATCCAGCTGTGTCATGTTGGAGCATCATCCAGCTGTGTCATGATGGAACATCATCCAACTGTGTCATGTTGGAGCATCATCCAACTGTGTCATGTTGGAGCATCATCCAACTGTGTCATGTTGGAGCATCATCCAAATGTGTCACGTTGGAACATCATCCAACTGTGTCATGTTGGAGCATCATCCAGCTGTGCCATGTAAGAACATCATCCAGCTGTGTCATGTTAGAACATCATCCTGCTGTGTCATGTTGGAGCATCATCCAAATGTGTCATGTTGGAGCATCATCCAGCTGTGTCATGTTAGAACATCATCCAGCTGTGTCATGTTGGAGCATCATCCAAATGTGTCATGTTGGAGCACCATCCAGCTGTGTCATGTTGAAACATCTTCCAAATGTGTCATGTTGGAACATGATCCAGCTGTGTCATGTTGGAGCACCATCCAGCTGTGTCATGTGGAAACATCATCCAAAAGTGTCATGTTGAAGCACCTTCCAACTGTGTCACGTTGGAGCATCATCCAGCTGTGTCATGTTGGAGCATCATCTAGCTGTGTCACGTTGGAACATCATCCAGCTGTGTCACGTTGGAACATCATCCAGCTGTGTCACGTTGGAGCATCATCCAACTGTGTCATGTTGGAGCTTCATCCAGCTGTGACACGTTGGAGCATCATCCAGCTGTGTCATGTTGGAGCATCATCCAACTGTGTCATGTTGGAGCACGATCCAGCTGTGTCACATTGGAGCATCATCCAGCTGTGTTACGCTGGAGCACCATCCAGCTGTGTCATGATGGAGCATCATCCAACTGTGTCATGTTGGAGCATCATCCAACTGTGTCATGATGGAGCATCATCCAGCTGTGTCATGTTGGAGCAGGATCCAGCTGTGTCATGTTGGAGCATCATCCAGCTGTGTCATGTTGGAGCATCATCCAACTGTGTCACATTGGAGCATCATCCAGCTGTGTCATGTTGGAACACCATCCAGCTGTGTCATGTTGGAACATCATCCAGCGGTGTCATGTTGGAGCATCATCCAGCTGTGTCATGTTGAAACGCCATCCAGATGTGTCACGTTGGAACATCATGCAGCTGTGTCACGTTGGAATATCATCCAGCGGTGTCATGTTGGAACATTATCCAGCTGTGTCATGTTGGAGCACCATCCTGTGTCATGTTGGAGCACCATCCAGCTGTGTCATGTTGAAACATCATCCAGCTGTGTCATGTTGAAACATAATCCAGCTGTGTCATGTTGGAGCACCATCCAACTGTGTCATGTTGGAGCATGATCCAGCTGTGTCATGTTGGTGCACCATCCAGCTGTGTCATGTTGGAGCACCATCCAACTGTGTCATGTTGGATCATCATCCAACTGTATCACATTGGAACATCATCCAGCTGTGTCATGTTGGAACATCATCCAACTGTGTCACGTTGGATCATCATCCAACTGTGTCACGTTGGAACATCATCCAGCTGTGTCATGTTGGAACATCATCCAACTGTGTCATGTTGGAACATCATCCAACTGTGTCATGTTGGAACATCATCCAGCTGTGCATTGTTGGAACATCATCCAACTGTGTCATGTTGGAACATCATCCAATTGTGTCATGTTGGAGCAGCTTCCAACTGTGTCATGTTGGAGCATGATCCTGCTGTGTCACGTTGAAACATCATCCAGCTGTGTCATGTTGGAACATCATCCAACTGTGTCTTGTTGAAACATCATCCAACTGTGTCACGTTGGAACATCATCCAAATGTGTCATGTTGGAACATCATCCAAATGTGTCATGTTGGAGCATGATCCAGTTGTGTCACATTGGAACATCATCCAACTGTGTCATGTTGGAACATCATCCAACTGTGTCACGTTGGAACATCATCCAAATGTGTCATGTTGAAACATCATCCAAATGTGTCATGTTGGAGCATGATCCAGTTGTGTCACATTGGAACATCATCCAGCTGTGTCACGATGGAACAGCATCCAACTGTGTCATGTTGGGCATCATCCAGCTGTGTCATGTTGGAGCACTATCCAGCTGTGCCATGATGAAACATCATCCAGCTGTGTCATGTTGGAGCATCATCCAAATGTGCCATGTTGGAGCATCATCCAGCTGTGTCATGTTGGAGCCTCATCCAGCTGTGTCATGTTGGAGCATCATCCAGCGGTGTCATGTTAGAGCATCATCCAACTGTGTCACGTTGGAGCATCATCCAGCTGTGCCATGTTGGAACACCATCCAGCTGTGTCATGTTGGAACATCATCCAGCGGTGTCATGTTGGAGCATCATCCAGCTGTGTCATGTTGAAACATCATCCAGATGTGTCACGTTGGAACATCATGCAGCTGTGTCACGTTGGAATATCATCCAGCGGTGTCATGTTGGAACATTATCCATCTGTGTCATGTTGGAGCACCATCCTGTGTCATGTTGGAGCACCATCCAACTGTGTCACGTTGGAACATCATCCAGCTGTGCCATGTTGAAAGATCATCCAGCTATGTCATGTTGGAACATCATCCAACTGTGTCATGTTGGAACATCATCCAACTGTGTCATGTTGGAGCATGATCCAGCTGTGTCATGTTGGTGCACCATCCAGCTGTGTCATGTTGGAGCACCATCCAAATGTGTCATGTTGGATCATCATCCAACTGTGTCACATTGGAACATCATCCAGCTGTGTCATGTTGGAACATCATCCAACTGTGTCACGTTGGATCATCATCCAACTGTGTCACGTTGGAACATCATCCAGCTGTGTCATGTTGGAACATCATCCAACTGTGTCATGTTGGAACATCATCCAACTGTGTCATGTTGGAACATCATCCAGCTGTGCATTGTTGGAACATCATCCAACTGTGTCATGTTGGAACATCATCCAATTGTGTCATGTTGGAGCAGCTTCCAACTGTGTCATGTTGGAGCATGATCCTGCTGTGTCACGTTGAAACATCATCCAGCTGTGTCATGTTGGAACATCATCCAACTGTGTCATGTTGAAACATCATCCAACTGTGTCACGTTGGAACATCATCCAAATGTGTCATGTTGGAACATCATCCAAATGTGTCATGTTGGAGCATGATCCAGTTGTGTCACGTTGGAACATCATCCAGCTGTGTCATGATGGAACATCATCCAACTGTGTCATGTTGGAGCATCATCCAGCTGTGTCATGTTGGAGCACTATCCAGCTGTGCCATGATGAAACATCATCCAGCTGTGTCATGTTGGAGCATCATCCAACTGTGTCATGTTGGAACATCATCCAGCTGTGTCATGTTGGAGCATCATCCAAATGTGTCATGTTGGAGCATCATCCAGCTGTGTCATGTTGGAGCATCATCCAGCTGTGTCATGTTGGAGCATCATCCAGCTGTGTCATGATGGAACATCATCCAGCTGTGTCATATTGGAGCATCATCCAGCTGAGTCATGTTGGAGCATCATCCAACTGTGTCATGTTGGAGCATCATCCGACTGTGTCACGTTGGAGCATCATCTAAATGTGTCATGTTGGAGCATCATCCAGCTGTGTCATGTTGGAGCATCATCCAGCTGTGTCATGTTGGAGCATCATCCATGTGGTGTCATGTTGGAGCATCATCCAGCTGTGTCATGATGGAACATCATCCAGCTGTGTCATGTTGGAGCATCATCCAGCTGAGTCATGTTGGAGCATCATCCAGCTGTGTCATGCTGGAGCATCATCCAACTGTGTCATGTTGGAGCATCATCCAACTGTGTCATGTTGGAGCATCATCCTGCTGTGCCATGTTGGAGCATCATCCAACTGTGTCATGTTGGAGCATCATCCAGCTGTGTCATGTTAGAACATCATCCAGCTGTGTCATGTTAGAGCATCATCCAAATGTGTCATGTTGGTGCACCATCCAGCTGTGTCATGTTGAAACATCTACCAAATGTGTCATGTTGGAACATGATCCAGCTGTGTCATGTTGGAGCACCATCCAGCTGTGTCATGTGGAAACATCATCCAAAAGTGTCATGTTCAAGCACCTTCCAACTGTGTCACGTTGGAGCATCATCCAGCTGTGTCATGTTGGAGCATCATCTAGCTGTGTCACGTTGGAACATCATCCAACTGTGTCATGTTGGAGCTTCATCCAGCTGTGACACGTTGGAGCATCATCCAGCTGTGTCATGTTGGAGCATCATCCAACTGTGTCATGTTGGAGCACGATCCATCTCTGTCACATTGGAGCATGATCCAGTTGTGTCACGTTGGAACATCATCCAGCTGTGTCACGATGGAACATCATCCAACTGTGTCATGTTGGAGCATCATCCAGCTGTGTCATGTTGGAGCATCATCCAGCTGTGTCATGATGGAACATCATCCAGCTGTGTCATGTTGGAGCATCATCCAAATGTGTCATGTTGGAGCATCATCCAGCTGTGTCATGTTGGAGCATCATCCAGCGGTGTCATGTTGGAGCATCATCCAGCTGTGTCATGATGGAACATCATCCAGCTGTGTCATGTTGGAGCATCATCCAAATGTGTCATGTTGGAGCATCATCCAGCTGTGTCATGTTGGAGCATCATCCAGCTGTGTCATGTTGCAGCATCATCCAGCGGTGTCATGTTGGAGCATCATCCAGCTGTGTCATGATGGAACATCATCCAGCTGTGTCATGTTGGAGCATCATCCAGCTGTGTCATGATGGAACATCATCCAACTGTGTCATGTTGGAGCATCATCCAACTGTGTCATGTTGGAGCATCATCCAACTGTGTCATGTTGGAGCATCATCCAAATGTGTCACGTTGGAACATCATCCAACTGTGTCATGTTGGAGCATCATCCAGCTGTGCCATGTTAGAACATCATCCAGCTGTGTCATGTTAGAACATCATCCTGCTGTGTCATGTTGGAGCATCATCCAAATGTGTCATGTTGGAGCATCATCCAGCTGTGTCATGTTAGAACATCATCCAGCTGTGTCATGTTGGAGCATCATCCAAATGTGTCATGTTGGAGCACCATCCAGCTGTGTCATGTTGAAACATCTTCCAAATGTGTCATGTTGGAACATGACCCAGCTGTGTCATGTTGGAGCACCATCCAGCTGTGTCATGTGGAAACATCATCCAAAAGTGTCATGTTGAAGCACCTTCCAACTGTGTCACGTTGGAGCATCATCCAGCTGTGTCATGTTGGAGCATCATCTAGCTGTGTCACGTTGGAACATCATCCAGCTGTGTCACGTTGGAACATCATCCAGCTGTGTCACGTTGGAGCATCATCCAACTGTGTCATGTTGGAGCTTCATCCAGCTGTGACACGTTGGAGCATCATCCAGCTGTGTCATGTTGGAGCATCATCCAACTGTGTCATGTTGGAGCACGATCCAGCTGTGTCACATTGGAGCATCATCCAGCTGTGTTACGCTGGAGCACCATCCAGCTGTGTCATGATGGAGCATCACCCAACTGTGTCATGTTGGAGCATCATCCAGCTGTGTCATGTTGGAACACCATCCAGCTGTGTCATGTTGGAACATCATCCAGCGGTGTCATGTTGGAGCATCATCCAGCTGTGTCATGTTGAAACGCCATCCAGATGTGTCACGTTGGAACATCATGCAGCTGTGTCACGTTGGAATATCATCCAGCGGTGTCATGTTGGAACATTATCCAGCTGTGTCATGTTGGAGCACCATCCTGTGTCATGTTGGAGCACCATCCAGCTGTGTCATGTTGAAACATCATCCAGCTGTGTCATGTTGAAACATAATCCAGCTGTGTCATGTTGGAGCACCATCCAACTGTGTCATGTTGGAGCATGATCCAGCTGTGTCATGTTGGTGCACCATCCAGCTGCGTCATGTTGGAGCACCATCCAACTGTGTCATGTTGGATCATCATCCAACTGTGTCACATTGGAACATCATCCAGCTGTGTCATGTTGGAACATCATCCAACTGTGTCACGTTGGATCATCATCCAACTGTGTCACGTTGGAACATCATCCAGCTGTGTCATGTTGGAACATCATCCAACTGTGTCATGTTGGAACATCATCCAACTGTGTCATGTTGGAACATCATCCAGCTGTGCATTGTTGGAACATCATCCAACTGTGTCATGTTGGAACATCATCCAATTGTGTCATGTTGGAGCAGCTTCCAACTGTGTCATGTTGGAGCATGATCCTGCTGTGTCACGTTGAAACATCATCCAGCTGTGTCATGTTGGAACATCATCCAACTGTGTCATGTTGAAACATCATCCAACTGTGTCACGTTGGAACATCATCCAAATGTGTCATGTTGAAACATCATCCAAATGTGTCATGTTGGAGCATGATCCAGTTGTGTCACATTGGAACATCATCCAGCTGTGTCACGATGGAACATCATCCAACTGTGTCATGTTGGGCATCATCCAGCTGTGTCATGTTGGAGCACTATCCAGCTGTGCCATGATGAAACATCATCCAGCTGTGTCATGTTGGAGCATCATCCAACAGTGTCATGTTGGAACATCATCCAGCTGTGTCATGTTGGAGCATCATCCAAATGTGTCATGTTGGAGCATCATCCAGCTGTGTCATGTTGGAGCATCATCCAGCTGTGTCATGTTGGAGCATCATCCAGCAGTGTCATGTTAGAGCATCATCCAACTGTGTCACGTTGGAGCATCATCCAGCTGTGTCATGTTGGAACACCATCCAGCTGTGTCATGTTGGAACATCATCCAGCGGTGTCATGTTGGAGCATCATCCAGCTGTGTCATGTTGAAACACCATCCAGATGTGTCACGTTGGAACATCATGCAGCTGTGTCACGTTGGAATATCATCCAGCGGCGTCATGTTGGAGCATTATCCAGCTGTGCCATGTTGGAGCACCATTCTGTGTCATGTTGGAGCACCATCCAACTGTGTCACGTTGGAACATCATCCAGCTGTGCCATGTTGAAAGATCATCCAGCTATGTCATGTTGGAACATCATCCAACTGTGTCATGTTGGAACATCAACCAACTGTGTCATGTTGGAGCATGATCCAGCTGTGTCATGTTGGTGCACCATCCAGCTGTGTCATGTTGGAGCACCATCCAACTGTGTCATGTTGGATCATCATCCAACTGTGTCACATTGGAACATCATCCAGCTGTGTCATGTTGGAACATCATCCAACTGTGTCACGTTGGATCATCATCCAACTGTGTCATGTTGGAACATCATCCAACTGTGTCACGTTGGAACATCATCCAGCTGTGTCATGTTGGAACATCATCCAACTGTGTCATGTTGGAACATCATCCAACTGTGTCATGTTGGAACATCATCCAGCTGTGCATTGTTGGAACATCATCCAACTGTGTCATGTTGGAACATCATCCAATTGTGTCATGTTGGAGCAGCTTCCAACTGTGTCATGTTGGAGCATGATCCTGCTGTGTCACGTTGAAACATCATCCAGCTGTGTCATGTTGGAACATCATCCAACTGTGTCATGTTGAAACATCATCCAACTGTGTCACGTTGGAACATCATCCAAATGTGTCATGTTGGAACATCATCCAAATGTGTCATGTTGGAGCATGATCCAGTTGTGTCACGTTGGAACATCATCCAGCTGTGTCACGATGGAACATCATCCAACTGTGTCATGTTGGAGCATCATCCAGCTGTGTCATGTTGGAGCACTATCCAGCTGTGCCATGATGAAACATCATCCAGCTGTGTCATGTTGGAGCATCATCCTACTGTGTCATGTTGGAACATCATCCAGCTGTGTCATGTTGGAGCATCATCCAAATGTGTCATGTTGGAGCATCATCCAGCTGTGTCATGTTGGAGCATCATCCAGCTGTGTCATGTTGGAGCATCATCCAGCTGTGTCATGATGGAACATCATCCAGCTGTGTCATATTGGAGCATCATCCAGCTGAGTCATGTTGGAGCATCATCCAACTGTGTCATGTTGGAGCATCATCCGACTGTGTCACGTTGGAGCATCATCCAAATGTGTCATGTTGGAGCATCATCCAGCTGTGTCATGTTGGAGCATCATCCAGCTGTGTCACATTGGAACATCATCCAGCTGTGTCATGTTGGAACATCATCCAACTGTGTCACGTTGGATCATCATCCAACTGTGTCACGTTGGAACATCATCCAGCTGTGTCATGTTGGAACATCATCCAACTGTGTCATGCTGGAACATCATCCAACTGTGTCATGTTGGAACATCATCCAGCTGTGCATTGTTGGAACATCATCCAACTGTGTCATGTTGGAACATCATCCAATTGTGTCATGTTGGAGCAGCTTCCAACTGTGTCATGTTGGAGCATGATCCTGCTGTGTCACGTTGAAACATCATCCAGCTGTGTCATGTTGGAACATCATCCAACTGTGTCATGTTGAAACATCATCCAACTGTGTCACGTTGGAACATCATCCAAATGTGTCATGTTGGAACATCATCCAAATGTGTCATGTTGGAGCATGATCCAGTTGTGTCACATTGGAACATCATCCAACTGTGTCATGTTGGAACATCATCCAACTGTGTCACGTTGGAACATCATCCAAATGTGTCACGTTGAAACATCATCCAAATGTGTCATGTTGGAGCATCATCCAAATGTGTCATGTTGGAGCATCATCCAGCTGTGTCATGTTGGAGCATCATCCAGCTGTGTCATGTTGGAGCATCATCCAGCGGTGTCATGTTAGAGCATCATCCAACTGTGTCACGTTGGAGCATCATCCAGCTGTGTCATGTTGGAACACAATCCAGCTGTGTCATGTTGGAACATCATCCAGCGGTGTCATGTTGGAGCATCATCCAGCTGTGTCACGTTGGAGCATCATCCAGGTGTGTCATGTTGGAGCATCATCTAGCTGTGACACGTTGGAGCATCATCCAACTGTGTCATGTTGGAGCATCATCCAACTGTGTCATGTTGGAGCACGATCCATCTGTGTCACATTGGAGCATCATCCAGCTGTGTTACGCTGGAGCATCATCCAGCTGTGTCATGATGGAGCATCATCCAACTGTGTCATGTTGGAGCATCATCCAACTGTGTCATGATGGAGCATCATCCAGCTGTGTCATGTTGGAGCAGGATCCAGCTGTGTCATGTTGGAACACCATCCAGCTGTGTCATGTTGGAACATCATCCAGCGGTGTCATGTTGGAGCATCATCCAGCTGTGTCATGTTGAAACACCATCCAGATGTGTCACGTTGGAACATCATGCAGCTGTGTCACGTTGGAATATCATCCAGCGGCGTCATGTTGGAGCATTATCCAGCTGTGCCATGTTGGAGCACCATTCTGTGTCATGTTGGAGCACCATCCAACTGTGTCACGTTGGAACATCATCCAGCTGTGCCATGTTGAAAGATCATCCAGCTATGTCATGTTGGAACATCATCCAACTGTGTCATGTTGGAACATCAACCAACTGTGTCATGTTGGAGCATGATCCAGCTGTGTCATGTTGGTGCACCATCCAGCTGTGTCATGTTGGAGCACCATCCAACTGTGTCATGTTGGATCATCATCCAACTGTGTCACATTGGAACATCATCCAGCTGTGTCATGTTGGAACATCATCCAACTGTGTCACGTTGGATCATCATCCAACTGTGTCATGTTGGAACATCATCCAACTGTGTCACGTTGGAACATCATCCAGCTGTGTCATGTTGGAACATCATCCAACTGTGTCATGTTGTAACATCATCCAACTGTGTCATGTTGGAACATCATCCAGCTGTGCATTGTTGGAACATCATCCAACTGTGTCATGTTGGAACATCATCCAATTGTGTCATGTTGGAGCAGCTTCCAACTGTGTCATGTTGGAGCATGATCCTGCTGTGTCACGTTGAAACATCATCCAGCTGTGTCATGTTGGAACATCATCCAACTGTGTCATGTTGAAACATCATCCAACTGTGTCACGTTGGAACATCATCCAAATGTGTCATGTTGGAACATCATCCAAATGTGTCATGTTGGAGCATGATCCAGTTGTGTCACGTTGGAACATAATCCAGCTGTGTCACGATGGAACATCATCCAACTGTGTCATGTTGGAGCATCATCCAGCTGTGTCATGTTGGAGCACTATCCAGCTGTGCCATGATGAAACATCATCCAGCTGTGTCATGTTGGAGCATCATCCTACTGTGTCATGTTGGAACATCATCCAGCTGTGTCATGTTGGAGCATCATCCAAATGTGTCATGTTGGAGCATCATCCAGCTGTGTCATGTTGGAGCATCATCCAGCTGTGTCATGTTGGAGCATCATCCAGCTGTGTCATGATGGAACATCATCCAGCTGTGTCATATTGGAGCATCATCCAGCTGAGTCATGTTGGAGCATCATCCAACTGTGTCATGTTGGAGCATCATCCGACTGTGTCACGTTGGAGCATCATCCAAATGTGTCATGTTGGAGCATCATCCAGCTGTGTCATGTTGGAGCATCATCCAGCTGTGTCACATTGGAACATCATCCAGCTGTGTCATGTTGGAACATCATCCAACTGTGTCACGTTGGATCATCATCCAACTGTGTCACGTTGGAACATCATCCAGCTGTGTCATGTTGGAACATCATCCAACTGTGTCATGCTGGAACATCATCCAACTGTGTCATGTTGGAACATCATCCAGCTGTGCATTGTTGGAACATCATCCAACTGTGTCATGTTGGAACATCATCCAATTGTGTCATGTTGGAGCAGCTTCCAACTGTGTCATGTTGGAGCATGATCCTGCTGTGTCACGTTGAAACATCATCCAGCTGTGTCATGTTGGAACATCATCCAACTGTGTCATGTTGAAACATCATCCAACTGTGTCACGTTGGAACATCATCCAAATGTGTCATGTTGGAACATCATCCAAATGTGTCATGTTGGAGCATGATCCAGTTGTGTCACATTGGAACATCATCCAACTGTGTCATGTTGGAACATCATCCAACTGTGTCACGTTGGAACATCATCCAAATGTGTCACGTTGAAACATCATCCAAATGTGTCATGTTGGAGCATCATCCAAATGTGTCATGTTGCAGCATCATCCAGCTGTGTCATGTTGGAGCATCATCCAGCTGTGTCATGTTGGAGCAGCATCCAGCGGTGTCATGTTAGAGCATCATCCAACTGTGTCACGTTGGAGCATCATCCAGCTGTGTCATGTTGGAACACAATCCAGCTGTGTCATGTTGGAACATCATCCAGCGGTGTCATGTTGGAGCATCATCCAGCTGTGTCACGTTGGAGCATCATCCAGGTGTGTCATGTTGGAGCATCATCTAGCTGTGACACGTTGGAGCATCATCCAACTGTGTCATGTTGGAGCATCATCCAACTGTGTCATGTTGGAGCACGATCCATCTGTGTCACATTGGAGCATCATCCAGCTGTGTTACGCTGGAGCATCATCCAGCTGTGTCATGATGGAGCATCATCCAACTGTGTCATGTTGGAGCATCATCCAACTGTGTCATGATGGAGCATCATCCAGCTGTGTCATGTTGGAGCAGGATCCAGCTGTGTCATGTTGGAGCATCATCCAGCTGTGTCATGTTGAAACGTCATCCAGCTGTGTCATGTTGAAACATAATCCAGCTGTGCCATGTTGAAAGATCATCCAGCTATGTCATGTTGGAACATCATCCAACTGTGTCATGTTGGAACATCATTCAACTGTGTCATGTTGGAGCATGATCCAGCTGTGTCATGTTGGTGCACCATCCAGCTGTGTCATGTTGGAGCAGCATCCAACTGTGTCATGTTGGATCATCATCCAACTGTGTCACATTGGAACATCATCCAGCTGTGTCATGTTGGAACATCATCCAACTGTGTCACGTTGGATCATCATCCAACTGTGTCACGTTGGAACATCATCCAGCTGTGTCATGTTGGAACATCATCCAACTGTGTCATGTTGGAACATCATCCAACTGTGTTATGTTGGAACATCATCCAGCTGTGCATTGTTGGAACATCATCCAACTGTGTCATGTTGGAACATCATCCAATTGTGTCATGTTGGAGCAGCTTCCAACTGTGTCATGTTGGAGCATGATCCTGCTGTGTCACGTTGAAACATCATCCAGCTGTGTCATGTTGGAACATCATCCAACTGTGTCATGTTGAAACATCATCCAACTGTGTCACGTTGGAACATCATCCAAATGTGTCATGTTGAAACATCATCCAAATGTGTCATGTTGGAGCATGATCCAGTTGTGTCACATTGGAACATCATCCAACTGTGTCATGTTGGAACATCATCCAACTGTGTCACGTTGGAACATCATCCAAATGGGTCATGTTGAAACATCATCCAAATGTGTCATGTTGGAGCATGATCCAGTTGTGTCACATTGGAACATCATCCAGCTGTGTCACGATGGAACATCATCCAACTGTGTCATGTTGGGCATCATCCAGCTGTGTCATGTTGGAGCACTATCCAGCTGTGCCATGATGAAACATCATCCAGCTGTGTCATGTTGGAGCATCATCCAATAGTGTCATGTTGGAACATCATCCAGCTGTGTCATGTTGGAGCATCATCCAAATGTGTCATGTTGGAGCATCATCCAGCTGTGTCATGTTGGAGCATCATCCAGCTGTGTCATGTTGGAGCATCATCCAGCGGTGTCATGTTGGAGCATCATCCAACTGTGTCACGTTGGAGCATCATCCAGCTGTGTCATGTTGGAACACCATCCAGCTGTGTCATGTTGGAACATCATCCAGCGGTGTCATGTTGGAGCATCATCCAGCTGTGTCATGTTGAAACACCATCCAGATGTGTCACGTTGGAACATCATGCAGCTGTGTCATGTTGGAATATCATCCAGCGGTGTCATGTTGGAACATTATCCAGCTGTGTCATGTTGGAGCACCATCCTGTGTCATGTTGGAGCACCATCCAACAGTGTCATGTTGAAACATCATCCAGCTGTGTCATGTTGAAACATAACCCAGCTGTGTCATGTTGGAGCACCATCCAACTGTGCCACATTGGAACATCATCCAGCTGTGCCATGTTGAAAGATCATCCAGCTGTGCATTGTTGGAACATCATCCAACTGTGTCATGTTGGAACATCATCCAATTGTGTCATGTTGGAACATCATCCAACTGTGTCATGTTGGAACATCATCCAGCTGTGCATTGTTGGAACATCATCCAACTGTGTCATGTTGGAACATCATCCAATTGTGTCATGTTGGAGCAGCTTCCAACTGTGTCATGTTGGAGCATGATCCTGCTGTGTCACGTTGAAACATCATCCAGCTGTGTCATGTTGGAACATCATCCAACTGTGTCATGTTGAAACATCATCCAACTGTGTCACGTTGGAACATCATCCAAATGTGTCATGTTGGAACATCATCCAAATGTGTCATGTTGGAGCATGATCCAGTTGTGTCACGTTGGAACATCATCCAGCTGTGTCACGATGGAACATCATCCAACTGTGTCATGTTGGAGCATCATCCAGCTGTGTCATGTTGGAGCACTATCCAGCTGTGCCATGATGAAACATCATCCAGCTGTGTCATGTTGGAGCATCATTCAACTGTGTCATGTTGGAACATCATCCAGCTGTGTCATGTTGGAGCATCATCCAAATGTGTCATGTTGGAGCATCATCCAGCTGTGTCAGGTTGGAGCATCATCCAGCTGTGTCATGTTGGAGCATCATCCAGCTGTGTCATGATGGAACATCATCCAGCTGTGTCATATTGGAGCATCATCCAGCTGAGTCATGTTGGAGCATCATCCAACTGTGTCATGTTGGAGCATCATCCAACTGTGTCACGTTGGAGCATCATCCAAATGTGTCATGTTGGAGCATCATCCAGCTGTGTCATGTTGGAGCATCATCCAGCTGTGTCATGTTGGAGCATCATCCAGTGGTGTCATGTTGGAGCATCATCCAGCTGTGTCATGATGGAACATCATCCAGCTGTGTCATGTTGGAGCATCATCCAGCTGAGTCATGTTGGAGCATCATCCAGCTGTGTCATGCTGGAGCATCATCCAATTGTGTCATGTTGGAGCATCATCCAACTGTGTCATGTTGGAGCAGCATCCTGCTGTGCCATGTTGGAGCATCATCCAACTGTGTCATGTTGGAGCATCATCCAGCTGTGTCATGTTAGAACATCATCCAGCTGTGTCATGTTAGAGCATCATCCAAATGTGTCATGTTGGAGCACCATCCAGCTGTGTCATGTTGAAACATCTACCAAATGTGTCATGTTGGAACATGATCCAGCTGTGTCATGTTGGAGCACCATCCAGCTGTGTCATGTGGAAACATCATCCAAAAGTGTCATGTTCAAGCACCTTCCAACTGTGTCACGTTGGAGCATCATCCAGCTGTGTCATGTTGGAGCATCATCTAGCTGTGTCACGTTGGAACATCATCCAACTGTGTCATGTTGGAGCTTCATCCAGCTGTGACACGTTGGAGCATCATCCAGCTGTGTCATGTTGGAGCATCATCCAACTGTGTCATGTTGGAGCACGATCCATCTGTGTCACATTGGAGCATCATCCAGCTGTGTTACGCTGGAGCATCATCCAGCTGTGTCATGATGGAGCATCATCCAACTGTGTCATGTTGGAGCATCATCCAACTGTGTCATGATGGAGCATCATCCAGCTGTGTCATGTTGGAGCAGGATCCAGCTGTGTCATGTTGGAGCATCATCCAGCTGTGTCATGTTGGAGCATCATCCAACTGTGTCACGTTGGAGCATCATCCAGCTGTGTCATGTTGGAACACCATCCAGCTGTGTCATGTTGGAACATCATCCAGCGGTGTCATGTTGGAGCATCATCCAGCTGTGTCATGTTGAAACACCATCCAGATGTGTCACGTTGGAACATCATGCAGCTGTGTCACGTTGGAATATCATCCAGCGGTGTCATGTTGGAACATTATCCAGCTGTGTCATGTTGGCGCATCATCCAACTGTGTCATGTTGGAACATCATCCAGCTGTGTCATGTTGGAACACCATCCTGATGTGTCATGATGGAACATCATCCAGTTGTGTCATGGTGAAACATCATCCAGCTGTGTCATGTTGGAACATCATCCAGCTGTGTCATGTTGGAACATCATCCAGCTGTGTCATGTTGGAACACCATCCAGCTGTGTCATGTTGGAACATCATCCAACTGTGTCATGTTGGAACATCATCCAACTGTGTCATGTTGGAACATCATCCAACTGTGTCATGTTGGAACATCATCCAGCTGTGCATTGTTGGAACATCATCCAACTGTGTCATGTTGGAACATCATCCAATTGTGTCATGTTGGAGCAGCTGCCAACTGTGTCATGTTGGAGCATGATCCTGCTGTGTCACGTTGAAACATCATCCAGCTGTGTCATGTTGGAACATCATCCAACTGTGTCATGTTGAAACATCATCCAACTGTGTCACGTTGGAACATCATCCAAATGTGTCATGTTGGAACATCATCCAAATGTGTCATGTTGGAGCATGATCCAGTTGTGTCACATTGGAACATCATCCAACTGTGTCATGTTGGAACATCATCCAACTGTGTCACGTTCGAACATCATCCAAATGTGTCATGTTGAAACATCATCCAAATGCGTCATGTTGGAGCATGATCCAGTTGTGTCACGTTGGAACATCATCCAGCTGTGTCACGATGGAACATCATCCAACTGTGTCATGTTGGAGCATCATCCAGCTGTGTCATGTTGGAGCACTATCCAGCTGTGCCATGATGAAACATCATCCAGCTGTGTCATGTTGGAGCATCATCCAACTGTGTCATGTTGGAACTTCATCCAGCTGTGTCATGTTGGAGCACCATCCAAATGTGTCATGTTGGAGCATCATCCAGCTGTGTCATGTTGGAGCATCATCCAGCTGTGTCATGTTGAAACATAATCCAGCTGTGTCATGTTGGAGCACCATCCAACTGTGTCATGTTGGAGCATGATCCAGCTGTGTCATGTTGGTGCACCATCCAGCTGTGTCATGTTGGAGCACCATCCAACTGTGTCATGTTGGATCATCATCCAACTGTGTCACATTGGAACATCATCCAGCTGTGTCATGTTGGAACATCATCCAACTGTGTCACGTTGGATCATCATCCAACTGTGTCACGTTGGAACATCATCCAGCTGTGTCATGTTGGAACATCATCCAACTGTGTCATGTTGGAACATCATCCAACTGTGTCATGTTGGAACATCATCCAGCTGTGCATTGTTGGAACATCATCCAACTGTGTCATGTTGGAACATCATCCAATTGTGTCATGTTGGAGCAGCTTCCAACTGTGTCATGTTGGAGCATGATCCTGCTGTGTCACGTTGAAACATCATCCAGCTGTGTCATGTTGGAACATCATCCAACTGTTTCATGTTGAAACATCATCCAACTGTGTCACGTTGGAACATCATCCAAATGTGTCATGTTGAAACATCATCCAAATGTGTCATGTTGGAGCATGATCCAGTTGTGTCACATTGGAACATCATCCAGCTGTGTCACGATGGAACATCATCCAATTGTGTCATGTTGGGCATCATCCAGCTGTGTCATGTTGGAGCACTATCCAGCTGTGCCATGATGAAACATCATCCAGCTGTGTCATGTTGGAGCATCATCCAACAGCGTCATGTTGGAACATCATCCAGCTGTGTCATGTTGGAGCATCATCCAAATGTGTCATGTTGGAGCATCATCCAGCTGTGTCATGTTGGAGCATCATCCAGCTGTGTCATGTTGGAGCATCATCCAGCGGTGTCATGTTAGAGCATCATCCAACTGTGTCACGTTGGAGCATCATCCAGCTGTGTCATGTTGGAACACCATCCAGCTGTGTCATGTTGGAACATCATCCAGCGGTGTCATGTTGGAGCATCATCCAGCTGTGTCATGTTGAAACACCATCCAGATGTGTCACGTTGGAACATCATGCAGCTGTGTCACGTTGGAATATCATCCAGCGGCGTCATGTTGGAGCATTATCCAGCTGTGCCATGTTGGAGCACCATTCTGTGTCATGTTGGAGCACCATCCAACTGTGTCACGTTGGAACATCATCCAGCTGTGCCATGTTGAAAGATCATCCAGCTATGTCATGTTGGAACATCATCCAACTGTGTCATGTTGGAACATCAACCAACTGTGTCATGTTGGAGCATGATCCAGCTGTGTCATGTTGGTGCACCATCCAGCTGTGTCATGTTGGAGCACCATCCAACTGTGTCATGTTGGATCATCATCCAACTGTGTCACATTGGAACATCATCCAGCTGTGTCATGTTGGAACATCATCCAACTGTGTCACGTTGGATCATCAACCAACTGTGTCATGTTGGAACATCATCCAACTGTGTCACGTTGGAACATCATCCAGCTGTGTCATGTTGGAACATCATCCAACTGTGTCATGTTGGAACATCATCCAACTGTGTCATGTTGGAACATCATCCAGCTGTGCATTGTTGGAACATCATCCAACTGTGTCATGTTGGAACATCATCCAATTGTGTCATGTTGGAGCAGCTTCCAACTGTGTCATGTTGGAGCATGATCCTGCTGTGTCACGTTGAAACATCATCCAGCTGTGTCATGTTGGAACATCATCCAACTGTGTCATGTTGAAACATCATCCAACTGTGTCACGTTGGAACATCATCCAAATGTGTCATGTTGGAACATCATCCAAATGTGTCATGTTGGAGCATGATCCAGTTGTGTCACGTTGGAACATCATCCAGCTGTGTCACGATGGAACATCATCCAACTGTGTCATGTTGGAGCATCATCCAGCTGTGTCATGTTGGAGCACTATCCAGCTGTGCCATGATGAAACATCATCCAGCTGTGTCATGTTGGAGCATCATCCTACTGTGTCATGTTGGAACATCATCCAGCTGTGTCATGTTGGAGCATCATCCAAATGTGTCATGTTGGAGCATCATCCAGCTGTGTCATGTTGGAGCATCATCCAGCTGTGTCATGTTGGAGCATCATCCAGCTGTGTCATGATGGAACATCATCCAGCTGTGTCATATTGGAGCATCATCCAGCTGAGTCATGTTGGAGCATCATCCAACTGTGTCATGTTGGAGCATCATCCGACTGTGTCACGTTGGAGCATCATCCAAATGTGTCATGTTGGAGCATCATCCAGCTGTGTCATGTTGGAGCATCATCCAGCTGTGTCACATTGGAACATCATCCAGCTGTGTCATGTTGGAACATCATCCAACTGTGTCACGTTGGATCATCATCCTACTGTGTCACGTTGGAACATCATCCAGCTGTGTCATGTTGGAACATCATCCAACTGTGTCATGCTGGAACATCATCCAACTGTGTCATGTTGGAACATCATCCAGCTGTGCATTGTTGGAACATCATCCAACTGTGTCATGTTGGAACATCATCCAATTGTGTCATGTTGGAGCAGCTTCCAACTGTGTCATGTTGGAGCATGATCCTGCTGTGTCACGTTGAAACATCATCCAGCTGTGTCATGTTGGAACATCATCCAACTGTGTCATGTTGAAACATCATCCAACTGTGTCACGTTGGAACATCATCCAAATGTGTCATGTTGGAACATCATCCAAATGTGTCATGTTGGAGCATGATCCAGTTGTGTCACATTGGAACATCATCCAACTGTGTCATGTTGGAACATCATCCAACTGTGTCACGTTGGAACATCATCCAAATGTGTCACGTTGAAACATCATCCAAATGTGTCATGTTGGAGCATCATCCAAATGTGTCATGTTGGAGCATCATCCAGCTGTGTCATGTTGGAGCATCATCCAGCTGTGTCATGTTGGAGCATCATCCAGCGGTGTCATGTTAGAGCATCATCCAACTGTGTCACGTTGGAGCATCATCCAGCTGTGTCATGTTGGAACACAATCCAGCTGTGTCATGTTGGAACATCATCCAGCGGTGTCATGTTGGAGCATCATCCAGCTGTGTCACGTTGGAGCATCATCCAGCTGTGTCATGTTGGAGCATCATCTAGCTGTGACACGTTGGAGCATCATCCAACTGTGTCATGTTGGAGCATCATCCAACTGTGTCATGTTGGAGCACGATCCATCTGTGTCACATTGGAGCATCATCCAGCTGTGTTACGCTGGAGCATCATCCAGCTGTGTCATGATGGAGCATCATCCAACTGTGTCATGTTGGAGCAGGATCCAGCTGTGTCATGTTGGAGCATCATCCAGCTGTGTCATGTTGAAACGTCATCCAGCTGTGTCATGTTGAAACATAATCCAGCTGTGCCATGTTGAAAGATCATCCAGCTATGTCATGTTGGAACATCATCCAACTGTGTCATGTTGGAACATCATTCAACTGTGTCATGTTGGAGCATGATCCAGCTGTGTCATGTTGGTGCACCATCCAGCTGTGTCATGTTGGAGCAGCATCCAACTGTGTCATGTTGGATCATCATCCAACTGTGTCACATTGGAACATCATCCAGCTGTGTCATGTTGGAACATCATCCAACTGTGTCACGTTGGATCATCATCCAACTGTGTCACGTTGGAACATCATCCAGCTGTGTCATGTTGGAACATCATCCAACTGTGTCATGTTGGAACATCATCCAACTGTGTTATGTTGGAACATCATCCAGCTGTGCATTGTTGGAACATCATCCAACTGTGTCATGTTGGAACATCATCCAATTGTGTCATGTTGGAGCAGCTTCCAACTGTGTCATGTTGGAGCATGATCCTGCTGTGTCACGTTGAAACATCATCCAGCTGTGTCATGTTGGAACATCATCCAACTGTGTCATGTTGAAACATCATCCAACTGTGTCACGTTGGAACATCATCCAAATGTGTCATGTTGAAACATCATCCAAATGTGTCATGTTGGAGCATGATCCAGTTGTGTCACATTGGAACATCATCCAACTGTGTCATGTTGGAACATCATCCAACTGTGTCACGTTGGAACATCATCCAAATGGGTCATGTTGAAACATCATCCAAATGTGTCATGTTGGAGCATGATCCAGTTGTGTCACATTGGAACATCATCCAGCTGTGTCACGATGGAACATCATCCAACTGTGTCATGTTGGGCATCATCCAGCTGTGTCATGTTGGAGCACTATCCAGCTGTGCCATGATGAAACATCATCCAGCTGTGTCATGTTGGAGCATCATCCAATAGTGTCATGTTGGAACATCATCCAGCTGTGTCATGTTGGAGCATCATCCAAATGTGTCATGTTGGAGCATCATCCAGCTGTGTCATGTTGGAGCATCATCCAGCTGTGTCATGTTGGAGCATCATCCAGCGGTGTCATGTTGGAGCATCATCCAACTGTGTCACGTTGGAGCATCATCCAGCTGTGTCATGTTGGAACACCATCCAGCTGTGTCATGTTGGAACATCATCCAGCGGTGTCATGTTGGAGCATCATCCAGCTGTGTCATGTTGAAACACCATCCAGATGTGTCACGTTGGAACATCATGCAGCTGTGTCATGTTGGAATATCATCCAGCGGTGTCATGTTGGAACATTATCCAGCTGTGTCATGTTGGAGCACCATCCTGTGTCATGTTGGAGCACCATCCAACAGTGTCATGTTGAAACATCATCCAGCTGTGTCATGTTGAAACATAACCCAGCTGTGTCATGTTGGAGCACCATCCAACTGTGCCACATTGGAACATCATCCAGCTGTGCCATGTTGAAAGATCATCCAGCTGTGCATTGTTGGAACATCATCCAACTGTGTCATGTTGGAACATCATCCAATTGTGTCATGTTGGAACATCATCCAACTGTGTCATGTTGGAACATCATCCAGCTGTGCATTGTTGGAACATCATCCAACTGTGTCATGTTGGAACATCATCCAATTGTGTCATGTTGGAGCAGCTTCCAACTGTGTCATGTTGGAGCATGATCCTGCTGTGTCACGTTGAAACATCATCCAGCTGTGTCATGTTGGAACATCATCCAACTGTGTCATGTTGAAACATCATCCAACTGTGTCACGTTGGAACATCATCCAAATGTGTCATGTTGGAACATCATCCAAATGTGTCATGTTGGAGCATGATCCAGTTGTGTCACGTTGGAACATCATCCAGCTGTGTCACGATGGAACATCATCCAACTGTGTCATGTTGGAGCATCATCCAGCTGTGTCATGTTGGAGCACTATCCAGCTGTGCCATGATGAAACATCATCCAGCTGTGTCATGTTGGAGCATCATTCAACTGTGTCATGTTGGAACATCATCCAGCTGTGTCATGTTGGAGCATCATCCAAATGTGTCATGTTGGAGCATCATCCAGCTGTGTCAGGTTGGAGCATCATCCAGCTGTGTCATGTTGGAGCATCATCCAGCTGTGTCATGATGGAACATCATCCAGCTGTGTCATATTGGAGCATCATCCAGCTGAGTCATGTTGGAGCATCATCCAACTGTGTCATGTTGGAGCATCATCCAACTGTGTCACGTTGGAGCATCATCCAAATGTGTCATGTTGGAGCATCATCCAGCTGTGTCATGTTGGAGCATCATCCAGCTGTGTCATGTTGGAGCATCATCCAGTGGTGTCATGTTGGAGCATCATCCAGCTGTGTCATGATGGAACATCAT
Organism: Somniosus microcephalus; assembly: GCF_052327205.1. Lineage (NCBI taxonomy): Eukaryota > Metazoa > Chordata > Chondrichthyes > Squaliformes > Somniosidae > Somniosus > Somniosus microcephalus. Next base: position 174,495,735 of record NC_140989.1, on the reverse strand, counting down.
CCAGCTGTGTCATGTTGGAGCATCATCCAGCTGAGTCATGTTGGAGCATCATCCAGCTGTGTCATGCTGGAGCATCATCCAATTGTGTCATGTTGGAGCATCATCCAACTGTGTCATGTTGGAGCAGCATCCTGCTGTGCCATGTTGGAGCATCATCCAACTGTGTCATGTTGGAGCATCATCCAGCTGTGTCATGTTAGAACATCATCCAGCTGTGTCATGTTAGAGCATCATCCAAATGTGTCATGTTGGAGCACCATCCAGCTGTGTCATGTTGAAACATCTACCAAATGTGGCATGTTGGAACATGATCCAGCTGTGTCATGTTGGAGCACCATCCAGCTGTGTCATGTGGAAACATCATCCAAAAGTGTCATGTTCAAGCACCTTCCAACTGTGTCACGTTGGAGCATCATCCAGCTGTGTCATGTTGGAGCATCATCTAGCTGTGTCACGTTGGAACATCATCCAACTGTGTCATGTTGGAGCTTCATCCAGCTGTGACACGTTGGAGCATCATCCAGCTGTGTCATGTTGGAGCATCATCCAACTGTGTCATGTTGGAGCACGATCCATCTGTGTCACATTGGAGCATCATCCAGCTGTGTTACGCTGGAGCATCATCCAGCTGTGTCATGATGGAGCATCATCCAACTGTGTCATGTTGGAGCATCATCCAACTGTGTCATGATGGAGCATCATCCAGCTGTGTCATGTTGGAGCAGGATCCAGCTGTGTCATGTTGGAGCATCATCCAGCTGTGTCATGTTGGAGCATCATCCAACTGTGTCACGTTGGAGCATCATCCAGCTGTGTCATGTTGGAACACCATCCAGCTGTGTCATGTTGGAACATCATCCAGCGGTGTCATGTTGGAGCATCATCCAGCTGTGTCATGTTGAAACACCATCCAGATGTGTCACGTTGGAACATCATGCAGCTGTGTCACGTTGGAATATCATCCAGCGGTGTCATGTTGGAACATTATCCAGCTGTGTCATGTTGGCGCATCATCCAACTGTGTCATGTTGGAACATCATCCAGCTGTGTCATGTTGGAACACCATCCTGATGTGTCATGATGGAACATCATCCAGCTGTGTCATGGTGAAACATCATCCAGCTGTGTCATGTTGGAACATCATCCAGCTGTGTCATGTTGGAACATCATCCAGCTGTGTCATGTTGGAACACCATCCAGCTGTGTCATGTTGGAACATCATCCAACTGTGTCATGTTGGAACATCATCCAACTGTGTCATGTTGGAACATCATCCAACTGTGTCATGTTGGAACATCATCCAGCTGTGCATTGTTGGAACATCATCCAACTGTGTCATGTTGGAACATCATCCAATTGTGTCATGTTGGAGCAGCTGCCAACTGTGTCATGTTGGAGCATGATCCTGCTGTGTCACGTTGAAACATCATCCAGCTGTGTCATGTTGGAACATCATCCAACTGTGTCATGTTGAAACATCATCCAACTGTGTCACGTTGGAACATCATCCAAATGTGTCATGTTGGAACATCATCCAAATGTGTCATGTTGGAGCATGATCCAGTTGTGTCACATTGGAACATCATCCAACTGTGTCATGTTGGAACATCATCCAACTGTGTCACGTTCGAACATCATCCAAATGTGTCATGTTGAAACATCATCCAAATGCGTCATGTTGGAGCATGATCCAGTTGTGTCACGTTGGAACATCATCCAGCTGTGTCACGATGGAACATCATCCAACTGTGTCATGTTGGAGCATCATCCAGCTGTGTCATGTTGGAGCACTATCCAGCTGTGCCATGATGAAACATCATCCAGCTGTGTCATGTTGGAGCATCATCCAACTGTGTCATGTTGGAACTTCATCCAGCTGTGTCATGTTGGAGCACCATCCAAATGTGTCATGTTGGAGCATCATCCAGCTGTGTCATGTTGGAGCATCATCCAGCTGTGTCATGTTGAAACATAATCCAGCTGTGTCATGTTGGAGCACCATCCAACTGTGTCATGTTGGAGCATGATCCAGCTGTGTCATGTTGGTGCACCATCCAGCTGTGTCATGTTGGAGCACCATCCAACTGTGTCATGTTGGATCATCATCCAACTGTGTCACATTGGAACATCATCCAGCTGTGTCATGTTGGAACATCATCCAACTGTGTCACGTTGGATCATCATCCAACTGTGTCACGTTGGAACATCATCCAGCTGTGTCATGTTGGAACATCATCCAACTGTGTCATGTTGGAACATCATCCAACTGTGTCATGTTGGAACATCATCCAGCTGTGCATTGTTGGAACATCATCCAACTGTGTCATGTTGGAACATCATCCAATTGTGTCATGTTGGAGCAGCTTCCAACTGTGTCATGTTGGAGCATGATCCTGCTGTGTCACGTTGAAACATCATCCAGCTGTGTCATGTTGGAACATCATCCAACTGTTTCATGTTGAAACATCATCCAACTGTGTCACGTTGGAACATCATCCAAATGTGTCATGTTGAAACATCATCCAAATGTGTCATGTTGGAGCATGATCCAGTTGTGTCACATTGGAACATCATCCAGCTGTGTCACGATGGAACATCATCCAATTGTGTCATGTTGGGCATCATCCAGCTGTGTCATGTTGGAGCACTATCCAGCTGTGCCATGATGAAACATCATCCAGCTGTGTCATGTTGGAGCATCATCCAACAGCGTCATGTTGGAACATCATCCAGCTGTGTCATGTTGGAGCATCATCCAAATGTGTCATGTTGGAGCATCATCCAGCTGTGTCATGTTGGAGCATCATCCAGCTGTGTCATGTTGGAGCATCATCCAGCGGTGTCATGTTAGAGCATCATCCAACTGTGTCACGTTGGAGCATCATCCAGCTGTGTCATGTTGGAACACCATCCAGCTGTGTCATGTTGGAACATCATCCAGCGGTGTCATGTTGGAGCATCATCCAGCTGTGTCATGTTGAAACACCATCCAGATGTGTCACGTTGGAACATCATGCAGCTGTGTCACGTTGGAATATCATCCAGCGGCGTCATGTTGGAGCATTATCCAGCTGTGCCATGTTGGAGCACCATTCTGTGTCATGTTGGAGCACCATCCAACTGTGTCACGTTGGAACATCATCCAGCTGTGCCATGTTGAAAGATCATCCAGCTATGTCATGTTGGAACATCATCCAACTGTGTCATGTTGGAACATCAACCAACTGTGTCATGTTGGAGCATGATCCAGCTGTGTCATGTTGGTGCACCATCCAGCTGTGTCATGTTGGAGCACCATCCAACTGTGTCATGTTGGATCATCATCCAACTGTGTCACATTGGAACATCATCCAGCTGTGTCATGTTGGAACATCATCCAACTGTGTCACGTTGGATCATCAACCAACTGTGTCATGTTGGAACATCATCCAACTGTGTCACGTTGGAACATCATCCAGCTGTGTCATGTTGGAACATCATCCAACTGTGTCATGTTGGAACATCATCCAACTGTGTCATGTTGGAACATCATCCAGCTGTGCATTGTTGGAACATCATCCAACTGTGTCATGTTGGAACATCATCCAATTGTGTCATGTTGGAGCAGCTTCCAACTGTGTCATGTTGGAGCATGATCCTGCTGTGTCACGTTGAAACATCATCCAGCTGTGTCATGTTGGAACATCATCCAACTGTGTCATGTTGAAACATCATCCAACTGTGTCACGTTGGAACATCATCCAAATGTGTCATGTTGGAACATCATCCAAATGTGTCATGTTGGAGCATGATCCAGTTGTGTCACGTTGGAACATCATCCAGCTGTGTCACGATGGAACATCATCCAACTGTGTCATGTTGGAGCATCATCCAGCTGTGTCATGTTGGAGCACTATCCAGCTGTGCCATGATGAAACATCATCCAGCTGTGTCATGTTGGAGCATCATCCTACTGTGTCATGTTGGAACATCATCCAGCTGTGTCATGTTGGAGCATCATCCAAATGTGTCATGTTGGAGCATCATCCAGCTGTGTCATGTTGGAGCATCATCCAGCTGTGTCATGTTGGAGCATCATCCAGCTGTGTCATGATGGAACATCATCCAGCTGTGTCATATTGGAGCATCATCCAGCTGAGTCATGTTGGAGCATCATCCAACTGTGTCATGTTGGAGCATCATCCGACTGTGTCACGTTGGAGCATCATCCAAATGTGTCATGTTGGAGCATCATCCAGCTGTGTCATGTTGGAGCATCATCCAGCTGTGTCACATTGGAACATCATCCAGCTGTGTCATGTTGGAACATCATCCAACTGTGTCACGTTGGATCATCATCCTACTGTGTCACGTTGGAACATCATCCAGCTGTGTCATGTTGGAACATCATCCAACTGTGTCATGCTGGAACATCATCCAACTGTGTCATGTTGGAACATCATCCAGCTGTGCATTGTTGGAACATCATCCAACTGTGTCATGTTGGAACATCATCCAATTGTGTCATGTTGGAGCAGCTTCCAACTGTGTCATGTTGGAGCATGATCCTGCTGTGTCACGTTGAAACATCATCCAGCTGTGTCATGTTGGAACATCATCCAACTGTGTCATGTTGAAACATCATCCAACTGTGTCACGTTGGAACATCATCCAAATGTGTCATGTTGGAACATCATCCAAATGTGTCATGTTGGAGCATGATCCAGTTGTGTCACATTGGAACATCATCCAACTGTGTCATGTTGGAACATCATCCAACTGTGTCACGTTGGAACATCATCCAAATGTGTCACGTTGAAACATCATCCAAATGTGTCATGTTGGAGCATCATCCAAATGTGTCATGTTGGAGCATCATCCAGCTGTGTCATGTTGGAGCATCATCCAGCTGTGTCATGTTGGAGCATCATCCAGCGGTGTCATGTTAGAGCATCATCCAACTGTGTCACGTTGGAGCATCATCCAGCTGTGTCATGTTGGAACACAATCCAGCTGTGTCATGTTGGAACATCATCCAGCGGTGTCATGTTGGAGCATCATCCAGCTGTGTCACGTTGGAGCATCATCCAGCTGTGTCATGTTGGAGCATCATCTAGCTGTGACACGTTGGAGCATCATCCAACTGTGTCATGTTGGAGCATCATCCAACTGTGTCATGTTGGAGCACGATCCATCTGTGTCACATTGGAGCATCATCCAGCTGTGTTACGCTGGAGCATCATCCAGCTGTGTCATGATGGAGCATCATCCAACTGTGTCATGTTGGAGCAGGATCCAGCTGTGTCATGTTGGAGCATCATCCAGCTGTGTCATGTTGAAACGTCATCCAGCTGTGTCATGTTGAAACATAATCCAGCTGTGCCATGTTGAAAGATCATCCAGCTATGTCATGTTGGAACATCATCCAACTGTGTCATGTTGGAACATCATTCAACTGTGTCATGTTGGAGCATGATCCAGCTGTGTCATGTTGGTGCACCATCCAGCTGTGTCATGTTGGAGCAGCATCCAACTGTGTCATGTTGGATCATCATCCAACTGTGTCACATTGGAACATCATCCAGCTGTGTCATGTTGGAACATCATCCAACTGTGTCACGTTGGATCATCATCCAACTGTGTCACGTTGGAACATCATCCAGCTGTGTCATGTTGGAACATCATCCAACTGTGTCATGTTGGAACATCATCCAACTGTGTTATGTTGGAACATCATCCAGCTGTGCATTGTTGGAACATCATCCAACTGTGTCATGTTGGAACATCATCCAATTGTGTCATGTTGGAGCAGCTTCCAACTGTGTCATGTTGGAGCATGATCCTGCTGTGTCACGTTGAAACATCATCCAGCTGTGTCATGTTGGAACATCATCCAACTGTGTCATGTTGAAACATCATCCAACTGTGTCACGTTGGAACATCATCCAAATGTGTCATGTTGAAACATCATCCAAATGTGTCATGTTGGAGCATGATCCAGTTGTGTCACATTGGAACATCATCCAACTGTGTCATGTTGGAACATCATCCAACTGTGTCACGTTGGAACATCATCCAAATGGGTCATGTTGAAACATCATCCAAATGTGTCATGTTGGAGCATGATCCAGTTGTGTCACATTGGAACATCATCCAGCTGTGTCACGATGGAACATCATCCAACTGTGTCATGTTGGGCATCATCCAGCTGTGTCATGTTGGAGCACTATCCAGCTGTGCCATGATGAAACATCATCCAGCTGTGTCATGTTGGAGCATCATCCAATAGTGTCATGTTGGAACATCATCCAGCTGTGTCATGTTGGAGCATCATCCAAATGTGTCATGTTGGAGCATCATCCAGCTGTGTCATGTTGGAGCATCATCCAGCTGTGTCATGTTGGAGCATCATCCAGCGGTGTCATGTTGGAGCATCATCCAACTGTGTCACGTTGGAGCATCATCCAGCTGTGTCATGTTGGAACACCATCCAGCTGTGTCATGTTGGAACATCATCCAGCGGTGTCATGTTGGAGCATCATCCAGCTGTGTCATGTTGAAACACCATCCAGATGTGTCACGTTGGAACATCATGCAGCTGTGTCATGTTGGAATATCATCCAGCGGTGTCATGTTGGAACATTATCCAGCTGTGTCATGTTGGAGCACCATCCTGTGTCATGTTGGAGCACCATCCAACAGTGTCATGTTGAAACATCATCCAGCTGTGTCATGTTGAAACATAACCCAGCTGTGTCATGTTGGAGCACCATCCAACTGTGCCACATTGGAACATCATCCAGCTGTGCCATGTTGAAAGATCATCCAGCTGTGCATTGTTGGAACATCATCCAACTGTGTCATGTTGGAACATCATCCAATTGTGTCATGTTGGAACATCATCCAACTGTGTCATGTTGGAACATCATCCAGCTGTGCATTGTTGGAACATCATCCAACTGTGTCATGTTGGAACATCATCCAATTGTGTCATGTTGGAGCAGCTTCCAACTGTGTCATGTTGGAGCATGATCCTGCTGTGTCACGTTGAAACATCATCCAGCTGTGTCATGTTGGAACATCATCCAACTGTGTCATGTTGAAACATCATCCAACTGTGTCACGTTGGAACATCATCCAAATGTGTCATGTTGGAACATCATCCAAATGTGTCATGTTGGAGCATGATCCAGTTGTGTCACGTTGGAACATCATCCAGCTGTGTCACGATGGAACATCATCCAACTGTGTCATGTTGGAGCATCATCCAGCTGTGTCATGTTGGAGCACTATCCAGCTGTGCCATGATGAAACATCATCCAGCTGTGTCATGTTGGAGCATCATCCAACTGTGTCATGTTGGAACATCATCCAGCTGTGTCATGTTGGAGCATCATCCAAATGTGTCATGTTGGAGCATCATCCAGCTGTGTCATGTTGGAGCATCATCCAGCTGTGTCATGTTGGAGCATCATCCAGCTGTGTCATGATGGAACATCATCCAGCTGTGTCATATTGGAGCATCATCCAGCTGAGTCATGTTGGAGCATCATCCAACTGTGTCATGTTGGAGCATCATCCAACTGTGTCACGTTGGAGCATCATCCAAATGTGTCATGTTGGAGCATCATCCAGCTGTGTCATGTTGGAGCATCATCCAGCTGTGTCATGTTGGAGCATCATCCAGTGGTGTCATGTTGGAGCATCATCCAGCTGTGTCATGATGGAACATCATCCAGCTGTGTCATGTTGGAGCATCATCCAGCTGAGTCATGTTGGAGCATCATCCAGCTGTGTCATGCTGGAGCATCATCCAATTGTGTCATGTTGGAGCATCATCCAACTGTGTCATGTTGGAGCAGCATCCTGCTGTGCCATGTTGGAGCATCATCCAACTGTGTCATGTTGGAGCATCATCCAGCTGTGTCATGTTAGAACATCATCCAGCTGTGTCATGTTAGAGCATCATCCAAATGTGTCATGTTGGAGCACCATCCAGCTGTGTCATGTTGAAACATCTACCAAATGTGTCATGTTGGAACATGATCCAGCTGTGTCATGTTGGAGCACCATCCAGCTGTGTCATGTGGAAACATCATCCAAAAGTGTCATGTTCAAGCACCTTCCAACTGTGTCACGTTGGAGCATCATCCAGCTGTGTCATGTTGGAGCATCATCTAGCTGTGTCACGTTGGAACATCATCCAACTGTGTCATGTTGGAGCTTCATCCAGCTGTGACACGTTGGAGCATCATCCAGCTGTGTCATGTTGGAGCATCATCCAACTGTGTCATGTTGGAGCACGATCCATCTGTGTCACATTGGAGCATCATCCAGCTGTGTTACGCTGGAGCATCATCCAGCTGTGTCATGATGGAGCATCATCCAACTGTGTCATGTTGGAGCATCATCCAACTGTGTCATGATGGAGCATCATCCAGCTGTGTCATGTTGGAGCAGGATCCAGCTGTGTCATGTTGGAGCATCATCCAGCTGTGTCATGTTGGAGCATCATCCAACTGTGTCACGTTGGAGCATCATCCAGCTGTGTCATGTTGGAACACCATCCAGCTGTGTCATGTTGGAACATCATCCAGCGGTGTCATGTTGGAGCATCATCCAGCTGTGTCATGTTGAAACACCATCCAGATGTGTCACGTTGGAACATCATGCAGCTGTGTCACGTTGGAATATCATCCAGCGGTGTCATGTTGGAACATTATCCAGCTGTGTCATGTTGGCGCATCATCCAACTGTGTCATGTTGGAACATCATCCAGCTGTGTCATGTTGGAACACCATCCTGATGTGTCATGATGGAACATCATCCAGCTGTGTCATGGTGAAACATCATCCAGCTGTGTCATGTTGGAACATCATCCAGCTGTGTCATGTTGGAACATCATCCAGCTGTGTCATGTTGGAACACCATCCAGCTGTGTCATGTTGGAACATCATCCAACTGTGTCATGTTGGAACATCATCCAACTGTGTCATGTTGGAACATCATCCAACTGTGTCATGTTGGAACATCATCCAGCTGTGCATTGTTGGAACATCATCCAACTGTGTCATGTTGGAACATCATCCAATTGTGTCATGTTGGAGCAGCTGCCAACTGTGTCATGTTGGAGCATGATCCTGCTGTGTCACGTTGAAACATCATCCAGCTGTGTCATGTTGGAACATCATCCAACTGTGTCATGTTGAAACATCATCCAAATGTGTCACGTTGGAACATCATCCAAATGTGTCATGTTGGAACATCATCCAAATGTGTCATGTTGGAGCATGATCCAGTTGTGTCACATTGGAACATCATCCAACTGTGTCATGTTGGAACATCATCCAACTGTGTCACGTTCGAACATCATCCAAATGTGTCATGTTGAAACATCATCCAAATGCGTCATGTTGGAGCATGATCCAGTTGTGTCACGTTGGAACATCATCCAGCTGTGTCACGATGGATCATCCAACTGTGTCATGTTGGAGCATCATCCAGCTGTGTCATGTTGGAGCACTATCCAGCTGTGCCATGATGAAACATCATCCAGCTGTGTCATGTTGGAGCATCATCCAACTGTGTCATGTTGGAACTTCATCCAGCTGTGTCATGTTGGAGCATCATCCAAATGTGTCATGTTGGAGCATCATCCAGCTGTGTCATGTTGGAGCATCATCCAGCGGTGTCATGTTGGAGCATCATCCAGCTGTGTCATGATGGAACATCATCCAGCTGTGTCATTTTGGAGCATCATCCAGCTGAGTCATGTTGGAGCATCATCCAACTGTGTCATGTTGGAGCATCATCCAACTGTGTCACGTTGGAGCATCATTCAAATGTGTCATGTTGGAGCATCATCCAGCTGTGTCATGTTGGAGCATCATCCAGCTGTGTCATGTTGGAGCATCATCCAGCGGTGTCATGTTGGAGCATCATCCAGCTGTGTCATGATGGAACATCATCCAGCTGTGTCATGTTGGAGCATCATCCAGCTGAGTCATGTTGGAGCATCATCCAGCTGTGTCATGCTGGAGCATCATCCAACTGTGTCATGTTGGAGCATCATCCAACTGTGTCATGTTGGAGCATCATCCTGCTGTGCCATGTTGGAGCATCATCCAACTGTGTCATGTTGGAGCATCATCCAGCTGTGTCATGTTAGAACATCATCCAGCTGTGTCATGTTAGAGCATCATCCAAATGTGTCATGTTGGAGCACCGTCCAGCTGTGTCATGTTGAAACATCTACCAAATGTGTCATGTTGGAACATGATCCAGCTGTGTCATGTTGGAGCACCATCCAGCTGTGTCATGTGGAAACATCATCCAAAAGTGTCATGTTCAAGCACCTTCCAACTGTGTCACGTTGGAGCATCATCCAGCTGTGTCATGTTGGAGCATCATCTAGCTGTGTCACGTTGGAACATCATCCAGCTGTGTCACGTTGGAACATCATCCAGCTGTGTCACGTTGGAGCATCATCCAACTGTGTCATGTTGGAGCTTCATCCAGCTGTGACACGTTGGAGCATCATCCAGCTGTGTCATGTTGGAGCATCATCCAACTGTGTCATGTTGGATCATCATCCAGCTGTGTTACGCTGGAGCATCATCCAGCTGTGTCATGATGGAGCATCATCCAGCTGTGTCATGTTGGAGCATCATCCAGCTGTGTCATGTTGGAGCATCATCCAGCGGTGTCATGTTGGAGCATCATCCAGCTGTGTCATGATGGAACATCATCCAGCTGTGTCATGTTGGAGCATCATCCAGCTGAGTCATGTTGGAGCATCATCCAGCTGTGTCATGCTGGAGCATCATCCAACTGTGTCATGTTGGAGCATCATCCAACTGTGTCATGTTGGAGCATCATCCTGCTGTGCCATGTTGGAGCATCATCCAACTGTGTCATGTTGGAGCATCATCCAGCTGTGTCATGTTAGAACATCTTCCAGCTGTGTCATGTTAGAGCATCATCCAAATGTGTCATGTTGGAGCACCGTCCAGCTGTGTCATGTTGAAACATCTACCAAATGTGTCATGTTGGAACATGATCCAGCTGTGTCATGTTGGAGCACCATCCAGCTGTGTCATGTGGAAACATCATCCAAAAGTGTCATGTTCAAGCACCTTCCAACTGTGTCACGTTGGAGCATCATCCAGCTGTGTCATGTTGGAGCATCATCTAGCTGTGTCACGTTGGAACATCATCCAGCTGTGTCACGTTGGAACATCATCCAGCTGTGTCACGTTGGAGCATCATCCAACTGTGTCATGTTGGAGCTTCATCCAGCTGTGACACGTTGGAGCATCATCCAGCTGTGTCATGTTGGAGCATCATCCAACTGTGTCATGTTGGATCATCATCCAGCTGTGTTACGCTGGAGCATCATCCAGCTGTGTCATGATGGAGCATCATCCAACTGTGTCATGTTGGAGCATCATCCAACTGTGTCATGATGGAGCATCATCCAGCTGTGTCATGTTGGAGCAGGATCCAGCTGTGTCATGTTGGAGCATCATCCAGCTGTGTCATGTTGGAGCATCATCCAACTGTGTCACGTTGGAGCATCATCCAGCTGTGTCATGTTGGAACACCATCCAGCTGTGTCATGTTGGATCATCATCCAGCGGTGTCATGTTGGAGCATCATCCAGCTGTGTCCTGTTGAAACACCATCCAGATGTGTCACGTTGGAACATCATGCAGCTGTGTCACGTTGGAATATCATCCAGCGGTGTCATGTTGGAACATTATCCAGCTGTGTCATGTTGGAGCATCATCCAACTGTGTCATGTTGGAACATCATCCAGCTGTGTCATGTTGGAACACCATCCTGATGTGTCATGATGGAACATCATCCAGCTGTGTCACGGTGAAACATCATCCAGCTGTGTCATGTTGGAACATCATCCAGCTGTGTCATGTTGGAACATCATCCAACTGTGTCATGTAGGAACATCATCCAGCTGTGTCATGTTGGAACATCATCCAGCTGTGTCATGTTGGAGCATCATCCAGCGGTGTCATGTTGGAGCATCATCCAGCTGTGTCATGATGGAACATCATCCAGCTGTGTCATGTTGGAGCATCATCCAGCTGTGTCATGCTGGAGCATCATCCAACTGTGTCATGTTGGAGCGACATCCAACTGTGTCATGTTGGAGCATCATCCTGCTGTGCCATGTTGGAGCATCATCCAACTGTGTCATGTTGGAGCATCATCCAGCTGGGTCATGTTAGAACATCATCCAGCTGTGTCATGTTAGAGCATCATCCAAATGTGTCATGTTGGAGCACCATCCAGCTGTGTCATGTTGGAACATCATCCAGCTGTGTCATGTTGGAACATCATCCAGCTGTGTCATGTTGGAACATCATCCAGTTGTGTCATGTTGGAGCATCATCCAACTCTGTCATGTTGGAGCATCATCCAGCTGTGTCATGTTGAAACATCATCCAGCTGTGTCATGATGGAACATCATCCAGCTGTGTCATGTTGGAACATCATCCAGTTGTGTCATGATGGAGCATCATCCAGCTGTGTCATGTTGGATCATCATCCAGCTGTGTCATGTTGAAACATCATCCAGCTGTGTCATGGTGAAACATCATCCAGCTGTGTCATGTTGGAACATCATCCAGCTGTGTCATGTTGGAACATCATCCAACTGTGTCATGTTGGAGCATCATCCAGCTGTGTCATGTTGAAACATCATCCCGCTGTGTCATGTTGGAGCATCATCCAGCTGTGTCATGTTGGAGCATCATCCAGCTGTGTCATGTTGAAACATCATCCAGCTGTGTCATGGTGAAACATCATCCAGCTGTGTCATGTTGGAACATCATCCAGCTGTGTCATGTTGGAACATCATCCAACTGTGTCATGTTGGAGCATCATCCAGCTGTGTCACGTTGGAACATCATCCAGCTCTGTCATGTTGGAGCATCATCCAGCTGTGTTACGCTGGAGCATCATCCAGCTGTGTCATGATGGAGCATCATCCAACTGTGTCATGTTGGAGCATCATCCAACTGTGTCATGATGGAGCATCATCCAGCTGTGTCATGTTGGAGCAGGATCCAGCTGTGTCATGTTGGAGCATCATCCAGCTGTGTCATGTTGGAGCATCATCCAACTGTGTCACGTTGGAGCATCATCCAGCTGTGTCATGTTGGAACACCATCCAGCTGTGTCATGTTGGATCATCATCCAGCGGTGTCATGTTGGAGCATCATCCAGCTGTGTCCTGTTGAAACACCATCCAGATGTGTCACGTTGGAACATCATGCAGCTGTGTCACGTTGGAATATCATCCAGCGGTGTCATGTTGGAACATTATCCAGCTGTGTCATGTTGGAGCATCATCCAACTGTGTCATGTTGGAACATCATCCAGCTGTGTCATGTTGGAACACCATCCTGATGTGTCATGATGGAACATCATCCAGCTGTGTCACGGTGAAACATCATCCAGCTGTGTCATGTTGGAACATCATCCAGCTGTGTCATGTTGGAACATCATCCAACTGTGTCATGTAGGAACATCATCCAGCTGTGTCATGTTGGAACATCATCCAGCTGTGTCATGTTGGAGCATCATCCAGCGGTGTCATGTTGGAGCATCATCCAGCTGTGTCATGATGGAACATCATCCAGCTGTGTCATGTTGGAGCATCATCCAGCTGTGTCATGCTGGAGCATCATCCAACTGTGTCATGTTGGAGCGACATCCAACTGTGTCATGTTGGAGCATCATCCTGCTGTGCCATGTTGGAGCATCATCCAACTGTGTCATGTTGGAGCATCATCCAGCTGGGTCATGTTAGAACATCATCCAGCTGTGTCATGTTAGAGCATCATCCAAATGTGTCATGTTGGAGCACCATCCAGCTGTGTCATGTTGGAACATCATCCAGCTGTGTCATGTTGGAACATCATCCAGCTGTGTCATGTTGGAACATCATCCAGTTGTGTCATGTTGGAGCATCATCCAACTCTGTCATGTTGGAGCATCATCCAGCTGTGTCATGTTGAAACATCATCCAGCTGTGTCATGATGGAACATCATCCAGCTGTGTCATGTTGGAACATCATCCAGTTGTGTCATGATGGAGCATCATCCAGCTGTGTCATGTTGGATCATCATCCAGCTGTGTCATGTTGAAACATCATCCAGCTGTGTCATGGTGAAACATCATCCAGCTGTGTCATGTTGGAACATCATCCAGCTGTGTCATGTTGGAACATCATCCAACTGTGTCATGTTGGAGCATCATCCAGCTGTGTCATGTTGAAACATCATCCCGCTGTGTCATGTTGGAGCATCATCCAGCTGTGTCATGTTGGAGCATCATCCAGCTGTGTCATGTTGAAACATCATCCAGCTGTGTCATGGTGAAACATCATCCAGCTGTGTCATGTTGGAACATCATCCAGCTGTGTCATGTTGGAACATCATCCAACTGTGTCATGTTGGAGCATCATCCAGCTGTGTCACGTTGGAACATCATCCAGCTCTGTCATGTTGGAGCACGATCCAGCTGTGACATGTTGAAACATCTTCCAAATGTGTCATGTTGGAACATGATCCAGCTGTGTCATGTTGGAGCACCATCCAGCTGTGTCATGTGGAAACATCATCCAAAAGTGTCATGTTCAAGCACCTTCCAACTGTGTCACGTTGGAGCATCATCCAGCTGTGTCATGTTGGAGCATCATCTAGCTGTGTCACGTTGGAACATCATCCAGCTGTGTCACGTTGGAACATCATCCAGCTGTGTCACGTTGGAGCATCATCCAACTGTGTCATGTTGGAGCTTCATCCAGCTGTGACACGTTGGAGCATCATCCAGCTGTGTCATGTTGGAGCATCATCCAACTGTGTCATGTTGGATCATCATCCAGCTGTGTTACGCTGGAGCATCATCCAGCTGTGTCATGATGGAGCATCATCCAGCTGTGTCATGTTGGAGCATCATCCAGCTGTGTCATGTTGGAGCATCATCCAGCGGTGTCATGTTGGAGCATCATCCAGCTGTGTCATGATGGAACATCATCCAGCTGTGTCATGTTGGAGCATCATCCAGCTGAGTCATGTTGGAGCATCATCCAGCTGTGTCATGCTGGAGCATCATCCAACTGTGTCATGTTGGAGCATCATCCAACTGTGTCATGTTGGAGCATCATCCTGCTGTGCCATGTTGGAGCATCATCCAACTGTGTCATGTTGGAGCATCATCCAGCTGTGTCATGTTAGAACATCTTCCAGCTGTGTCATGTTAGAGCATCATCCAAATGTGTCATGTTGGAGCACCGTCCAGCTGTGTCATGTTGAAACATCTACCAAATGTGTCATGTTGGAACATGATCCAGCTGTGTCATGTTGGAGCACCATCCAGCTGTGTCATGTGGAAACATCATCCAAAAGTGTCATGTTCAAGCACCTTCCAACTGTGTCACGTTGGAGCATCATCCAGCTGTGTCATGTTGGAGCATCATCTAGCTGTGTCACGTTGGAACATCATCCAGCTGTGTCACGTTGGAACATCATCCAGCTGTGTCACGTTGGAGCATCATCCAACTGTGTCATGTTGGAGCTTCATCCAGCTGTGACACGTTGGAGCATCATCCAGCTGTGTCATGTTGGAGCATCATCCAACTGTGTCATGTTGGATCATCATCCAGCTGTGTTACGCTGGAGCATCATCCAGCTGTGTCATGATGGAGCATCATCCAACTGTGTCATGTTGGAGCATCATCCAACTGTGTCATGATGGAGCATCATCCAGCTGTGTCATGTTGGAGCAGGATCCAGCTGTGTCATGTTGGAGCATCATCCAGCTGTGTCATGTTGGAGCATCATCCAACTGTGTCACGTTGGAGCATCATCCAGCTGTGTCATGTTGGAACACCATCGAGCTGTGTCATGTTGGATCATCATCCAGCGGTGTCATGTTGGAGCATCATCCAGCTGTGTCCTGTTGAAACACCATCCAGATGTGTCACGTTGGAACATCATGCAGCTGTGTCACGTTGGAATATCATCCAGCGGTGTCATGTTGGAACATTATCCAGCTGTGTCATGTTGGAGCATCATCCAACTGTGTCATGTTGGAACATCATCCAGCTGTGTCATGTTGGAACACCATCCTGATGTGTCATGATGGAACATCATCCAGCTGTGTCACGGTGAAACATCATCCAGCTGTGTCATGTTGGAACATCATCCAGCTGTGTCATGTTGGAACATCATCCAACTGTGTCATGTAGGAACATCATCCAGCTGTGTCATGTTGGAACATCATCCAGCTGTGTCATGTTGGAGCATCATCCAGCGGTGTCATGTTGGAGCATCATCCAGCTGTGTCATGATGGAACATCATCCAGCTGTGTCATGTTGGAGCATCATCCAGCTGTGTCATGCTGGAGCATCATCCAACTGTGTCATGTTGGAGCGACATCCAACTGTGTCATGTTGGAGCATCATCCTGCTGTGCCATGTTGGAGCATCATCCAACTGTGTCATGTTGGAGCATCATCCAGCTGGGTCATGTTAGAACATCATCCAGCTGTGTCATGTTAGAGCATCATCCAAATGTGTCATGTTGGAGCACCATCCAGCTGTGTCATGTTGGAACATCATCCAGCTGTGTCATGTTGGAACATCATCCAGCTGTGTCATGTTGGAACATCATCCAGTTGTGTCATGTTGGAGCATCATCCAACTCTGTCATGTTGGAGCATCATCCAGCTGTGTCATGTTGAAACATCATCCAGCTGTGTCATGATGGAACATCATCCAGCTGTGTCATGTTGGAACATCATCCAGTTGTGTCATGATGGAGCATCATCCAGCTGTGTCATGTTGGATCATCATCCAGCTGTGTCATGTTGAAACATCATCCAGCTGTGTCATGGTGAAACATCATCCAGCTGTGTCATGTTGGAACATCATCCAGCTGTGTCATGTTGGAACATCATCCAACTGTGTCATGTTGGAGCATCATCCAGCTGTGTCATGTTGAAACATCATCCCGCTGTGTCATGTTGGAGCATCATCCAGCTGTGTCATGTTGGAGCATCATCCAGCTGTGTCATGTTGAAACATCATCCAGCTGTGTCATGGTGAAACATCATCCAGCTGTGTCATGTTGGAACATCATCCAGCTGTGTCATGTTGGAACATCATCCAACTGTGTCATGTTGGAGCATCATCCAGCTGTGTCACGTTGGAACATCATCCAGCTCTGTCATGTTGGAGCACGATCCAGCTGTGACATGTTGAAACATCTTCCAAATGTGTCATGTTGGAACATGATCCAGCTGTGTCATGTTGGAGCACCATCCAGCTGTGTCATGTGGAAACATCATCCAAAAGTGTCATGTTGAAGCACCTTCGAACTGTGTCACGTTGGAGCATCATCCAGCTGTGTCATGTTGGAGCATCATCTAACTGTGTCACGTTGGAACATCATACAGCTGTGTCACATTGGAACATCATCCAGCTGTGTCACGTTGGCGCATCATCCAACTTTGTCATGTTGGAGCTTCATCCAGCTGTGTCACGTTGGAGCATCATCCAGCTGTGTCATGTTGGAGCATCATCCAACTGTGTCATGTTGGAGCACGATCCAGCTATTTCACATTGGAGCATCATCCAGCTGTGTTACGTTGGAGCATCATCCAGCTGTGTCATGATGGAGCATCATCCAACTGTGTCATGTTGGTGCATCATCCAACTGTGTCATGTTGGAGCATCATCCAGCTGTGTCATGTCGGAGCAGATTCCAGCTGTGTCATGTTGGAGCATCATCCAGCTTTGTCATGTTGGAGCATCATCCAACTGTGTCACATTGGAGCATCATCCAGCTGTATCATGTTGGAACATCATCCAGCTGTGTCATGTTGGAACATCATCCAGCGGTGTCATGTTGGAGCATCATCCAGCTGTGTCATGTTGAAAAACCATCCAGATGTGTCACGTTGGAACATCATCCAGCTGTGTCACGTTGGAATTTAAATCCAGCGGTGTCATGTTGGAACATTATCCAGCTGTGTCATGTTGGAGCATCATCCATATGTGTCATGTTGGAACATCATCCAGCTGTGTCATGTTGGAACACCATCCTGATGTGTCATGATGGAACATCATCCAGCTGTGTCATGGTGAAACATCATCCAGCTGTGTCATGTTGGAACATCTTCCAGTTGTGTCATGTTGGAGCATCATTCAATTGTGTCATGTTGGAACATCATCCAGCTGTTTCATGTTGGAGCATCATCCAGCTGTGTCATGTTGGAACATCATCCAGCTGTGTCATGTTGGAACATCATCCAGCTGTGTCATGTTGAAAATTCATCCAGCTGTGTCATGTTGGAGCATCATCCAGCTGTGTCATGTTGGAACATCATCCAGCTGTGTCATGTTGAAAATTCATCCAGCTGTGTCATGTTGGAGGAGCATCCAGCTGTGTCATGTTGGAGCACCATCCAGCTGTGTCATGTTGGAACATCATCCAGCTGTGTCATGTTGAAACATCATCCAGCGGTGTCATGTTGGAGCACCATCCAGCTGTGTTATGTTGGAGCATGATCCAGCTGTGTCATGTTGGAACATCATCCAGTGGTGTCATGTTCGAGCATCATCCAGCTGTGTCATGTTGGAGCATCATCCAACTGTGTCATGTTGGAGCATCATCCAACTGTGTCATGTTGGAGCATCATCCAGCTGTGTCATGTTGGAACATCATCCAGCTGTGTCATGTTGGAGCACGATCCAGCTGTGTCTCTTTGGAACATCATCCAACTGTGTCACGTTGGAGCATCATCCAGCTGTGTCATGATGGAGCATCATCCAACTGTGTCATGTTGGAGCATCATCCTGCTGTGCCATGTTGGAGCATCATCCAACTGTGTCATGTTGGAGCATCATCCAGCTGGGTCATGTTAGAACATCATCCAGCTGTGTCATGTTAGAGCATCATCCAAATGTGTCATGTTGGAGCACCATCCAGCTGTGTCATGTTGGAACATCATCCAGCTGTGTCATGTTGGAACATCATCCAGCTGTGTCATGTTGGAACATCATCCAGTTGTGTCATGTTGGAGCATCATCCAACTCTGTCATGTTGGAGCATCATCCAGCTGTGTCATGTTGAAACATCATCCAACTGTGTCATGATGGAACATCATCCAGCTGTGTCATGTTGGAACATCATCCAGTTGTGTCATGATGGAGCATCATCCAGCTGTGTCATGTTGGATCATCATCCAGCTGTGTCATGTTGAAACATCATCCAGCTGTGTCATGGTGAAACATCATCCAGCTGTGTCATGTTGGAACATCATCCAGCTGTGTCATGTTGGAACATCATCCAACTGTGTCATGTTGGAGCATCATCCAGCTGTGTCATGTTGAAACATCATCCCGCTGTGTCATGTTGGAGCATCATCCAGCTGTGTCATGTTGGAGCATCATCCAGCTGTGTCATGTTGAAACATCATCCAGCTGTGTCATGGTGAAACATCATCCAGCTGTGTCATGTTGGAACATCATCCAGCTGTGTCATGTTGGAACATCATCCAACTGTGTCATGTTGGAGCATCATCCAGCTGTGTCACGTTGGAACATCATCCAGCTGTGTCATGTTGGAGCACGATCCAGCTGTGTCATGTTGAAACATCTTCCAAATGTGTCATGTTGGAACATGATCCAGCTGTGTCATGTTGGAGCACCATCCAGCTGTGTCATGTGGAAACATCATCCAAAAGTGTCATGTTGAAGCACCTTCGAACTGTGTCACGTTGGAGCATCATCCAGCTGTGTCATGTTGGAGCATCATCTAACTGTGTCACTTTGGAACATCATACAGCTGTGTCACGTTGGAACATCATCCAGCTGTGTCACGTTGGAGCATCATCCAACTGTGTCATGTTGGAGCTTCATCCAGCTGTGTCACGTTGGAGCATCATCCAGCTGTGTCATGTTGGAGCATCATCCAACTGTGTCATGTTGGAGCACGATCCAGCTATTTCACATTGGAGCATCATCCAGCTGTGTTATGTTGGAGCATCATCCAGCTGTGTCATGATGGAGCATCATCCAACTGTGTCATGTTGGTGCATCATCCAGCTGTGTCATGTTGGAGCATCATCCAGCTGTGTCATGTTGGAGCAGATTCCAACTGTGTCATGTTGGAGCATCATCCAGCTTTGTCATGTTGGAGCATCATCCAACTGTGTCACATTGGAGCATCATCGAGCTGTGTCATGTTGGAACATCATCCAGCTGTGTCATGTTGGAACATCATCCAGCTGTGTCATGTTGAAACACCATCCAGATGTGTCACGTTGGAACATCATCCAGCTGTGTCACGTTGGAATTTAAATCCAGCGGTGTCATGTTGGAACATTATCCAGCTGTGTCATGTTGGAGCATCATCCAACTGTGTCATTTTGGAACATCATCCAGCTGTGTCATGTTGGAACACCATCCTGATGTGTCATGCTGGAACATCATCCAGCTGTGTCATGGTGAAACATCATCCAGCTGTGTCATGTTGGAACATCTTCCAGTTGTGTCATGTTGGAGCATCATTCAATTGTGTCATGTTGGAGCACCATCCAGCTGTCATGTTGGAACATCATCCAGCTGTGTCATGTTGAAACATCATCCAGCTGTGTCATGTTGGAGCATCATCCAGCTGTGTCATGTTGGAACATCATCCAACTGTGTCATGTTGGAACATCATCCAGCTGTGTCATGTTGGAACACCATCCAGCTGTGTCATGTTGGAACATCATCCAGCTGTGTCATGTTGGAACATCATCCAGCTGTGTCATGTTGGAACACCATCCAGCTGTGTCATGTTGAAACATCATCCAGCTGTGAAATGTTGGAACGTCATCCAACTGTGTCATGTTGGAACATCATCCAGCTGTGTCATGTTGGAACATCATCCAGCTGTTTCATGTTGGAGCATCATCCAGCTGTGTCATGTTGGAACATCATCCAGCTGTGTCATGTTGAAAATTCATCCAGCTGTGTCATGTTGGAGCAGCATCCAGCTGTGTCATGTTGGAGCACCATCCAGCTGTGTCATGTTGGAACATCATCCAGCTGTGTCATGTTGAAACATCATCCAGCGGTGTCATGTTGGAGCACCATCCAGCTGTGTTATGTTGGAGCATGATCCATCTGTGTCATGTTGGAACATCATCCAGTGGTGTCATGTTCGAGCATCATCCAGCTGTGTCATGTTGGAGCATCATCCAACTGTGTCATGTTGGAGCATCATCCAACTGTGTCATGTTGGAGCATCATCCAACTGTGTCATGCTGGAGCATCATCCAACTGTATCATGTTGGAGCATCATCCAGCTGTGTCATGTTGGAACATCATCCAGCTGTGTCATGTTGGAGCACGATCCAGCTGTGTCACGTTGGAACATCATCCAACTGTGTCACGTTGGAGCATCATCCAGCTGTGTCATGTTGGAGCAACATCCAGCTGTCATGTTGGAACATCATCCAGCTGTGTCATGATGGAGCATCATCCAGCTGTGTCATGGTGAAACATCATCCAGCTGTGTCATATTGGAGCACCATCCAGCTATCATGTTGGAACATCATCCAGCTGTGCCATGTTGGAACATCATCCAGCTGTGTCATGTTGAAATATCATCCAGCTGTGTCATGTTGGAACATCATCCAACTGTGTCATGTTGGAACACCATCCAGCTGTGTCATGTTGAAACATCATCCAGTTGTGTCATGTTGGAGCATCATCCAGCTGTGTCATGTTGAAACATCAACCAGCGGTGTCATGTTGGAGCACCATCCAGCTGTGTTTTGTTGGTGCATGATCCAACTGTGCCATGTTGGAGTATCATCCAACTGTGTCATGTTGGAGCTTCATCCAACTGTGTCATGCTGGAGCATCATCCAACTGTGTCATGCTGGAGCATCATCCTGCTGTGTCATGTTGGAACATCATCCAGCTGTGTCATGTTGGAACATCATCCAACTGTGTCACATTGGAACATCATCCAGCTGTGTCATGTTGGAGCACGATCCAGCTGTGTCACGTTGAAGCATCATCCAACTGTGGCACGTTGGAGCATCATCCAGCTGTGTCATGTTGCAGCATCATCCAACTGTGTCATGTTGGAGCATCATCCAGCTGTGTCATGATGGAGCATCATCCAACTGTGTCACGTTGGAGCATCATCCAGCTGTGTCATGTTGGAACACCATCCAGCTGTGTCATGTTGAAACATCATCCCGCTGTGTCATGTTGGAGCATCATCCAGCTGTGTCATGTTGGAGCATCATCCAGCTGTGTCATGTTGAAACATCATCCAGCTGTGTCATGGTGAAACATCATCCAGCTGTGTCATGTTGGAACATCATCCAGCTGTGTCATGTTGGAACATCATCCAACTGTGTCATGTTGGAGCATCATCCAGCTGTGTCACGTTGGAACATCATCCAGCTGTGTCATGTTGGAGCACGATCCAGCTGTGTCATGTTGAAACATCTTCCAAATGTGTCATGTTGGAACATGATCCAGCTGTGTCATGTTGGAGCACCATCCAGCTGTGTCAAGTTGGAACATCATCCAGCGGTGTCATGTTGGAACATTATCCAGCTGTGTCATGTTGGAGCATCATCCAACTGTGTCATGTTGGAGCATCTTCCAACTGTGACATGTTGGAGCATCATCCAGCTGTGTCATGTTGAAACATCATCCAGCGGTGTCATGATGGAACATCATCCAGCTGTGTCATGGCGAAACATCATCCAGCTGTGTCATGTTGAAACATCATCCAGCTGTGTCATGATGGAACATCATCCAGCTGTGTCATGTTGGAACATCATCCAGTTGTGTCATGTTGGAGCATCATTCAGCTGTGTCATGTTGGAGCAACATCCAGCTGTCATGTTGGAACATCATCCAGCTGTGTCATGATGGAGCATCATCCAGCTGTGTCATGGTGAAACATCATCCAGCTGTGTCATATTGGAGCACCATCCAGCTATCATGTTGGAACATCATCCAGCTGTGCCATGTTGGAACATCATCCAGCTGTGTCATGTTGAAATATCATCCAGCTGTGTCATGTTGGAACATCATCCAACTGTGTCATGTTGGAACACCATCCAGCTGTGTCGTGTTGAAACATCATCCAGTTGTGTCATGTTGGAGCATCATCCAGCTGTGTCATGTTGAAACATCAACCAGCGGTGTCATGTTGGAGCACCATCCAGCTGTGTTTTGTTGGTGCATGATCCAACTGTGCCATGTTGGAGTATCATCCAACTGTGTCATGTTGGAGCTTCATCCAACTGTGTCATGCTGGAGCATCATCCAACTGTGTCATGCTGGAGCATCATCCTGCTGTGTCATGTTGGAACATCATCCAGCTGTGTCATGTTGGAACATCATCCAACTGTGTCACATTGGAACATCATCCAGCTGTGTCATGTTGGAGCACGATCCAGCTGTGTCACGTTGAAGCATCATCCAACTGTGGCACGTTGGAGCATCATCCAGCTGTGTCATGTTGCAGCATCATCCAACTGTGTCATGTTGGAGCATCATCCAGCTGTGTCATGATGGAGCATCATCCAACTGTGTCACGTTGGAGCATCATCCAGCTGTGTCATGTTGGAACACCATCCAGCTGTGTCATGTTGAAACATCATCCCGCTGTGTCATGTTGGAGCATCATCCAGCTGTGTCATGTTGGAGCATCATCCAGCTGTGTCATGTTGAAACATCATCCAGCTGTGTCATGGTGAAACATCATCCAGCTGTGTCATGTTGGAACATCATCCAGCTGTGTCATGTTGGAACATCATCCAACTGTGTCATGTTGGAGCATCATCCAGCTGTGTCACGTTGGAACATCATCCAGCTGTGTCATGTTGGAGCACGATCCAGCTGTGTCATGTTGAAACATCTTCCAAATGTGTCATGTTGGAACATGATCCAGCTGTGTCATGTTGGAGCACCATCCAGCTGTGTCATGTGGAAACATCATCCAAAAGTGTCATGTTGAAGCACCTTCGAACTGTGTCACGTTGGAGCATCATCCAGCTGTGTCATGTTGGAGCATCATCTAACTGTGTCACGTTGGAACATCATACAGCTGTGTCACATTGGAACATCATCCAGCTGTGTCACGTTGGAGCATCATCCAACTGTGTCATGTTGGAGCTTCATCCAGCTGTGTCACGTTGGAGCATCATCCAGCTGTGTCATGTTGGAGCATCATCCAACTGTGTCATGTTGGAGCACGATCCAGCTATTTCACATTGGAGCATCATCCAGCTGTGTTACGTTGGAGCATCATCCAGCTGTGTCATGATGGAGCATCATCCAACTGTGTCATGTTGGTGCATCATCCAACTGTGTCATGTTGGAGCATCATCCAGCTGTGTCATGTTGGAGCAGATTCCAACTGTGTCATGTTGGAGCATCATCCAGCTTTGTCATGTTGGAGCATCATCCAACTGTGTCACATTGGAGCATCATCCAGCTGTGTCATGTTGGAACATCATCCAGCTGTGTCATGTTGGAACATCATCCAGCTGTGTCATGTTGAAACACCATCCAGATGTGACACGTTGGAACATCATCCAGCTGTGTCACGTTGGAATTTAAATCCAGCGGTGTCATGTTGGAACATTATCCAGCTGTGTCATGTTGGAGCATCATCCAACTGTGTCATTTTGGAACATCATCCAGCTGTGTCATGTTGGAACACCATCCTGATGTGTCATGCTGGAACATCATCCAGCTGTGTCATGGTGAAACATCATCCAGCTGTGTCATGTTGGAACATCTTCCAGTTGTGTCATGTTGGAGCATCATTCAATTGTGTCATGTTGGAGCACCATCCAGCTGTCATGTTGGAACATCATCCAGCTGTGTCATGTTGAAACATCATCCAGCTGTGTCATGTTGGAGCATCATCCAGCTGTGTCATGTTGGAACATCATCCAACTGTGTCATGTTGGAACATCATCCAGCTGTGTCATGTTGGAACACCATCCAGCTGTGTCATGTTGGAACATCATCCAGCTGTGTCATGTTGGAACATCATCCAGCTGTGTCATGTTGGAACACCATCCAGCTGTGTCATGTTGAAACATCATCCAGCTGTGAAATGTTGGAACATCATCCAACTGTGTCATGTTGGAACATCATCCAGCTGTGTCATGTTGGAACATCATCCAGCTGTTTCATGTTGGAGCATCATCCAGCTGTGTCATGTTGGAACATCATCCAGCTGTGTCATGTTGAAAATTCATCCAGCTGTGTCATGTTGGAGCAGCATCCAGCTGTGTCATGTTGGAGCACCATCCAGCTGTGTCATGTTGGAACATCATCCAGCTGTGTCATGTTGAAACATCATCCAGCGGTGTCATGTTGGAGCACCATCCAGCTGTGTTATGTTGGAGCATGATCCATCTGTGTCATGTTGGAACATCATCCAGTGGTGTCATGTTCGAGCATCATCCAGCTGTGCCATGTTGGAGCATCATCCAATTGTGTCATGTTGGAGCATCATCCAACTGTGTCATGTTGGAGCATCATCCAGCTGTGTCATGTTGGAACATCATCCAGCTGTGTCATGTTGGAGCACGATCCAGCTGTGTCACCTTGGAACATCATCCAACTGTGTCACGTTGGAGCATCATCCAGCTGTGTCATGATGGAGCACCATCCAACTGTGTCATGTTGGAGCATCATCCAACTGTGTCACATTGGAGCATCATCCAGCTGTGTCAAGTTGGAACATCATCCAGCGGTGTCATGTTGGAACATTATCCAGCTGTGTCATGTTGGAGCATCATCCAACTGTGTCATGTTGGAGCATCTTCCAACTGTGACATGTTGGAGCATCATCCAGCTGTGTCATGTTGAAACATCATCCAGCGGTGTCATGATGGAACATCATCCAGCTGTGTCATGTTGAAACATCATCCAGCTGTGTCATGATGGAACATCATCCAGCTGTGTCATGTTGGAACATCATCCAGTTGTGTCATGTTGGAGCATCATTCAGCTGTGTCATGTTGGAGCAACATCCAGCTGTCATGTTGGAACATCATCCAGCTGTGTCATGATGGAGCATCATCCAGCTGTGTCATGGTGAAACATCATCCAGCTGTGTCATATTGGAGCACCATCCAGCTATCATGTTGGAACATCATCCAGCTGTGCCATGTTGGAACATCATCCAGCTGTGTCATGTTGAAATATCATCCAGCTGTGTCATGTTGGAACATCATCCAACTGTGTCATGTTGGAACACCATCCAGCTGTGTCATGTTGAAACATCATCCAGTTGTGTCATGTTGGAGCATCATCCAGCTGTGTCATGTTGAAACATCAACCAGCGGTGTCATGTTGGAGCACCATCCAGCTGTGTTTTGTTGGTGCATGATCCAACTGTGCCATGTTGGAGTATCATCCAACTGTGTCATGTTGGAGCTTCATCCAACTGTGTCATGCTGGAGCATCATCCAACTGTGTCATGCTGGAGCATCATCCTGCTGTGTCATGTTGGAACATCATCCAGCTGTGTCATGTTGGAACATCATCCAACTGTGTCACATTGGAACATCATCCAGCTGTGTCATGTTGGAGCACGATCCAGCTGTGTCACGTTGAAGCATCATCCAACTGTGGCACGTTGGAGCATCATCCAGCTGTGTCATGTTGCAGCATCATCCAACTGTGTCATGTTGGAGCATCATCCAGCTGTGTCATGATGGAGCATCATCCAACTGTGTCACGTTGGAGCATCATCCAGCTGTGTCATGTTGGAACACCATCCAGCTGTGTCATGTTGGAACATCATCCAGCGGTGTCATGTTGGAGCATCATCCAGCTGTGTCATGTTGAAACACCATCCAGATGTGTCACGTTGGAACATCATGCCGCTGTGTCACGTTGGAATATCATCCAGCGGTGTCATGTTGGAACATTATCCAGCTGTGTCATGTTGGAGCATCATCCAACTGTGTCATGTTGGAACATCATCCAGCTGTGTCATGTTGGAACACCATCCTGATGTGTCATGATGGAACATCATCCAGCTGTGTCACGGTGAAACATCATCCAGCTGTGTCATGTTGGAACATCATCCAGTTGTGTCATGTTGAAGCATCATCCAGCTGTGTCATGTTGGAGCACCAACCAGCTGTCATGTTGGAACATCATCCAGCTGTGTCATGTTGAAATATCAACCAGCTGTGTCATGTTGGAGCATCATCCAGCTGTGTCATGTTGGAACATCATGCAACTGTGTCATGTTGGAACATCATCCAGCTGTGTCATGTTGGAACATCATCCAGCTGTGTCATGTTGGAACATCATCCAGCTGTGTCATTTTGGAACACCATCCAGCTGTGTCATGTTGGAACATCATCCAGCTGTGTCATGTTGGAGCATCATCCAGCTGTGTCCTTTTGGAGCACCATCCAGCTGTCATGTTGAAACATCATCCAGCTGTGACATGAT
Source organism: Somniosus microcephalus (assembly GCF_052327205.1). Taxonomy (NCBI): domain Eukaryota; kingdom Metazoa; phylum Chordata; class Chondrichthyes; order Squaliformes; family Somniosidae; genus Somniosus; species Somniosus microcephalus. The sequence goes on along the minus strand of NC_140989.1, from coordinate 174,468,213 downwards.
GGAACATCATCCAGCTGTGTCATGGTGAAACATCATCCAGCTGTGTCATGTTGGAACATCATCCAGTTGTGTCATGTTGGAGCATCATCCAACTGTGTCATGTTGGAGCATCATCCAGCTGTGTCATGTTGAAACATCATCCAACTGTGTCATGGTGGAACATCATCCAGCTGTGTCATGTTGGAACATCATCCAGTTGTGTCATGATGGAGCATCATCCAGCTGTGTCATGCTGGAGCATCATCCAGCTGTGTCATGTTGAAACATCATCCCGCTGTGTCATGTTGGAGCATCATCCAGCTGTGTCATGTTGGAGCACCATCCAGCTGTGTCATGTTGGAACATCATCCAGCGGTGTCATGTTGGAACATCATCCCGCTGTGTCATGTTGGAGCATCATCCAGCTGTGTCATGTTGGAGCACCATCCAGCTGTGTCATGTTGGAACATCATCCAGCTGTGTCATGTTGGAACATCATCCAGCGGTGTCATGTTGGTGCACCATCCAGCTGTGTTATGTTGGAGCATCATCCAGCTGTGTCATTTTGGAGCATCATCCAGCTGTGTCATGTTGGAGCATCATCCAACTGTGTCATGTTGGATCATCATCCAGCTGTGTCATGTTGGAGCATGATCCAGCTGTGTCACGTTGGAACATCATCCAACTGTGTCACGTTGGAGCATCATCCAGCTGTGTCATGATGGAGCATCATCCAACTGTGTCATGTTGGAGCATCATCCAACTGTGTCACATTGGAGCATCATCCAGCTGTGTCATGTTGGAACATCATCCAGCGGTGTCATGTTGGAACATTATCCAGCTGTGTCATGTTGGAGCATCATCCAACTGTGTCATGTTGGAGCATCTTCCAACTGTGTCATATTGGAGCATCATCCAGCTGTGTCATGTTGAAACATCATCCAGCAGTGTCATGATGGAACATCATCCAGCTGTGTCATGGCGAAACATCATCCAGCTGTGTCATGTTGAAACATCATCCAGCTGTGTCATGATGGAACATCATCCAGCTGTGTCATGTTGGAACATCATCCAGTTGTGTCATGTTGGAGCATCATTCAGCTGTGTCATGTTGGAGCACCATCCAGCTGTCATGTTGGAGCATCATCCAGCTGTGTCATGATGGAGCATCATCCAGCTGTGTCATGGTGAAACATCATCCAGCTGTGTCATATTGGAGCACCATCCAGCTATCATGTTGGAACATCATCCAGCTGTGCCATGTTGGAACATCATCCAGCTGTGTCATGTTGAAATATCATCCAGCTGTGTCATGTTGGAACATCATCCAACTGTGTCATGTTGGAACACCATCCAGCTGTGTCATGTTGAAACATCATCCAGCTGTGTCATGTTGGAGCATCATCCAGCTGTGTCATGTTGAAACATCAACCAGCGGTGTCATGTTGGAGCACCATCCAGCTGTGTTTTGTTGGAGCATGATCCAACTGTGTCATGTTGGAGTATCATCCAACTGTGTCATGTTGGAGCTTCATCCAACTGTGTCATGCTGGAGCATCATCCAACTGTGTCATGTTGGAGCATCATCCTGCTGTGTCATGTTGGAACATCATCCAGCTGTGTCATGTTGGAACATCATCCAACTGTGTCACGTTGGAACATCATACAGCTGTGTCATGTTGGAGTACGATCCAGCTGTGTCACATTGAAGCATCATCCAACTGTGGCACGATGGAGCATCATCCAGCTGTGTCATGTTGCAGCATCATCCAACTGTGTCATGTTGGAGCATCATCCAGCTGTGTCATGATGGAGCATCATCCAACTGTGTCACGTTGGAGCATCATCCAGCTGTGTCATGTTGGAACACCATCCAGCTGTGTCATGTTGGAACATCATCAAGCGGTGTCATGTTGGAGCATCTTCCAGCTGTGTCATGTTGAAACACCATCCAGATGTGTCACGTTGGAACATCATGCTGCTGTGTCACGTTGGAATATCATCCAGCGGTGTCATGTTGGAACATTATCCAGCTGTGTCATGTTGGAGCATCATCCAGCTGTGTCATGTTGGAGCATCATCCAACTGTGTCATGTTGGATCATCATCCAGCTGTGTCATGTTGGAGCACGATCCAGCTGTGTCACGTTGGAACATCATCCAACTGTGTCACGTTGGAGCATCATCCAGCTGTGTCATGATGGAGCATCATCCAACTGTGTCATGTTGGAGCATCATCCAACTGTGTCACATTGGAGCATCATCCAGCTGTGTCATGTTGGAACATCATCCAGCGGTGTCATGTTGGAACATTATCCAGCTGTGTCATGTTGGAGCATCATCCAACTGTGTCATGTTGGAGCATCTTCCAACTGTGTCATGTTGGAGCATCATCCAGCTGTGCCATGTTGAAACATCATCCAGCGGTGTCATGATGGAGCATCATCCAGCTGTGTCGTGTTGGAACATCATCCAGCGGTGTCATGTTGGAACATTATCCAGCTGTGTCATGTTGGAGCATCATCCAACTGTGTCATGTTGGAGCATCTTCCAACTGTGTCATATTGGAGCACCATCCAGCTATCATGTTGGAACATCATCCAGCTGTGCCATGTTGGAACATCATCCAGCTGTGTCATGTTGAAATATCATCCAGCTCTGTCATGTTGGAACATCATCCAACTATGTCATGTTGGAACACCATCCAGCTGTGTCATGTTGAAACATCATCCAGCTGTGTCATGTTGGAGCATCATCCAGCTGTGTCATGTTGAAACATCAACCAGCGGTGTCATGTTGGAGCACCATCCAGCTGTGTTTTGTTGGAGCATGATCCAACTGTGTCATGTTGGAGTATCATCCAACTGTGTCATGTTGGAGCTTCATCCAACTGTGTCATGCTGGAGCATCATCCAACTGTGTCATGTTGGAGCATCACCCTGCTGTGTCATGTTGGAACATCATCCAGCTGTGTCATGTTGGAACATCATCCAACTGTGTCACGTTGGAACATCATCCAGCTGTGTCATGTTGGAGCACGATCCAGCTGTGTCACGTTGAAGCATCATCCAACTGTGGCACGTTGGAGCATCATCCAGCTGTGTCATGTTGCAGCATCATCCAACTGTGTCATGTTGGAGCATCATCCAGCTGTGTCATGATGGAGCATCATCCAACTGTGTCACGTTGGAGCATCATCCAGCTGTGTCATGTTGGAACACCATCCAGCTGTGTCATGTTGGAACATCATCCAGCGGTGTCATGTTGGAGCATCATCCAGCTGTGTCATGTTGAAACACCATCCAGATGTGTCACGTTGGAACATCATCCAGCTGTGTCACGTTGGAATATCATCCAGCGGTGTCATGTTGGAACATTATCCAGCTGTGTCATGTTGGAGCATCATCCAACTGTGTCATGTTGGAACATCATCCAGCTGTGTCATGTTGGAACACCATCCTGATGTGCCATGATGGAACATCATCCAGCTGTGTCACGGTGAAACATCATCCAGCTGTGCCATGTTGGAACATCATCCAGTTGTGTCATGTTGAAGCATCATCCAGCTGTGTCATGTTGGAGCACCAACCAGCTGTCATGTTGGAACATCATCAGCTGTGTCATGTTGAAATATCAACCAGCTGTGTCATGTTGGAGCATCATCCAGCTGTGTCATGTTGGAACATCATGCAACTGTGTCATGTTGGAACATCATCCAGCTGTGTCATGTTGGAACATCATCCAGCTGTGTCATGTTGGAACATCATCCAGCTGTGTCATTTTGGAACACCATCCAGCTGTGTCATGTTGGAACATCATCCAGCTGTGTCATGTTGGAGCATCATCCAGCTGTGTCCTTTTGGAGCACCATCCAGCTGTCATGTTGAAACATCATCCAGCTGTGTCATGATGGAACATCATCCAGCTCTGTCATGGTGAAACATCATCCAGCTGTGTCATGTTGGAACATCATCCAGTTGTGTCATGTTGGACCATCATCCAAATGTGTCATGTTGGAGCATCATCCAGCTGTGTCATGTTGAAACATCATCCAACTGTGTCATGATGGAACATCATCCAGCTGTGTCATGTTGGAACATCATCCAGTTGTGTCATGATGGAGCATCATCCAGCTGTGTCATGTTGGAGCTTCATCCAGCTGTGTCATGTTGAAACATCATCCCGCTGTGTCATGTTGGAGCATCATCCAGCTGTGTCATGTTGGAGCACCATCCAGCTGTGTCATGTTGGAACATCATCCAGCTGTGTCATGTTCGAACATCATCCAGCGGTGCCATGTTGGTGCACCATCCAGCTGTGTTATGTTGGAGCATCATCCAGCTGTGTCATTTTGGAGCATCATCCAGCTGTGTCATGTTGGAGCATCATCCAACTGTGTCATGTTGGATCATCATCCAACTGTGTCATGTTGGAGCATCATCCAGCTGTGAGTTGTTGGAACATCATCCAGCTGTGTCATGTTGAAACATCATCCAGCTGTGTCATGTTGGAACATCATCCAGCTGTGTCATGTTGGAACATCTTCCAGCTGTGTCATGTTGGAACATCATCCAGCTGTGTCATGTTGAAACATCATCCAGCTCTGTCATGTTGGAGCATCATCCAACTGTGTCATGTTGGAGGATCATCCAGCTGTGTCATGTTGGAGCATCATCCAACTGTGTCATGCTGCAGCATCATCCAACTGTGTCATGTTGGAGCATCATCCAGCTGTGTCATGTTGGAACATCATCCAGCTGTGTCATGTTGGAACATCATCCAACTCTGTCACGTTGGAACATCATCCAGCTGTGTCATGTTGAAGCATGATCCAGCTGTGTCACGTTGGCGCATCATCCAACTGTGTCACGTTGGAGCATCATCCAGCTGTGTCATGATGGAGCATCATCCAACTGTGTCATGTTGGAGCATCATCCAACTGTGTCATGTTGCAGCATCATCCAACTGTGTCATGTTGGAGCATCATCCAACTGTGTCACGTTGGAGCATCATCCAGCTGTGTCATGTTGGAACATCATCCAGCGGTGTCATGTTGGAACATTATCCAGCTGTGTCATGTTGGAGCATCATCCAACTGTGTCATGTTGGAGCATCTTCCAACTGTGTCATGTTGGAGCATCATCCAGCTGTGTCATGTTGAAACATCATCCAGCGGTGTCATGATGGAACATCATCCAGCTGTGTCATGGCGAAACATCATCCAGCTGTGTCATGTTGAAACATCATCCAGCTGTGTCATGATGGAACATCATCCAGCTGTGTCATGTTGGAACATCATCCAGTTGTGTCATGTTGGAGCATCATTCAGCTGTGTCATGTTGGAGCACCATCCAGCTGTCATGTTGGAACATTATCCAGCTGTTTCATGATGGAGCATCATCCAGCTGTGTCATGGTGAAACATCATCCAGCTGTGTCATATTGGAGCACCATCCAGCTGTCATGTTGGAACATCATCCAGCTGGGCCATGTTGAAAATCATCCAGCTGTGTCATGTTGAAATATCATCCAGCTGTGTCATGTTGGAACATCATCCAACTGTGTCATGTTGGAACATCATCCAACTGTGTCATGTTGGAACATCATCCAGCTGTGTCATGTTGGAACATCATCCAGCTGTGTCATGTTGGAGCATCATCCAGCTGTGTCATGTTGGAACATCATCCAGCTGTGTCATGTTGAAACATCATCCAGCTGTGTCATGTTGGAGCATCATCCAGCTGTGTCATGTTGAAACATCAACCAGCGGTGTCATGTTGGAGCACCATCCAGCTGTGTTTTGTTGGAGCATGATCCAACTGTGTCATGTTGGAGCATCATCCAACTGTGTCATGTTGGAGCTTCATCCAACTGTGTCATGCTGGAGCATCATCCAACTGTGTCATGTTGGAGCATCATCCTGCTGTGTCATGTTGGAACATCATCCAGCTGTGTCATGTTGGAACATCATCCAACTGTGTCACGTTGGAACATCATCCAGCTGTGTCATGTTGGAGCACGATCCAGCTGTGTCACATTGAAGCATCATCCAACTGTGGCACGTTGGAGCATCATCCAGCTGTGTCATGTTGCAGCATCATCCAACTGTGTCATGTTGGAGCATCATCCAGCTGTGTCATGATGGAGCATCATCCAACTGTGTCACGTTGGAGCATCATCCAGCTGTGTCATGTTGGAACACCATCCAGCTGTGTCATGTTGAAACACCATCCAGATGTGTCACGTTGGAACATCATGCCGCTGTGTCACGTTGGAATATCATCCAGCGGTGTCATGTTGGAACATTATCCAACTGTGTCATGTTGGAACATCATCCAGCTGTGTCATGTTGGAACACCATCCTGATGTGTCATGATGGAACATCATCCAGCTGTGTCACGGTGAAACATCATCCAGCTGTGTCATGTTGGAACATCATCCAGTTGTGTCATGTTGAAGCATCATCCAGCTGTGTCATGTTGGAGCACCAACCAGCTGTCATGTTGGAACATCATCCAGCTGTGTCATGTTGAAATATCATCCAGCTGTGTCATGTTGGAGCATCATCCAGCTGTGTCATGTTGGAACATCATGCAACTGTGTCATGTTGGAACATCATCCAGCTGTGTCATGTTGGAACATCATCCAGCTGTGTCATGTTGGAACATCATCCAGCTGTGTCATTTTGGAACACCATCCAGCTGTGTCATGTTGGAACATCATCCAGCTGTGTCATGTTGGAGCATCATCCAGCTGTGTCCTTTTGGAGCACCATCCAGCTGTCATGTTGAAACATCATCCAGCTGTGTCATGATGGAACATCATCCAGCTGTGTCATGGTGAAACATCATCCAGCTGTGTCATGTTAGAACATCATTCAGTTGTGTCATGTTGGAGCATCATCCAACTGTGTCATGTCGGAGCATCATCCAGCTGTGTCATGTTGAAACATCATCCAACTGTGTCATGATGGAACAACATCCAGCTGTGTCATGTTGGAACATCATCCAGTTGTGTCATGATGGAGCATCATCCAGCTGTGTCATGTTGGAGCATCATCCAGCTGTGTCATGTTGAAACATCATCCAGCTGTGTCATGGTGAATCATCATCCAGCTGTGTCATGTTGGAACATCATCCAGCTGTGTCATGTTGGAACATCATCCAACTGTGTCATGTTGGAGCATCATCCAGCTGTGTCATGTTGAAACATCATCCCGCTGTGTCATGTTGGAGCATCATCCAGCTGTGTCATGTTGGAGCACCATGCAGCTGTGTCATGTTGGAACATCATCCAGCTGTGTCATGTTGGAACATCATCCAGCTGTGTCATGTTGGAACATCTTCCAGCTGTGTCATGTTGGAACATCATCCAGCTGTGTCATGTTGAAACATCATCCAGCTGTGTCATGTTGGAGCATCATCCAGCTGTGTCATGTTGGAGCATCATCCAACTGTGTCATGTTGGAGCATCATCCAACTGTGTCATGTTGGAGCATCATCCTGCTGTGTCATGTTAGAACATCATCCAACTGTGTCATGTTGGAACATCATCCAGCTGTGTCATGATGGAGCATCATCCAGCTGTGTCATGTTGGAGCATCATCCAGCTGTGTCATGGTGAAACATCATGCAGCTGTGTCATGTTGGAACATCATCCAGCTGTGTCATGTTGGAACATCATCCAACTGTGTCATGTTGGAACATCATCCAGCTGTGTCATGGTGAAACATCATCCAGCTGTGTCATGTTGGAACATCATCCAGCTGTGTCATGTTGGAACATCATCCAACTGTGTCATGTTGAAACATCATCCAGCTGTGTCATGGTGAAACATCATCAAGCTGTGTCATGTTGGAACATCATCCAGCTGTGTCATGTTGGAACATCATCCAACTGTGTCATGTTGGAACATCATCCAGCTGTGTCATGTTGGAACATCATCCAGCTATGTCATGTTGGAGCATCATCCAGCTGTGTCATGTTGAAACATCATCCAGCTGTGTCATGTTGGAGCATCATCCAGCTGTGTCATGTTGGAGCACCATCCAGCTGTGTCATGTTGGAACATCATCCAACTGTGTCATGTTGGAACATCATCCAGCGGTGTCATGTTGGTGCACCATCCAGCTGTGTTATGTTGGAGCATCATCCAGCTGTGTCATTTTGGAGCATCATCCAGCTGTGTCATGTTGGAACATCATCCAGCTGTGTCATGTTGGAACATCTTCCAGCTGTGTCATGTTGGAACAGCATCCAGCTGTGCCATGTTGAAACATCATCCAGCTGTGTCATGTTGGAACATCATCCAGCTGTGTCATGTTGGAGCATCATCCAACTGTGTCATGCTGGAGCATCATCCAACTGTGTCATGTTCAGCATCACCCTGCTGTGTCATGTTAGAACATCATCCAACTGTGTCATGTTGGAACATCATCCAGCTGTGTCATGTTGGAGCATCATCCAACTGTGTAATTTTGTAGCATCATCCAACTGTGTCACGTTGGAGCATCATCCAGCTGTGTCATGTTGGAACATCATCCAGCTGTGTCATGTTGGAGCATCATTCAATTGTGTCATGTTGGAGCATCATCCAACTGTGTCATGTTGGAGCATCATCCAACTATGTCACGTTGGAGCATCATCCAGCTGTGTCATGATGGAACATGATCCAGCTGTGTCATGATGGAACATCATCCAGCTGTGTCATGTTGAAACATCATCCAGCTGTGTCATGATGGAGCATCATCCAGCTGTGTCATGTTGGAACATCATCCAAATGTGTCATGTTGGAGCATCATCCAACTATGTCATGTTGGAGCATCATCCAGCTGTGTCATGTTGAAACATCATCCAGCTGTGTCATGTTGGAGCATCATCCAGCTGTGTCATGTTGGAGCATCATCCAGCTGTGTCATGTTGGAGCATCATCCAGCTGTGTCATGATGGAACATCATCGAACTGTGTCACGTTGGATCATCATCCAGCTGTGTGATGTTGGAACATCATCCAGCTGTGTGATGTTGGAACATCATCCAACTGTGTCATGTTGGATCATCATCCAGCTGTGTAATGTTGGAACATCATCCAACTGTGTCATGTTGGAGCATCATCCAGCTGTGTCATGATGGAACATCATCGAACTGTGTCACGTTGGATCATCAGCCAGCTGTGTCATGTTGGAACATCATCCAGCTGTGTCATGTTGGAGCATCATCCAGCTGTGTGATGTTGGAGCATCATCCAGCTGTGTCACGTTGGATCATCATCCAGCTGTGTCATGTTGGAGCATCATCCAGCTGTGTCATAATGGAACATCATCCAGCTGTTTCGTGTTGGAGCATCATCCAGCTGTGTCATGTTGGATCATCATCCAACTGTGCCATGTTGGAGCATCATCCAGCTGTGTCATGTTGGAACATCATCCAAATGTGTCATGTTGGAACATCTTCCAAATGTGTCATGTTGGAGCATCATGCAACTGTGTCATGTTGGAGCATCATCCAGCTGTGTCATGTTGGAACATCATCCAGCTGTGTCATGTTGGAACATCATCCAACTGTGTCATGTTGGAGCATCATCCAACTGTGTCATGTTGGAACATCATCCAAATGTGTCATGTTGGAGCCCCATTTTGTTACCTAAGATCTTTTTGAAACAGACAGCATGTCCAATCATTTTGTTGTTCCTGTATGAATGCTTAACATTCTCAGGCTTAATTCCTCTGTTGCACTTTTTTAACAGACGTTTTTTGCCCTTTTGTTGAAAATGCATCGAGCGGCATTTAGCATGAGGGTGTTCAGCATTCATTTGGGAAAAGTGATCAGAAACTGTGTATAATTAAAAAATCCTACTTCTTTGTATCCTGGTCTAATTATCCCCTTGAGTATAATCTTGAGGCGATCTGATATTGCCTGTTTTACACTCGTGCCAAAAGTAAAAATTATCCCCCCCCCCGCCACTGTGTGAAATGCAATAGTAGATTGACTAATAGCCCCATATTTTGTTAGCTTTAGATGTACCATTGATTTACAGACACCAGATTGAAGCCCATATATATTAGCGACTGGATTAAAATCCCAGACTATGACATGTAACTTACCATCAGGTATGAAGGCAGCTATCAAGCAGGATGCCCCTGCCAGCAGATTACCCATTGCAAAGGGAAAGCAGCGTCCAATCCGATCAACAAGTAGAACAATAATGATTGCTGACGGTATTTCCACAAGTCCTGAGATGAAGAAATTGAGGTAAACGTTTCCTCCCATAATTCCCAAACGCATGACAAGCCCAAGATACACCACAGCACTCGTGAACCTAGAACAAAGGATTTTCATTTCAGTTGATTTAATGCCACTACACTGACCGCTGAGCCAATAATTGCTGTTACAAAGACAATTGTCATAACGTGATTATGTTTGGTACGCTAATGATGTCCCCATCCTTGAGTTTGTTATTGCAGTTATCTGTTTAACATATTGATAGATAAACACATCAGGGTAAGTCTATTGTAAATAATTAGACTACTACACTCAGTATGCTCTCGCTCATTCTGTGACTCTAATTTATCCTTCATGTACGGTAGGGGAAAATCACAAGGGGCATGGTCCTTTTAAGAGTTTGAGACACTATGGACTCGCAAGCCTAGACTTTCATCTTCACCATGCTGGTGTAGAGCTTTACTTTCCAGGGGGGCTGGTCAGAAATTTGGGTACACAGCACCCTGCTGTTCTCTGTCCATCAATATCTAATAGATGCTCCAATAGTTACACTGGGAGGCTGAAGATGAAAATCCAGGCCTGTACGGCCTCCACTTAATACCTACTGCATCTCACTAGCCAATCCTCAATTCTTTTCAAGGGAAGAAGATTGAAGGGTGAACAGAGAAGAATATACTTCAAATAAGCCTGAGTTCTAAACGCTCTAAATGGAGCACTCTAAGTAAGTTATCAGAGTGGAATATGTTTTGATAAAAAAATTTAGGAACTTAAGAAAATATGGAATGGGGAAAGACTTTTTCCTCCCATAGAGACTGTTCTCTCCACATATCATGCATGTATCAATTTGTCTCAGCATGGACTCCACCTACTACATTCAATCTCTTCAAGGAGACAACTAACGATTGGGTGAACTTCCAAAAAGATAAAGCTCTCTAAAATGTCTCCCGACCCCAAGGAGTAATTAAGAAAAACTCCATCATATCAATCCAACCTTACAACCCACACTTCTAACTCTGATCTGCTGCATTCCATGCTACTTAATCCTTGGTCCCTGCATGGACCAGGGATGAGGTGGGAATATAACATTTTGAAACCAGAATCTCCAGGGAAAGATGGAATTCTGAGCTTAGGTAAAATTATTGGATACAAACCTTTTCATAAAAGAACTGGAATATCAGATACAAAACTAAGATCGGCATCTCATTTATGTCCCAACTGTGACTGGGTCCATGCACTCCAAAATCTTACTGTGGATCTTTCCAGATGAGCATGCAAGCCAATGAAGGAGGTGAAGGGAGAGATGGTGGTGGACACTGTAAAGTGGATTTGCTTAACAGATTTCCCTCCAGGACACTAACATTGACTCTCAGTCCACATCCATCCAGTGAAATGGCAAGTAATGAATGATGAACATTAACATTATGCTAAAAGATTCAGTTATAACAGCTTCACAACTTGGCTTCAGGCATAAGTCACACAATCTGTAAACAGCGTTCTACTCGAATTCTACCTCCAGGTGCTGCAGTGGAGAACCTGAACTGATCTGAAACAATTCAGTGTGTGTGATACATGCTTTGCTCAGTTGAGTCCTAAAATGGCACTGGGGTCCTATTGCTGTCATCGGACTGCAATTTAATTAGCTAAATTAGCTTTGTGCTTGGATCCCAGCAAAATAGCGATGACCACAGGGATGATGGGAACAGAGCGGTAAGTTCGTCACTCAATTTTCAGGGCACTACCGCCTGTTTCCACCAGACAGGAGGCATCAAAATCTTCCCCAGTAACATTTCGGCATGTAAGCTAATTCATGTCAATACATATGAATTAAAAAATGATCTCACCAGTTGAACATCAGAATAAGAGTATTCTTCCTTATCTGTGGTGTTTTTACCAGGTCTTTGACTGAGGGGCTCTTCAGCTCTTCGTCACAATCTTCAATTTGTGCTTTCTGCCAAAAAAAACCCAAAATGATCAAATGTCCTGGAATGTCACCTATTGATTAACAAACTGCACATGAAGAAAGGCTCTAATTGTAATAGGTGCCATCTCCTTAGGGTGACCAATGGATATTAGATATTACAATGAATTGACACGTAATAATACCAGATTTCAATAGTTTGCTCAATGCTTTGCCAGGTGTTCAGAAGCATGTGGTGCTGCATTATGGACATTGCACCAGGGATACAATTATCGGCTACAGTGGCATCATGACCACATGTAGTTTTATTTTCCTTTTATTTTGATCATAAACAAATAGGCACACTCTGCCAGGGCAGTAGTTGGAACACTATGATTGGCTTTAGTGTCTTTAGTTTAGCTTAGGTACGGGAAACCTCAGCCATGGGGTGAGGGCTTCAGCTACATCAGCAGAAGTCACCAACTTCAGGGGAGCAAGAGGAGAAAAATTGGTAGAAAGAAAGAAGGTGTAACATTTGATGGGTAATTGTCATGTTGGCCACCTCAGTATTTGTTGAAAAAGATTTCTTGTTCTTTTTTGCCACCTTCTGTAGAATTTTCATGGCTTCTTCTTTTTTCTTTCGAGACAGTAACCACCTCGGAGACTCTGGCATCAGCCTGTGAATGTAAGACAGCCAGATTGTTGTTATGGCACAGCTGGTTTCCATACTCAAGCCAGCAATAATGATTTCTTTGATAGATATTACCAATAGTAGATCAGGAAGGAGAAGTTTGGTACGGTAATCATCAATTGTAGGCTTCTCCAGGCTGGCATAAAATAAGCAATAGCAGGAAGTATCATCACTCCGAAGCTGAAACACATCTGGTTTATAATACCCACTGTTCTTCTGTGTTCGAATCCAACAAGTTCTGTAACTAGAGGGTGGGTGAAAAAGAGCACATCTTTCAGGACCTGCATTGGCCATTTCCATTCCTGCCTGCTTTAGCAACAAGTCCGTACTCTACTGCCTCCTGTTGAATCAGCAATCAATCTGCTTCCTTCTTGAATGTTTCAAATGCCAGCATTCACAGTGCTGGATGTCAGCTTATTCCACCAGTCTGCAACTGTTAAGTGTGCAAAACTTTTTCTTTACATCACTATCAGCTTGCAGTTTTCTCGACTTATAATATTAAGTATTACCAGCACTGGGTGGCCTCCTTCTGTACTGTAAACCTATTGTTCTAAGGCACTCATTTTCTCCAGTTCTCTTTCTTGGTTCTACACAAAATTCTTTACCTCCATCTTATCAATTTTCTTTGTGACTTTAAGCACCTAAATTATATTTGAGGACACTGATCCTTGATGATAGGCCCTAGGCATTCATAAAATTGTTTTGACCATTACTTGATTATTGATCCATTTGAAATAAAATAAGCAGGTTAACATCTTTGTTAAAATAATGGACAAGAGAATTAACGTATTCAGATGTTAACCTTTGAAGAGCCCAAATTAAAAGGTAGAAATCTGGTGTAATCTTTTATGAATTGTACCTATTTAACCAGAAAGAATTTTTGTTTTAATTTATAGTTATGATGATGTTACTATGAAGGTAGTTGCAGTTCAGAAGGGTTCATTCCCAAAGAGACACTGGGGGGGAATTTTTACATGAAAAATACAGGTGGGTTGGAGGCGGGGTGGGGGGGGAGTGAAAATTGAAAAAATCTAAAACCCGACACCAACCCGCCCGCTTTTGCCCTTATTCAGGCCCCCCCAGGATCACCACCCTTCCAGGGTCGGGGATCGGACCCCCCCCCAGGATTGCCGTACCCTGGGGTAGCCGCCCCACCCATGGTCGGGGATCGGACCCCCCTTCCGGGGTCGGGGATTGGACTGCCCCCCCCGGGATCGATCTCCCTCCCGCCAGGGTTGGGGATTGGACCACCCTCGGCGATCCATCACACCATGCTGTCCTCTGGGTTCAGGGATTGGACCCCACCCTCCAGGTTCGCCGCCCCAACCCGGGGTCGGAGACAGACCCCTCCCCCCCTCCACCCAGGGATTGCAACTCAGCCCTGTGGTCAGAGATCGGAGACCCCGGAACGGATATGCTGGGATCAGACCACCCACCCCCCCGCACTCGGCTTGGAACCGCTCCCCCAACCCCAACCCCAGGACCCAGCAGCTCCCTGATGCTGCAGCTTCCTGGTCAGCTGGTGTTCCCCGCCCGACTGGTAGCCAGCCTGTCAAGCCGCCCATTACGTCACATGCACGTTGTGAAGTTAAATGTCTATCAGGCGCCCTCCCCCACACCCGCTCCTTTTGAGTGGGAAACGGGAAAATCCCGGCCAAGCTGTCTGAGATGTTGGGGTCGATTTTAACTCAGGTGCGGGCAATTGTCGGGTTCCCCGAATTTCGTGATTCCCACACGAATCTAAATGGATGTGTGAGTTTGATGCAATTTTAACTCAATTGGCCAATTGATTTCCAACGTGTGGGAAGCCTTTGCAAATGGGTTTTTCATGACTGCAAGTCCCCTCCGATGACATCATCGTTGCTGCTTCATTTAAGGTCCACAGCAAGCCTTGCTTCCTCTGCAGGCTTCCAAGCTTTCCCCTTATGATGGCACAGGAGCCTGCAGGAACAATAGCCAGCGGGAGGGCAAGAGCTGCGCCTGAGTTTGATGAGGCATCACTGCAGGCATTGTTGGATAGGGCTAGGGCCCACAGGGAGGTCCTGTTCCCTTCTTTAGGGAGTAAGGGGCCTCCCAGTCAGATCAAGACTGTGTGGCTACAGGTGGCTGGGGAAGTCAACTCCTTGGGGCTCACACGGCACACCTGGATGCAGTGCAGGAAAAGATTCCATGACCTTCATCGCACTGGAAAAGTAAGTATGAAGTTTCCATCACCCTCAATCTGATCCCCATTGCCTTTCCTCACCAGCACTCAGCTTTAGCAATCTCTTCCTCCACATCCCACTTGACACTCACATCCATGCACCCTTACCCATTCCCTCTCTATGCTCAGATTCACCTAACTACTCGACCATGCAGCCCTCACACTCCCTCTCACTCTGATGCTTTGAACACAACTGACAACACACAGGGAGGGCCCTTGGTCTTGCAACCTCACTCCATCTTTGTCTCCTTCTAAGTATCTATGCTATGCAATCCCTACACTCACTCCTTCATTCTCACTCAACCTCCACTTGTCTCCCTCATTGCAGGAGAAGAGAGCTCACAATAGGAGAGAGCGAGCCAGGACAGGAGGAGGGCCACCCGCATTAGCCCAGCTCACCTCCTGGGAAGAAGCCGTCCTGGAGATTGTCGGGGCTGATACAGATGCGGAAGTTGGGGAAGGACAGACAGGTGCATCCCCGCAAGCTGGTGACAGAATAGTTTTGCATCTCTCTCATTGACATTGCATGAGTCTCTGATAATGATTCTGAAGCTACGTCATATGGACTTATGATCATCTGCAAAATACTATGTGCATGTAACCTTGGCATCACATCTCTAACTTTTTCCTTGACTCCCCCACAGGACCATCGAGAGTCCCCGTCCCCAGTGTGCAGGAGGAAGAGCCTGAGATTCCAGACTCCTCAGAGGAATCTGCAACATCTGAGGGTGCAGCGTCAGCAGAAATAAGCATACCCAGCACCAGCGCAGACACTCACACCTCGGGGGGACCTTCGGGACAGAGAGTAGTGTTGTCACCTGGTGTATCACAGCTCACAAGTGAGCATCAGCAGATTGTGGAGACAGGGACAGCAGTGGAGAGTCCTCGTCGGAGGGCGCAGGACTCTGCCAGCTCGGCTCAGCTGCATGTTGACCCTCTGTCGCTGGGTCCATCCATAAGATCAGAGGTGATGGAACTCCATGCACAGATGCAGGAGTCTCTGGCAGGTTTTGTCTCCAGGGTCGCTGCGAGTGTGGAGCAAATTGGAGGAGTCCATAGCGAACATGAGCAGAGCCTTTGTGGAGTCAGTGGCGCATGAACGCATCAACACGGAAAGGATGGCTACCTACGTGGAAATGATTGCTGCCTTCATGGTAAGGCTGGCTACGGTAGAGGAGAGGAGGGCTACGGCCATGGAGGAGGTTAGTCGCCAGGGTATGGAAAACATGCTGAGTGTTCAGAATAGAATGACATCTCTTGAGGAGCGATGGGCATCTATTGAACAGAGAAACCAGACCTTCATGGAAGTCCTTCTGAGTAGGACTGTCATTGCAGATACGGGCCCCCATGGCCCCCCTGATGTGCAGCAAGGTGCTCTCAAGCCACTTGCAGGCGTGGAGGGGGGGCTGACCCATGAGAGGGAGGTTGGTGGCAGGCCTCAAGGAAATGGGGGTTCCTCTCTAAGCGCTCACACTTCCATGCCACTGCAGAGCCCTCGGTCAGAGCCCCGCCAGAGTCCACACCCAAGTGAGATAGACAGCAGCAGACTGCTGACGAACCCTCACAGGCTCGCCACCCCAGAGGACGCCCGCCAAAGGTGTCAAGACAGGAGCAGCAGGAAAGTGAGCAAGGGGCCTCCACATCTGCTGAAGCCACAGGGGAACCACTACGTAGGAGCACGCATAAGAGGAAAATAAAGCACAAGTAGTCACAAGGGTAGTCACTTGGGTGAAATTTTGTGTATATTGTAAAAATGCCATCAGTTGGTGTGATAAAAATAATAACTTCCGGGGAGTTATATCATCACTTCCTGTGAACTGTGAACTATGAACTATGAACTGTGTACATACCTCACTTCCTGTCATGTGTCACTTCCTGTTGGACTGGTATAAATACTGGTCTGTTCAGTATTGTAAGAGGCTTCTACCAGAGGCATGGTAAAGACCTCTCTTGTATATAGTGTGTTTATAAGTTACTTAAAGCTTACTTTAAAGTTACTTGATGGTAAGTCTCCTTTTTCTTACATCAATTTAAGTAACTTAATATTTACACTGACAAATACTAGACCTTCAGACAAACTCGGAAGTTAAGGATCCAGGGAACCACCCATCATGGAGAAAATCCTTAGACCTATTCGTCTGGACTTGGACCCGAATACACCAGCAGCTGGCAGGGTATGGAAGCATTGGTATCATACTTTTGAGAATTTTCTGGATGAATGTAAAGCGGATGCTCCTGCTAAATTGAAGATACTTGTCAATTATGTGACCCCAAAAGTGTTCGAATATGTTGATGACTGGGATAATTACGAAGAGGTGATTCGGGCACTTAAGAAACTGTATGCGAAGACCCCAAATGAGGTCTATGCTAGACATCTACTGGCCACAGCCCGACAAGGGCCAGGGGAATCAATTGACGAATTCCTGCAAGAACTTCGCAGGCTCAGCGTAGATTGTAACTTTCAGGCAGCCTCAGCTGAGCTGTACCACCAAGAAATGATTCGTGATGCTTTCATCTGCGGGATTGCCTCTCCATTTATACGCCAGCGTCTACTAGAAAGTAAAACACTTGAGCTACAAAAAGCTTTTGACCTAGCTTGTTCACTGGATTTGGCAAAGAGAAATGCAGACCTCTATCAGCTGCCCAGATCTCGATCTGCTGCTGTAGCTGCAACCAGACAATTCAAGCGGTCTCAGGTGAACCCTATCATGGGGGAATCTAATTCTGATAATTCTGATGAAGAAGAGGAGGACGACCCCACTTTAGCAGCCTCTTGGCAATCTAGGAAGGAATGCTTCTTTTGTGGAGATGCTTTTCACCCGAGGAAAATCTGCCCTGCTCGCAATGCAATCTGCAGTTATTGCGGGAAAAAAGGACACTTTGCTAAAGTTTGCCTATCAAGGGCCTCTACGAGGGCCAATCCAGCTAAGACCTACCGAACTGCCCCAATTAGGGCCTATCAAGATGCTCCAGCTAGGACCTATCAAGCTTCCTCTCGCGCTCTCTCCCGAAGAAGCACACCGAGAGTTTTAGCCACTCTCTGTGCAACGACACCAATTACAGCTGCTTGCCCACAGAACCTGTCTCAGGCAGCCACAAAAATTTCAATTAAAGGGCATACCTTAGATGCCTTAATTGACTCAGGAAGTACTGATAGTTTCATTAAGGAACAGATTGTTGCGAAATTGAAACTACATGTCTTCCCATCGGACCAGGCAATTGCGATGGCCCAGTCATCACTTAATACCAGAATCTCCGGCTTTTGTGTTGTTGATATGACACTTCATGGTCGTATGTATCCCTCCACCCGACTTTCGGCGCTCAAAGACTTATGTAGTGATCTCCTCTTAGGGCTGGACTTCCAAAAACAGCATAAGAAACTCACCATTGAGTTTGGTGGATCCAAACCCGGACTTACTATTTCTAATATACCGTCTAAATTACCATTTTGTGCATTATCAGCAGCTTCACTTGATGAACCCTCATTATTTGCCAGTATTCCGCCTCAATGCCAACCGATAATAACGAAATCGCGGCGCTTTAATCAGGAAGACCAATCTTTTATTGCGGCTGAAATCTCTCGACTTCTAGCAGAGGATATCATTGAACCATAGTACGATAGCAAAATACTGCAGATGTTGGAAATCCGAAATAACAACAGAAAATGCTGGAAAAACTCAGCAGGTCAGGCAACATCCGTGGAGAGAAATTTGAGTTGACGTTTCGGGTTTGACCCTTCTTCCTTTTCTCTCCAGTTTTGAAGAAGGGTCAAACCCGAAACGTCAACTCAAATTTCTCTCCACGGATGTTGCCTGACCTGCTGAGTTTTTCCAGCATTTTCTGTTGTTATTTATCATTGAACCATGTTCGTCGCCCTGGCGGGCTCAAGTCGTCATTGTCAAGAACCCTCTAAAACCTCACAAACAGCGACTATGCATCGATTATTCGCAAACCATCAATCAATATACCGACTTGGACGCCTACCCATTGCCACGCCTTGATGATATGGTTAATAAACTGGCCGAATACAAAGTGTTCTCAACTTACGATTTAAAAAGTGCCTATCATCAGTTACCCTTGAAGGTCTCAGATAAGCAGTACACAGCCTTTGAGGCTAATGGACGGCTGTACCAATTTCGTCGCCTCCCATTCGGGGTTACTAATGGAGTGGCTGTCTTTCAACGGGCAATGGATGGCCTGGTTAAGCAGGAAAACCTAAGGGACACTTTTCCCTATCTTGATAACATTACCATTGCAGGTCACGATCAACAGGAACACGACTCCAACCTCCAAAAATTTCGGGATGCCCTCCATCGCCGTAATTTGACCCTGAATGAATCCAAATCTGTTGAGTCGCGACCGACCATCAACATCCTTGGCTACTGCGTAGGCAATGGTATCATTAAGCCAGACCCAGAAAGACTTCGCCCGCTCCAAGAGCTCCCGTCACCTAAGAATCCGGCTTCTTTACGTCGGGCTCTCGGTCTGTTTGCATACTACGCTAAATGGATTCCTCATTTTTCGGACAAAATCCAACCCTTGCTGCATGCTAGATCATTTCCACTGGGAACAGCGGCTGTTGCAGCCTTTAACCTTCTCAAAAAACAGTTGGAGAAAGCGGCTCTTCACTCCATTGATGAGAATCTCCCTTTCGTGGTTGAATGTGATGCCTCGGAGGTAGCGATCTCGGCTACTCTGAATCAGGAAGGTCGTCCTGTAGCATTTATGTCCAGGACCTTACAAGGTGCCGAGCTACATTATCCTCCGGTTGAGAAAGAAGCCACAGCCATCATAGAGGCAGTACGGAAGTGGAACCATTTTCTAGCTCGCCAGCACTTTACATTGATCACGGACCAACGATCAGTCGCCTTCATGCTCGATAATCGAAAATGAACCAAAATTAAGAATAATAAAATACAACTTTGGAGGATGGAACTGGCCTCTTTTGGTTATACCATTCTCTATCGGCCTGGCAAGGAGAATGTGGCCCCGGACACCCTCACACGGGCATTCTGCTCCACTATGTCATCCTCCACCCTCATGGATGTCCACAATGGTTTGTGTCATCCTGGCGTTACGCGCATGCTACATTTCGTACGATCACGGAATCTCCCTTTTTCCACTGGAGATGTAAAGAAAATATGCTCAGAATGCCGGCTTTGTGCGGAATTAAAACCTCAGTTCTTCCGCCCCTCAGATGGTATACTCATACATGCAACCCAACCGATGCAACGACTTAGCATCGATTTTAAGGGCCCAGTGCCCTCTTCAACTCGGAACACATATTTGCTCACCATGATCGACGAATATTCACGTTTTCCGTTTGCCTTCCCCTGCTCCAATATGCTGGCATCCACAGTAATCTGCTGCCTTGAGCAGGTATTTTCTCTCTGTGGCATGCCGGCTTATATTCACTCAGATCGGGGTCCATCCTTTATGTCAAGGGAACTCAAGGACTACCTCTCAGAACAGGGAATTGCTACAAGCAAAACAACACCATACCATCCCATCGGAAATGGGCAGGTAGAGAGGTATAACGGTATCATCTGGAATTCCGTACGTCTCGCTTTAAGATCTCGGGGCCTACCAGACCAGCAATGGGAAACAGTGCTTCCGGATGCATTGCACTCTATACGGTCCCTGCTTTCTACAGCCACAAATACTACACCTCATGAGCGGTTCTTTGGATTCCAGCGTCGCTCATCTCATGGGACATCACTCCCGTCATGGCTAACTACTCCTGGACCTGTATTACTCCGAAGATACGTTCGGACGTCTAAAAATGACCCTCTTGTAGACGAGGTCGAACTAACCGATGCCAACCCCACCTATGCAAACATACGATATTCCGACGGCCGAGAATCTACCGTATCATTACGGGATCTGGCTCCCTGCCCACCAGGACCTAGTGGGACATCGGGTGATGGCATTTCACCAGGAAACTCTTGGGACCTATCGGGTACCCCTCTCCAGGATCCTGATCGGACACCAACTAGCTTGGTGCCGGTAGAACCCCGTGCTCAAGGTTGCGACCCTCCCAGTACCACGCATGAAAGTACTTGTCCGCCACAGACCAGCTCTGCACCTCCCTCTGAACAGAGGCAGTCTGACTTTGAACCTATTGGGGCTCGTACTCGAAGCCATGATCTCCCCGACCCTTCACAGGGCAATCCAGGCCACACGGACTCTGGCCAATGGCCAACCGCATGTAAGCGGACCAGCGACCCTCTACGACGGGAATCCAAACGGGTGCGACTCTTCCTTGTTCGGCGGCTGCGGACCAAAAGGTAGACCACAGCCTCCTAAACCTGCAGGAGGGAAGAATGTGATAAAAATAATAGCTTCCGGGGAGTTATGTCATCACTTCCTGTGAACTGTGAACTATGAACTATGAACTGTGTACATACCTCACTTCCTGTCATGTGTCACTTCCTGTTGGACTGGTATAAATACTGGTCTGTTCAGTATTGTAAGAGGCTTCTACCAGAGGCATGGTAAAGACCTCTCTTGTATATAGTGTGTTTATAAGTTACTTAAAGCTTACTTTAAAGTTACTTGATGGTAAGTCTCCTTTTTCTTACATCAGTTGGTTCTTGTGCATAAAAATTCTGATGGCAACTGTTGCAGTTCTGGCGTGTGTCATTTCGCGAATGGGGCTTTCACATTGAGGGCTTAGGATTACATGCAGTTGTCAGGATGCTGGTCAAATAGCTAGGAATCTGCAGGGTTTGGCCATTGTTGATGCACAGGTAAGGAGCTGCGAGGCACAAGAGTTTGATTTACTAGGCTAAGCAAATCTGGCCAGGATGAATGCGTTCCTTGCAACCCGGGCAGCAATGTTCTTGCGTAATGCTGCCGCTGGTTGATGGCCCTCTGCAGTATGCTCATTTTCGCCCTCCTCCTCCTCCTCCTCCTCCTCCTCCTCATCAACATCATCATCATCTGAGGAGGGTATGTGAGGAGCCACTTGGTCCTCAGGAATCTGCAAGCCACGACGCTGTGCCATGTTGTGGAGTGCACAGCAAACCACGACGATTCTGGAGACCCTGGCTGCTGAGTACTGTAGGGCTCCACCTGATCTATCCAGGCATCTGAAGCGCATCTTCAGCAAGCCGATGGTTTGCTCAATAATGGATCTGGTGGAAATGTGGCTGGAGTTGTAGTGCTCCTCAGCTTCGTTAGCTGGCCTCCTTAACGGCGTCATTAGCCAAGTCCTCAGGGGATAGCCCTTGTCTCCAAGTAGCCATCCGTGAAGTTGGTCTGGTGGCCTGAATAGTGGAGGCACACTAGACTGGCGCAGTATGAAGGAGTCATGGCAACTGCCAGGGTACTTGGCACAAAATTGCAAAATCTCCTTCTTGTGGTCACACACCAGCTGAACGTTAAGGGAGTGGAAACCCTTGCAGTTGACAAAAATACCTGGATTGTGATGGGGTGCCCTAAGGGCCACATGTGTGCAGTCAATGACGCCCTGCACCCTTGGAAAGTCTGCCAGATGAGCTAATCCAAGCGCTCGCGCCATCACATTAGCACGATCCCTGGTGAAATGGATGTGATTGTGCACGAGGGCAAAGAGGCCATTGGTTACCTGCGTGATGCAAGTGTGCGCGGTCGACTGGGAGATGCCGCTGATGTCTGCTGATGACCCCTGGAATGAGCCTGAGGCAAAAAAGTTGAGTACGGTGGTGACTTTGATGGCCACTGATAAGGAGTGTCCACCTGGTCCTCTGGGCAGCAGGTCTTGCTGTATCATTGCGCAGCTGTCAGTCACTACCTCTCGCGAAAGTCGGAGCCGCCTTTGGCACTGCTGCTCAGTCATGTTGAGGTAGCTGACCCTGTGTCTGTAGACCCTGTTTAGGGGGGTATCTCCTGCGCCGACGGGCTTCCATGCGCTGGCCCCTTCTGGCCTGTGCTGCCTCAGGTGGGTGAGCAGCAGCCTGTCGCTCCTGCTGCTGCTGCTGTTGTTCCTGGTTCTGCTACTGCCGCGCCTGGTGCTCGAGCTCCTCTAATGCCAAGAAGGGAAGGAGAAAAATGGCTCTCATGCTTCTGGCATATGCCTCCGCTGAGGAAGCGCTGAGTGAGGGTGGCGAGAGGGGTTTCCCAGGAGTTCACACTGGAGATGTGTGTGAGGCTCCAACCTTCCACAGGTGTGGTTAAGCCTGGTAAAAGTTGCCCCAGGCCAGAAACAACAAAGTCCTGCCACTTGTAAATGATGACTGATCAGATCGCCTCGTTAATGGTTGACCTGCAGCTGATAGTCAGCAAGCCAATAGTGCTCACGCCAGGTTTCACGTGGGAAAAGGGTTAAAAATGCAAGGGCCTGTTAAAATGGCATTATAAAGGCCAATTATTGCTGATTAAGGGCCTTAAAGACCAGTCCCGCCTGTTGGCGGCAGGACTGATTCGGGACCATCAGACAGGCCTGGGTTAAAATGGCTCGGGGTTGGGAACCAGGCGAGGGGGGGTCCCGCCCACCATTTTTAGCAATTTTAACCCCCCGCACGCCTCAAAGCCCGCCTCACGGCTCAGTTAAAATCGACCCCGTTGTGTGGGACAAATTATTTGGAATACCAACTGTTTCCATATTATGCATTCTCACATACTTCCTAGAGATATCTGTATAATGTTGGAATGGTTTTTATTCAGTGTTGCCCACCCAGGGGCTTAGCCAACCGTAGAATACGGTCACTGGGAGGGATGGGGCGGGGAGGGGAGGGTCCCAGCTTCCCACGGAGGACTCCCTCCATCGTGTTGTGTGGCACTATCACCGTGCCAAATGGGATAGATTCAGAACGGATCCAGCAGCTCAAACCTGAACATCCTTGGGGCTCTGTAGGCCAGCAGCAGCAGCAGAATTGTATTCCACCACAATCTGTAACCTCATGGTTATCCCTCACTCTACCATTATCATCAAGCTAGGTGACCAACCCTGGTTCAATGAGGAGTGCAGAAGAGCATGCCAGGAGCAGCACCAGGCATACCTGAAAATGAGGTGCCAACATGGGGAAGCTGCAAAACAGGACTACATGCATGCTAAACAGCGAAAACAGCATGCTATAGACAGCTAAGCGATCCCATACTGTGGCTACAACAGCAGGTCAGAGGTTGGGTATTTTGCAACAAGTGACTCACCTCCTGATTCCCCAAAGCCTTTCCACAACCTACAAGGCAAAAGTCATGAGTGTGATGGAAAACTCTCCACTTGCCTCAATGAGTGCAGCTGCAATAACACTCAAGAATCTTGACACCATCCAGGACAAAGCAGCCTGCTTGATTGGCACCCCATCCACCACCTTAAACATTCACTCCCTCCACCACCGGCGCACCATGGCTGCAGTGTGTACCATCTACAAGATGCACTGCAGCAACTCGCCATGGCTTCTTCAACAGCACCTCCCAAACCCATGACCTCTACCACCTAGAAGGACAAGGGCAACAGGTGCTTGGGAATTCCATCACCTACAAGTTCCCCTCTAAGTCACACACCATCCTGACTTGGAAATATATCACCGTTCCTTCATCGTTGCTGGCTCAAAATCCTGGAACTCCCTCCCTAACAGCACTGTGGGAGTACCTTCACCACATGGACTGCAGTGGTTCAAGAAGGTGGCTCACCACCACCTTCTCAAGGGCAATTAGGGATGGGCAATAAATGCTGGCCTTCCTGGCGATGCCCACATCCCGTGAATGAATACATTTTGAAAAATCAGCCAGGATTCCCATTCCATATCATTTACCAGAAAGAATAGCCCTGAAATTCCTATGTTTTCCAGCACAAACAATCATGCAATCTGGGTGCAGGCATGAGGAATGTGGGGTTGAAATCAGTCTGCAGTGTTCTCAACCCTTACTGCCTGTGATCCAAGATTCTGTCATGATACCATTGGAAGAGACAGTACTGGTGGGATAACATCCCCAAGAAATCCTGCCAGATTCACCTTTCTGGAAGGCAGTGCATGATGGAGGCACACTTGCTGTCTAGGAGCATATGTGGGGCCCAGAATGTGGGTTTCCCAATGACAGTCGATCTCAGACCAATTGATCAATATCAAGAAACAGGCGACTGAGGCACTGGGGGTAATTTTTACTGAGAGAGTAAAACCGACGATATCGGATTGGCTGCCTGTTATACCCATCTCCTGATTTTCATCTCCATTTACTTTAATCAAGAGAGGTGTAGAACAGATGACTAACCTGATATCATCCTCTTTACACTATCAGCAAGTTAAAATTACACCCATTGCCTTTATTCCAAAAACAGGTTAGCACTTTGGGCAGATTGGCCAGAACCATCCCTCTACTGATGGAGCAGCAAGGTGCTGCTCTATCATTCCTGCTGCAGCAGATACCCAAGTACTGCCTAAGTGGGATTTGGAAGGGGTCAATGCTGGTTCAAACTGGTGGGCTGAAGTCTTGGCCTGCTGTATTTCTAGAGAAGCAGAGGCCTGTCAGGAATTTCGCTGCTATAAGCATGAACTTTACAAAAGGATTGGATTATTCTTGCAATGCCTCATACAGTTAAATAGCCTGCCAACATGCGTTTCCCAGGCTCACATACCATGAATGGACATCTGTGCAGAGTATAAGAGGGCTGGCATGGTATGAAATAGTATCCCAGCACAATTCACTCTCTCCAGGAAAAGTCAAGCAATTGGAAAGAGGACTAAATCAAGCCATGAAAATACAAATTAATAAACATTTATTTATTAATTTTTGCGCCAGTTTTCACCCATCCTTTCCCGAAGGCACTGATTTGCTGAGTAACTGCTCCATGCTTCTACCTTCTGGTACCTCTCCCAAATTACCACTCATCCTGTGTGAGCCCAGACACTAACCTGGATTATAATAGCAAAATACTGCGGATGCTGGAAATCTGAAATAACAACAGAAAATGCTGGAAATACTCAGCAGGCCAGGCAGCATCCGTGGAGGGAGAAACGGTTAACGTTTCAGGTCTGGGACCCTTCATCAGAACTGGAAAAAGCTGGAAATGTAACAGATTTTAAACAGGTGCAGAGACGGGGTGGGGGGGGGGGGGGTTTAGGAGGGGAGGAAGGAATTGAAAGAACATGCTGTGAAAATGTTGCAAATGGGAATGGCAAAATCATACTGCATGAAAAATGGGGGCAGGGATTATTATCTGAAATTGTTGAACTCCATGTTGAGTCCGGCAGGCTGTAAAGTGCCCAATCGAAAGATGAGGTGCTGTTCCTCGAGCTTACATTGAGCTTCATTAGAACAATGTATTAGGCCGAGGACAGAGAGATCAGAGTGGGAGTGAAGTGGAAAATTAAAGTGACAGGCGACCGGAAGCTCAGGGTCACCCTTACGGACTGAACGGAGGTGTTCCGCAAAGCGGTCGCCCAATCAGCGTTTGGTCTCCCCAATGTAGAGGAGACCGCATCGTGAGCAGCGAATACAGTGTATTAAATTGCAAGAAGTACAAGTAAATTGCTGTTTCACCTGGAAGGGGTGTTTGGGGCCTCGGACAGTGGGAAGGGAGGAGGTAAAAGGGCATGTGTTGCATCTCCTGCGCTTGCACGGGAAGGTGCCAGGTGAAGGAGAAGGGCTGTTGGGGGTGATTGAGGAGTGGACCAGGGTGTCGCGGAGGGAGTGGTCCCTTCAGAATGCTGAAAGGGGAGGTGAGGGGAAGATGTGTTTGGTGGTGGGATCACGTTGGAGGTGGCGGAAATGGCGGAGGATGATCCGTTGAATGTGGAGGCTGGTGGGGTGAAAGGTGAGGACAAGGGGAACCCTATCATGGTTCTGGGAGGGAGGGGAAGGAGTGAGAGCAGAAGTGCGGGAAATAGAATGGGCACAGTCAAGGGCCGTGTCAACCACAGTAGAGGGGAATCCTCAGTTGAGGAAAAAGGAAGATATGTCGGAAGCACTGGTATGGAAGGTGGCATCGTCAGAACAGACGTGGCAGAGATGGAGAAACTGGGAGAATGGAATAGAGTCCTTACAGGAAGTGGGGTGGGAGGAAGTGTAGTCCAGGTAGGATTCTTCATCTCATTTTGGGTAGTACTGGGGCAGGCAGTTGTGGGAAATCGGTTCCTGTCGGAAGCTCGCCAATCGTCACGAAATATGGGTGAGCCATGTCAAAAGTAGGCAGTGATCGTGGAATGACATCAAAGGTCACATTTTCTGACATTGCCACCATTGCCACGATTTCTCCTACCACGGCGGGTCCGTGGAGGGCGACGTCGGTGGTGGGTCCCGGCCTCACTACTGGCTCCAGCCAGCTGTCCAAAATGATTTTCTCCTGATTGGGCTTGTTAAGCCCGCCCAGCGCATTTGCCGGCCAATTGACGGAAGCGGGTTTGATGACGTCATTTGATGACGCATCATCAGCCGGTTCCCTTAAAGGGACCATGCGCAAATTGATTTTGACAGTTGTGCTGTCAGTGTTCTACAGCATTGAGGTGCTGCAAACACTGACAATGACTGCACAAAGGCTGCACCCAGGCTCTCCCATTACTCCCTCCAGAGAGTTGGCATCAGGAGGACCAGGCTGCGGTGGTGCAAACCTTTTAATGATCTCAGTAGATCACAAAACGTTACTGCAAAGCTACACTCAACCTCATCCTGCTGTGCCACTCATCACACCCCCATCACTCTGCCTTATCTACCCTACTCCTGCACATCCTTACTCACACCAACTTACCTTGCATCTCCACCCACCCCTCTCTATCTACATTATCACATCCCCATCTCACTAACCATCACTCACACTCACCCTCATCTTAGCCCAATCACACCAACTAACAACACACAAGGGTAGGCACTTGTGTGCGTTATGCAATGTTCATGTAACGTTTCTGTTAATGTGGTGTCAAACATTGAAATTTTTATTTTGAACATTTGCGTTCTTGGACATATCTGTGTGCACCTTTGGATGTGGCTTAGTGAGTTGCAGTGAATGGTGAGACATAACGGTACCCCCGCAATGGTGATGAGTATGAATGGAATGGCTTTGGCATTGTAGGGATGCTTTATGGTGTTGGTGTGGGGTGGTGCCAACCTGGCGCATCATGTGGCAGCCAGGGTGTACAGTGTCAAGTGAAGTAAATCTGGCCATGGTGAGGGCATCACTGGCCGCCCAGGTAGCAATGTGGCTGGGTGCTGATGCCCTCTGTCCTGTGCAGTATCAGTTGATTGCGGAGAAGGTTGGTGTTGTTGTTGGTGCTGCTGGTGTGCCTGGTGCTGCTGGTGTTGGAGCTGATCGTGGTGGGATTCTGAAAATCAAGGTGAGATAGTTTCAATGGCACCGATGCTGATGTAATAGATGGCAGGTGAACTTGAGATGACAGAAGCGATCTGTCAATGGTGAGATAGGTTGTTCCAATGAGGTGACACTGGATAGAGAGTTTGCTCCAAACACTTGCAACCTGCATAAAGCTCAATCTGTCTTCCAAATGCAGTGAGCAACAGCTTCTGAGCTTGGAAAGTGAACAGCTGTGAGATGGGAGCTTTTATAGACCATTTTCGGCTGTCAAGTAATGAGATGAATCCATGGTCATACAACTCCCGACCTGCTTACCTGACGTGATCCCCGAGCAGCGTGGACCCCGTGGGTGACCTCGTAAAATGTCAAGGTGAGCGCAAAATACTTCTTAATGGTCTGTTAACAAAGTCATAATGACCCGCTGTTAAATAAAATGTTTTTTCCCACCTGACCCACCACTGAATGTACCCGCTGACCCCCTGAAAAATTCCCCCCAGTGTTAAAGCAATCAAAGGGTTTTGACCATTGACATCCCTTCCCCTGGTTAGTGAAATCAATCGCAGGTGATCAGTTCACTCCTTCCATTCACACAATTTAAACTTAATCTTCAAAATGCACCTCTCTTTATACTACTGCGCAAGCACTTGGCCTTGCTCTGATGATGCAGGCTCATATAAGTAGGAGTGTCTGCATGTAACAAATGGAATCAGTCCAATAGCCTATTAATTCATCTCAGGCAGTGGCTGCAATGGAACTGAATATCAGGCGCTACGGATACAGGCGGCCGATCTGATACCACCCATTTTGCGCCACCGTCCGAGACGATTTTCTAGTCCTATACAACTAACAAATAATACATGTCCAATAGCTTATTAAATAGGAGTGTCTACAACTAACAATTGAGGCCAGTCTAATAATGAATTAAAAACAAAAAGGAAAGAAAAATGTTCTTTTATATAGTGCCTTTCATGAGGACGTCCCAAAGTGCTTCACAGCCAATGAAATACTTTTGAAAATGTGAGGAAACTAAAAATGATACCAGACCAATAGCTAATTAAACAGGAGTATCTACTCATAGCAAATACTAGCAGTGCCATTGATCATTGTGGGTACAAATACTAATTACTCATATAAGAAAGTAAAAGCTTACTTAAGACGTAGGCACTCAGCCAGCCTCCCTTGCTGAGCAATCCTTGCAGAGTGCGGAAGATGAGGAACCAAATGTAATTTGGTGCTAATGCCACTGCAATCCCTGCCACCGTGGTCGCAAACACAGAAAACAAGAAGCACAGTTTTCTACCATATCTATGAAAAACAGAGCAAAGTTTTCAGGTTTAAATAAGTAAACAATATTGAATATCACCAAATGTGTAATTGGCAAATGACAATGTAGATGTGAATTATACATACATGTCTGCTGCATAACCCAAGAACATTGTTCCAATCATAAATCCCAGATTTAGACAAGCTTGAGACAGGTCCACCTTCCAGGCATCAGCACACACAAGTCCGAACTGTACAAGTGATGTAGGGAGACAAGAATGGCACCATAACATTATTAATCTGAGGTTTCATACTTTTTGAACTGTTTATTTATTGAAGCTAAGCCTGATTCTGTGCTCATCACACGCCTGCACATGCCCACTTTCCAGCAGGAATCACTGGATATGTGATAGGGACAGTAATCTTGGCTAATGTTCCTTCTCCATGGCTCAACTGCACTGAGGTGAAGTGTGATGTTTCCCTTACTGCCGCTGCAGCTGAGATCAGCTGACTCAGCATGGGCCATGGATCAACCTGGGACTTCCCTGATCTGTATGGCTTGATTCCACTTAATTCCTTTATCAACTGAGCCTTGGAGGAGCCCTTCTGTGGAGCTTGAACTGAACAAGTCTCATGAAGAGCTATGATTATGGAAACACAAAGGGGTTGAAACTGAGCCCGTATAGCGCTACCACCGAAGAACAATTTCACCCCAAAATTCACAGCACAAGGTCCTTAGATATCAATTTGCTGCGATCTGGACTTCCTCTTCCAGAAAACAGGAAATCTAAAAAGGGAGATTAGAAAGGCTAAGAGGGAGTACGAGGGAAAAAAATAACTAAAAACAATGCGCAACTAAAAAGCACATTAGTCGTAAGAGGATGGTCATGAAGGAGGCAAGCTATAGTGAATAATGGGGGAGTGGCAGAAACTAAGAGGACTGAGGGTTCCAAATCTGACTCTACCCGTCAGGAGATGGGGTAAGCCGAGACACTGTCGGCCACTTTATCTTACTTCAGTTGTTGGTGAACGACTGGAGTCTGACATTGGGACTTGAAGTTACAAACTACTTGGCATGAGTTAATTAGGGCCAGTCAGCATGGATTTCTAAAGGGAAAATTGTTCTTGAACAATCTCATAGACTTCTTTGAAGAACTAACAGTGAGGATAGATAAAGGAAATACAGTGGATGTGTTTATTTTGCATTTTCAAAATGAATTTGACAAGGTATTACACAAGAGACTTATGAGACAGATAAGGGCGCACAGAACTAAGGGGATGTGGCCATTTGGATAGAGAGATGGTTGGAGGCAGAAAGCAAAGGATAAGGGTAAAAGAAAGTTTACTGATCCACCAAATTTTGGGGTGCGGGGGGAGGGCGGAGGCTATATATGAAATTGTGATGAAGATTGTGGAAGACATAGATAGGCTAGCAGGATTGGCAAAAGATTCAGTTCATTGTGGGAAATATGATGTAATACATTTTGGAAGTAAGAATAGGAAAAATAAATAAACCTTAAATGGTCAGTTTTAATGAAGTAAAGAAGCAGAAGGGTCTTGGTATTCAGATACACCGGTCATTAAAGGTGGCAGCACAAGCAGATAAATACATTAAAAAGGCAAACAGAATCGTTGGTTTTAGAGATTGAGGTGCAGAATACAAGGAGGTGATGTTGACTTGTACAAGACCTTAATTAGGCCATAGTTGATGTGTTGTGTAAAGATTTTGGCACCTCATTATAGAAAGAACATAAAAGCAATGGGGAAAATTGCAGCATCGATTCACTGGGACTTAACCAGGAATGAGAGGGTTACAGAGAGGAAAAGAGACTTGAGAGGGTAGAACTTTTTTCACTGGAGCCAAGAAAGTTAAGAAGGCACCTGATAGAGGTAATTAAGGTTATAAAGGATTATATAAGGTAATTGGTGATAGTTTGTTTCCACTGGTCAATGAGAGGGCACAAATTGAAGATAATCATACAAAGTATGAAACAGGAATTTAGAAAAAAACATTCTTTAGATAATGGCTGTTTAGAATGTAACATTCTCAACCAAAAACCATTGTTGAGGGCAGAGTCCATAAAGTCTTTTCAAAGGGAATTTTTTATTTGTTCACAGGATGTGAGCGTCGCTGACAAGGCCACCATTTATTGCCCTTGAGAAGGTGGTGTTGAGCCACCTTCTTGAATTGCTGCAGTTCTTTGTAGTGGTTTGATACAACTGAGTGGCTTGCTCGGCCATTTCAGAGGGCGTTTAATAGTCAACCACATTCCTGTGGGTCTGGAGCAGACCGGGTAAGGATGGCAGATTTCCTTCTCTAAAGGACATTAGTGAACTGGATGGGTTCTTGCAACAATCTGGTAGTTTCATGGTCACCATTACAGATACTTGCTTTTCATTCCAGATTTATTTAATTAACTGAATTTAAATTCGCAGCTGCTGTGGTGGGATTGGAACTGATGTAGCTGGATTACTAGTCCCATAACATAACCACTACGCTACCGTACCCAGGTAATTAAAATGTTAAATATTAATAGAGCATGAGGAGAGATCAAGGGGTCGATTTTAACTCAGGTGCGGGGAATTGTCGTGTTCCCCAAATTTGGTGTTTCCCACACGAATCTAAATGGGTGTGTGAGATTGATGCAATTTTAACTCAATTGGCCAATTGATTTCCAACGTGTGGGAACCCTTGGCAATTGAGTATTTCCAGTCAGAAAGTCGCAGAATATGACGTCATTATTGCTGCTGCATTTAGGGTCTGCAACAAGCCTTGCTTCTTCTGCAGGCTGCCAACCTTTTGCCCTTTCATGCTACAGGGACCTGGAGGCAGAATGACCAGCGAGAGACCTAGGTCTGCTCCCAGGTTTGATGATGCTGCCCTGCAAGCTTTAGTTGAGGGAGCAGGAGCTCATAAAGAGGTGCTCTTCCCTTCTTCAGGGAGGAAGATGCCTCCCCAGCAGACAAAGGCTGCATGGCTGCAAGTGGCAGAGGAGGTCAACTCCTTATCAGCTACCCGCAGAACCTGGATACAGTGCAGGAAGAGATTTCATGACATTCTGCGCACTGGAAAAGTGAGTATGAAGTTCCCATCACTCTCAATCTGATCTCCATTGCCTCTCCTCACCAGCACTCAGCTTTAGCAAACTCTTCCTCCACATCCCACTTGACACTGACATCCATGCACCCTTACCCATTCCCTCTCTCTCTATGCTCAGATTCACCTAACTATTCGACTATGCAGCCCTCACACTCCCTATCACACT
Organism: Somniosus microcephalus; assembly: GCF_052327205.1. Lineage (NCBI taxonomy): Eukaryota > Metazoa > Chordata > Chondrichthyes > Squaliformes > Somniosidae > Somniosus > Somniosus microcephalus. The sequence continues at coordinate 174,435,469 of NC_140989.1, read as the reverse complement.
GATGCTATGAAAACAACTGACAACACACAGGGAGGGCCCTTGGTCTTGCCACCTCACTCCATCTTTGTCTCCTTCTAAGCATCTATGCTATGGATTCTCTACACTCACTCCTTCATTCTCACTCAAACTCCACTTGTCTCCCTCATTGCAGGAAAAGAGAGCTCACAATAAAAGAGAATGAGCGAGAACAGGAGGAGGGCCACCATCAGTAGCCCACCTCACCCCCTGGGAGGAGGCGGTCCCCATGGTCCCCTGATGTGCAGCAAGGTGCTCCCAAGCCACTTTCAAGCGCTGGCCCCTTCTGGCCTGTGCAGCTTCAGGTGGGTGAGCAGCAGCTTGGTGCTCCTGTTGCTGCTGCTGATGTTCCTGGTTCTGCTGGTGCCGCGGCTGGTGTTCGAGCTCATCTAATGCCCAGAAGGGAAGGAAATAAATGGATCCCATGCTTCTGGTATATGCCTCCGTTGAGGAAGCGCTGAGTGAAGGTGGCGAGCGGGGTTTCCCAGGAGGTCACATTGGAGAAGTGTGTGAGGCTCCAACCTTCCACAGGTGTGTTTAAGCCTGGTAAAAGTTGCCCCAGGCCTGAAACAACAAAGTCCTGCCACCTGCAAATGATGACTGATCAAATCTCCTCTTTAATGGTTGACCTGCAGCTGATAGTCAGCAAGCCAATAGTGCTCGCGCCAGGTTTCACAGGCATGATCCCCACCAGGCGCAATATACGTGGGAAAAGGGTTAAACAGGCAAGGGCCTGTTAAAATGGGATTATAAAGGCCAATCAGTACTGTTTAAGGGCCCTAAAGACCAGTCCCGCCTGTTGCAGGCGGGACTGATTCAGGACCATCAGACACGCCTGGGTTAAAATGGCTCGGGGTCGGGAACCAGGCGGGAGGGATCCCGACCCCCAGGTTTTGCGATTTTAACCCCCCACACGCCTCAAAGCCCGCCTGACGGCTCAGTTAAAATCAACCCCCAAGAGTGGGATTAGACCAGATCACTGGTATGGAGAAGAACACCAGCATGTTCCTGAGCAGCAACATTCCATGAATCTATGCTTCAGTTACATGATCTCCTGTCTTGTGCGATGTTGGTTTAAAGCCTGGGAGTACACAATTTGGGAAGTCTGAAATTGTGTTCCAATTAGGGTGAGGTTCTAAATAGCCTCTAAATTAAACTTCTTACATATGAGGAGAAATATAGTGTCCTTCAATGACTGTGTGTCATAGAATCAGAGAAATGACAGCACATAAAGAGACGCTTCAGTCCATCGTACCTGTGCCTGTACAAGCTCTTCAGCTGAAGCTATCTACTGTAATCCCATTTCACTGCCCTTTCCCCGTGTCCTTGTGACTTGCTGCTTGGGATATTAGGCATTTGGCTAAATACAGATAGATGTGAAAATACCTAAGCTACACTGAGGCTGCAACCACTGACAAGTGCTTGCTGCAGCCTTTCCCTGACTATGGGGTTTAGATATGCATTTTAAACAACTTTGTGGACTCTTCTGGATCAGCTGTTTTGCTTCACTACCAGAATTAGATGGGGTAATGTACCACTAGATATTGCTCAAGATTTGCAGCCTTGGTCTCACTGTCAAAATTCTTCTTTGGCCGCTGCTAATTTGCTAACATACTTGGCATGATCTCCAGTCAGGAAACTCACCTCCGTCACAATGCTCGGGAACGAATCATCTTCAAAAACCCACCCGTCCCGGCACGTCGTAAGTGGTAGGTCTGCCGACCCATTCTGGAGAAATGGGAGTGGATTTTCACAGCTGACTGAAGTGGCGTTCCATTCTATATCATATCTCTCACAACGACTGTACGAGGAGCTGCCAGCACTGTCAGGAGGCACCGTATAATTCCTTTCTTCTTCAAGGGACCAGCCACACTTATTCCTCAACTCAGCCACTCCAGGGCTCCTGCACCAGTGGTTGGGAGTGACGGCTAAAAAAACAATTCCGACATACAAATAGGAGAACATTGCTGATGTTATGCATATTAGAAAGAAAACTTTCTTTTGGTAGACACCAAACCCCCCAACTTCTTCCAAAAGATCATCAAAGGTGGCCATCGCTCAAGATATTTTCACCAGCACTTTAGTAAGTTGCTTCAGTTGAATATGTTACCTGCAGAATGATTTTTATGCCTGCAGGACAGTAACAGAACTGAAGTGGTTTTGGATCAAAGGTCTTTAAACCAATTGTGTAAATAATGGAGTTAATAAATAAAGGACAAACTGTGTTTCAGATTCCGTGCCATTGTTTGAATTGTGGATAGTTGGCATGTGTGCTATCTCTCAGTCACTCTGCCCTTGTCTCTCATGCACATATTGGGGGAAATTTTTACCTAAAAAAGTGAGTGTGTTTGGGAGCGGGCATGTGGCTAAAAGAGATGAAACTGACCGGGACGGAAAGCCGGCTCGAATTCGCTGACTTCCGCTTTTAACTGCACGCTTTCGGCTGTGTGTGAGAAACCCCCTTGGGAAAGGCGGGTTGGCAATTGAAAGATGTTAAGAGGCAATTAGGAGCTGCTTTAACTCAAGATTTGAGCTTTAACTCTGAGTGCACAGGTTTTCCGGGCTTCCTGGAACTCGCTAGTGAAAGCAAGGTGATAGTGCGACTTGAGGGGGCTGACCAAATGACAGGCAAACAAACCTATAAGTACTCACACTTGTGCTCCCTTGCCTAAGTGAAAGGTTCCTGGACAGGGGGATCACTACTTTGCAGCTGATTTCCACAACTTTTCAGGACATTTCTGCTACCTTGGATTTTTGTGAGCCTGATCTACACTTTCCATCTGTCAGGCATCAGTTCAGCATGGATGCCGCTTCTGCAGCCTTACCTTGGAACTCAAATGAGGACCAAGATGAGCTTCAGCAGCAACAGCACTGGCAACAGGAGAAGCACCAGCAGGATCAGCAGCCTCAGACAATGTTAAAGGCTCAGAGACCCCAGGAACCAGGCCTCAGTGACCTATTCCTGAACTTTTCACTCGAGGAACTCAGTGTTCCCTGGGCACATAGGTCAGGGAAAATCTACCCTATGGTTAGTTAATAGTATGACATGAAAAATAGTCAGTAGTATTAAACTGAGCCAAGTTGCTAAATATATTATCCGACAACTCAAATGAACAACCCAAGCGTGCTTTAGGTCACTTGAAAAGATCAGAGCTTCCCCTGTCTGCGAAGTGTGACTGACCTTCTGATCCCCACACAACTTGATTAATAATTGCTACTATTATGTACTCTAGTAAGGAGTATTAAACAATAAAGGTAAGCGTATCCAATGGGCACAAAATGTAACAGCTCAAGATCCAATTTTAAGTCTAACCATAACGTTTTTTTCAGTTAATCTAACTTCTGATATGATGCCTCCTCTGGTGTAGCTAGGCTTTGATTGGAAGCTGCATCTAAAATATGTCCTAAATGGGTCAATGTGTTTAAAATCCACACGATGAACATGTAACATTGAGACTGGACATCCAAAAACAAAATATTGATATGTTAATGATCACCTTGTGTTCAGCCGTGGTTCAGTAGTGGCACTCGTGCCTCTGAGTCAGAAGGTTGTGGGTTTAAGTCCTACTCCAGGGCAATCCATTTGAAGTGCGGGACAGCTAGTACAAGGATGGAATGGTGGGATATAGGAGGGAAGTTGATACAAAGGCTCTGGATGGAATGGTGCATTATTAGGAGGGAAGTCTGTACATTTGCTCTGGGTGGAATGGAGTGAGATAGGAGTGGTGTCCATACAGGGCCCTGGGTGGAATGGAGTGAGATAGGAGTGGTGTCCATACAGGGCTCTGGGTGGGATGGAGTGAGATAGGAGTGGTGTCCATACAGGGCCCTGGGTGGAATGGAGTGAGATAGGAGTGGTGTCCATACAGGGCTCTGGGTGGAATGGAGTGAGATAGGAGTGGTGTCCATACAGGGGCCCTGGGTGGAATGGAGTGAGATAGGAGTGGTGTCCATACAGGGCTCTGGGTGGAATGGAGTGAGATAGGAGTGGTGTCCATACAGGGTTCTGGGTGGAATGGAGTGAGATAGGAGTGGTGTCCATACAGGGCTCTGGGTGGAATGGAGTGAGATAGGAGTGGTGTCCATACAGGGGCCCTGGGTGGAATGGAGTGAGATAGGAGTGGTGTCCATACAGGGCCCTGGGTGGAATGGAGTGAGATAGGAGTGGTGTCCATACAGGGCCCTGGGTGGAATGGAGTGAGATAGGAGTAGTGTCCATACAGGGCCCTGGGTGGAATGGAGTGAGATAGGAGTGGTGTCCATACAGGGGCCCTGGGTGGAATGGAGTGAGATAGGAGTGGTGTCCATACAGGGGCCCTGGTTGGAATGGAGTGAGATAGGAGTGGTGTCCATACAGGGCTCTGGGTGGAATGGAGTGAGATGGAGTGGTGTCCATACAGGGCTCTGGGTGGAATGGAGTGAGATAGGAGTGGTGTCCATACAGGGCTCTGGGTGGAATGGAGTGAGATAGGAGTGGTGTCCATACAGGGGCCCTGGGTGGAATGGAGTGAGATAGGAGTGGTGCCCATACAGGGGCCCTGGGTGGAATGGAGTGAGACAGGAGTGGTGTCCATACAGGGCTCTGGGTGGAATGGAGTGAGATAGGAGTGGTGTCCATACAGGGCTCTGGGTGGAATGGAGTGAGATAGGAGTGGTGTCCATACAGGGGCTCTGGATGGAATGGAGTGAGATAGGAGTGGTGTCCATACAGAGCTCTGGGTGGAATGGAGTGAGATAGGAGTGGTGCCCATACAGGGGCCCTGGGTGGAATGGAGTGAGATAGGAGTGGTGTCCATACAGGGCTCTGGGTGGAATGGAGTGAGATAGGAGTGGTCTCCATACAGGGCCCTGGGTGGAATGGAGTGAGATAGGAGTGGTGTCCATACAGGGGCTCTGGATGGAATGGAGTGAGATAGGAGTGGTGTCCATACAGGGCTCTGGGTGGAATGGAGTGAGATAGGAGTGGTGTCCATACAGGGGCCCTGGGTGGAATGGAGTGAGATAGGAGTGGTGTCCATACAGGGCTCTGGGTGGAATGGAGTGAGATAGGAGTGGTGTCCATACAGGGCCCTGGGTGGAATGGAGTGAGATAGGAGTGGTGTCCATACAGGGCTCTGGGTGGAATGGAGTGAGATAGGAGTGGTGCCCATACAGGGGCCCTGGGTGGAATGGAGTGAGATAGGAGTGGTGTCCATACAGGGCTCTGGGTGGAATGGAGTGAGATAGGAGTGGTGTCCATACAGGGCCCTGGGTGGAATGGAGTGAGATAGGAGTGGTGTCCATACAGGGGCCCTGGGTGGAATGGAGTGAGATAGGAGTGGTGTCCATACAGGGCCATGGGTGGAATGGAGTGAGATAGGAGTGGTGTCCATACAGGGCTCTGGGCGGAATGGAGTGAGATAGGAGTGGTGTCCATACAGGGGCCCTGGGTGGAATGGAGTGAGATAGGAGTGGTGCCCATACAGGGGCCCTGGGCGGAATGGAGTGAGATAGGAGTGGTGTCCATACAGGGGCCCTGGGTGGAATGGAGTGAGATAGGAGTGGTGTCCATACAGGGCTCTGGGTGGAATGGAGTGAGATAGGAGTGGTGTCCATACAGGGCCATGGGTGGAATGGAGTGAGATAGGAGTGGTGTCCATACAGGGCTCTGGGTGGAATGGAGTGAGATAGGAGTGGTGTCCATGCAGGGCCCTGGGTGGAATGGAGTGAGATAGGAGTGGTGTCCATACAGGGCCCTGGGTGGAATGGAGTGAGATAGGAGTGGTGTCCATACAGGGCCATGGGTGGAATGGAGTGAGATAGGAGTGGTGTCCATACAGGGCTCTGGGTGGAATGGAGTGAGATAGGAGTGGTGTCCATACAGGGCCATGGGTGGAATGGAGTGAGATAGGAGTGGTGTCCATACAGGGGCCCTGGGTGGAATGGAGTGAGATAGGAGTGGTGTCCATACAGGGCCATGGGTGGAATGGAGTGAGATAGGAGTGGTGTCCATACAGGGCCATGGGTGGAATGGAGTGAGATAGGAGTGGTGTCCATACAGGGGCCCTGGGTGGAATGGAGTGAGATAGGAGTGGTGTCCATACAGGGCCATGGGTGGAATGGAGTGAGATAGGAGTGGTGTCCATACAGGGCCCTGGGTGGAATGGAGTGTGATAGGAGTGGTGTCCATACAGGGCCCTGGGTGGAATGGAGTGAGATAGGAGTGGTGTCCATACAGGGCTCTGGGTGGAATGGAGTGAGATAGGAGTGGTGTCCATACAGGGCTCTGGGTGGAATGGAGTGAGATAGGAGTGGTGTCCATACAGGGTCTCTGGATGGAATGGAGTGAGATAGGAGTGGTGTCCATACAGAGCTCTGGGTGGAATGGAGTGAGATAGGAGTGGTGCCCATACAGGGGCCCTGGGTGGAATGGAGTGAGATAGGAGTGGTGTCCATACAGGGCTCTGGGTGGAATGGAGTGAGATAGGAGTGGTCTCCATACAGGGCCCTGGGTGGAATGGAGTGAGATAGGAGTGGTGTCCATACAGGGGCTCTGGATGGAATGGAGTGAGATAGGAGTGGTGTCCATACAGGGCTCTGGGTGGAATGGAGTGAGATAGGAGTGGTGTCCATACAGGGGCCCTGGGTGGAATGGAGTGAGATAGGAGTGGTGTCCATACAGGGCTCTGGGTGGAATGGAGTGAGATAGGAGTGGTGTCCATACAGGGCCCTGGGTGGAATGGAGTGAGATAGGAGTGGTGTCCATACAGGGCTCTGGGTGGAATGGAGTGAGATAGGGGTGGTGCCCATACAGGGGCCCTGGGTGGAATGGAGTGAGATAGGAGTGGTGTCCATACAGGGCTCTGGGTGGAATGGAGTGAGATAGGAGTGGTGTCCATACAGGGCCCTGGGTGGAATGGAGTGAGATAGGAGTGGTGTCCATACAGGGGCCCTGGGTGGAATGGAGTGAGATAGGAGTGGTGTCCATACAGGGCCATGGGTGGAATGGAGTGAGATAGGAGTGGTGTCCATACAGGGCCCTGGGTGGAATGGAGTGAGATAGGAGTGGTGTCCATACAGGGCCCTGGGTGGAATGGAGTGAGATAGGAGTGGTGTCCATACAGGGCCCTGGGTGGAATGGAGTGAGATAGGAGTGGTGTCCATACAGGGCTCTGGGTGGAATGGAGTGAGATAGGAGTGGTGTCCATACAGGGCCCTGGGTGGAATGGAGTGAGATAGGAGTGGTGTCCATACAGGGCTCTGGGTGGAATGGAGTGAGATAGGAGTGGTGTCCATACAGGGCCCTGGGTGGAATGGAGTGAGATAGGAGTGGTGTCCATACAGGGGCCCTGGGTGGAATGGAGTGAGATAGGAGTGGTGTCCATACAGGGCCCTGGGTGGAATGGAGTGAGATAGGAGTGGTGTCCATACAGGGCCCTGGGTGGAATGGAGTGAGATAGGAGTGGTGCCCATACAGGGCCATGGGTGGAATGGAGTGAGATAGGAGTGGTGTCCATACAGGGCCATGGGTGGAATGGAGTGAGATAGGAGTGGTGTCCATACAGAGCCCTGGGTGGAATGGAGTGAGATAGGAGTGGTGTCCATACAGGGCCATGGGTGGAATGGAGTGAGATAGGAGTGGTGTCCATACAGGGCCCTGGGTGGAATGGAGTGAGATAGGAGTGGTGTCCATACAGGGGCCCTGGGTGGAATGGAGTGAGATAGGAGTGGTGTCCATACAGGGCTCTGGGTGGAATGGAGTGAGATAGGAGTGGTGTCCATACAGGGCCCTGGGTGGGATGGAGTGAGATAGGAGTGGTGTCCATACAGGGCTCTGGGTGGAATGGAGTGAGATAGGAGTGGTGTCCATACAGGGCTCTGGGTGGAATGGAGTGAGATAGGAGTGGTGTCCATACAGAGCTCTGGGTGGAATGGAGTGAGATAGGAGTGGTGTCCATACAGGGCCATGGGTGGAATGGAGTGAGATAGGAGTGGTGTCCATACAGGGCCATGGGTGGAATGGAGTGAGATAGGAGTGGTGTCCATACAGGGGCCCTGGGTGGGATGGAGTGAGATAGGAGTGGTGTCCATACAGGGGCCCTGGGCGGAAAGTGCAGCAACAGCACTGGCAGCAGGAGAAGCACCAACAGGATCAGCAGCAGCCTGCTCCTCACCGACCTGCCGCTCCACAGGAGGGAAGGGATGAGCACAGGGGTGCAACTCGCAGGAGGCAATACCCCCAACACAGGGTATATAGGCAAAGGATCAGCTTCCTGGACATGACGGAGCATCAGTGCCTCTGAGGCTCAGGGTATCGCGTCAGGTGGTCACAGAAGAAGACGTCCTGCCGAGAGGACCTGGTGGGCACACTTTGCCATCCTCAATTTCTTCACCTCTGCCTACTTCCAGGGATCTGCTGGAGATATCTACAGAATCTCGTAATCTGCTGCCCACGTGCATCACTTAGATGACTGATGCCATGTTTGCCAGGGCCAGCAATTATGTGCACTTTGCAACCGATGAGGCCAGTCAGAATGAGCGGGCGCTGAGATTTACGGCTCTGACTGGCTTCCCACCGATCCAGGGAGTCATTGATTGCACACATGTGGCAATCAAGGCATCCCCCAGATCACCCTGGAGTCTTCATCAACCGCAAGGGTTTCCACTCTATCAATGTTCAGCTGCCATGATGCTTTCATCCTGAGCCAGTCCACCCTCCCAGAGCTCTTCGAACTTCGAAGCAGAGTTATCGGCTGGCTCCTTGGAGACAAGAGTTACCCCTGAAGCCGTGGCTGATGACACCCATTAGGAGCCCAAACAATGAGGCCCAAGAGAGATACAATCAAAGCCACAGCACCATGAGAACTGCCATCGAGCAAGCAATTGAAATACTGAAGATGCGCTTTAGGTGCCTGGACAGATAGGAATGGGTGCACCTGCAAGGTAAGTACGTATGAGGAACGATGTGCTGGAGTCGGCTTGGGAAGAGAATCTCCCTGCAGACTCTTGCAGAACGCAGCATCAGCTCTAGGGAGGCATCATTTAAGCGAGGTGCAGCCTTGCTACGTTGGGACTCCATTAATGCATTTTCTTCAACTGTTGCCTCACCTGGACAATCCTTCAACATTCATCTTCGCAGGGTCCCTTTAAATATTTCAGCTGAATTAGACTCATGCATTTTTTCATCACGCCTGCTCGAGTTAATAGGTCGGGAAGCCCGGAAGTCAGATGCTAATGCAGTGTTTTCGTTAAAACGTCACTAACAAACGTGCTGCTGAAACTTCTGGGTTCTCCGCACGCTCCAGGGCTGCCCCGCTGCCAGCGCGTCACACAATGAAAATTCCAGCATTATCTTATGTCACAAACGTAGACACACACATACTCTTTCCATCTTGCTCATGTATACAAAAACACATGCTTTCTGTCTTTATCTATCTTTATCTCAAGCTTGAGTTTCCAAAAACATTTTAGACAAACATCGCTTTGCAAAACATTGTAAGCCAACAACCTTCGGTTTTGGGAATGCTCCAGCTTTTACCTAACATCATATCTTACAGTACTATCAGGTTTTTGTCAGGTAAGCTGGAAACCTGTTAATAAAACATACTTTGCTGCATCAGTTCCATGCTAAATCTGAGATTCACAGCTACCTTTTAGTCCAGAGGAACTACTTGTTACTTTACTTATAAAACTTACAAAACCGTGTACTGGGAATCTGACATTTGTCAAAGGTAACCTGATAAAAGAGTCCTTTTCTCAATAGGTTTATAATGTGCATCCAGATAACCATAAGAACATAAGAACATAAGAAATAGGAGCAGGAGTAGGCCAATCGGCCCCTCGAGCCTGCTCCGCCATTCAATAAGATCATGGCTGATCTGATCCTAACCGCCAATCCACTATCACAGACCCATCTCCTGCATCTAACAGAATTAGACACACGAAATAGGAGCAGGATCAGGCTACACGGCCCCTGGGCCCGCTCCGCTACCCACAGGGCCATGACCGATCCGAACCTAGACTCATGTCCAAATTCCTGCCCGTTCCCCGTAACCCTTTACTTCTAGGAAACTGTCTATTTCTGTTTTAAATTTATGTAATGATGTAGCTTCTACAGCTTTTTGGGGCAGCATATTCCATGGACCTACCACCCTCTGAGTGAAGTAGTTCCTCCTCATCTCAGTTTGAAAGAGCAGCCCCTTATTCTAAGACTATGCCCCCTAGTTCTAGTTTCACCCATCATCGGGAACATCCTCCCCGCATCCACCCGATCCAACCCCTTCACAATCTTATATGTTTCAATAAGATCGCCTCTCATTCTTCTGAACTCCAATGAGTAGAGTCCCAATCTACTCAACCTCTCCTCATATGTCCATCCCCTCATCCCCGGGATTAACCGAGTGAACCTTCTTTGTACTGACTCGAGAGCAAGTATGTCCTTTCTTAATTATGGACACCAAAACTGTACGCAGTATTCCAGGTGCGGTCTCACCAATACCTTGTACAACTGAAGCAATACCTCCCTATTTTTATATTCTATCCCCCTAGCAATGAAAGCCAACATTCCATTGGCCTTCTTAATCACTTGCTGCACCTGCATACTAACCTTTTGAGTTTCGTGCACCAGGACCCCCAGATCCCTTTGTACTTCAGTACTTTCCAGTTTCTTGCCATTAAGATAATAACTTGCTCTACGATTTTTCCTGCCAAAGTGCATAACCTCACACTTTCCAGTATTGTATTCCATCTGCCAAATCTCTACCCACTTACTTAGCCTGTCTATGTCCCCTTGAAGGTTTTATATGACCTCCTCACACACTACTTTCCCCCCCATCTTAGTATCATCTGCAAACTTTGATATGTTACACTCGGTCCCCTCCTCCAAATCGTTAATATAGATTGTAAAGAGTTGGGGACCCAGCACTGAACCCTGCGGAACACCACTAGTTACTGATTGCCAGTCTGAGAATGAACCATTTATCCCAACTCTCTGCTTTCTGTTAGATAGCCAATCCTCTATCCATGCGAGAATATTACCCCCAACCCTGTGATTTTTTACCTTAAGCAATAATCTTTTGTGTGGCACCTTGTCAAATGCCTTTTGGAAGTCTAAATACACTACGTCCACTGGTTCCCCTTTATCCACCCTATATGTTACTTCCTCAAAGAACAACAGCAAATTTGTCAAACATGACTTCCCCTTCATAAAACCATGCTGACTTTGTCCTATTAAATTATGATTATCCAAATGTCCTGTTACTGTCTCCTTAATAATGGACTCCAAAATTTTACCTACCACAGATGTTAGGCTATAGTTTCCAGCCTTCTGTCTACTGCCCTTTTTAAATAAGGGTGTTACATTAGCCGTTTTCCAGTCTGCCGGGACCATTGCCGAGTCCAGGGAGTTTTGGAAAATTATTACCAATGCATCCACAATCCCTACCGCCACTTCCCTCAAGACCCTAGGATGTAAGCCATCAGGTCCAGGTGATTTATCCGCCTTGAGTCCCATTATTTTACCGAGTACCACTTCCTTAGTGATTTTGATCGTGTTTAGCTCCTCCCCCCCTTTAGCCCCCTGTTTGTCCAGTGTTGGGATATTCTTAGTGTCTTCTACTGTAAAGACTGATGTAAAATATTCATTCAGTGTTTTTGCTAGCTCCATATTTCCCACCATTAATTTCCCGGTCTCATCTTCTAAGGGACCAACATTTACTTTAGCCACCCTTTTTCTTTTTATATAACTATAAAAACTCTTACTATCTGTTTTTATATTTTTTGCTAATTTACTTTCATAATCTATCTTCCCTTTCTTAATCAATCTTTTTGTTATTTTTTTGCTGTCTTTTAAAGTTTCCCCAATCCTCTATCCTCCCACTAGATTTGGCTACCTTATATGCCCTTGTTTTTAGTCGAATACTATCCTTAATTTCTTTACTTAGCCACGGATGGCTGTCTTTTCTTTTACACCCTTTTCTGCTCAGTGGAATATATATTTTTTGGAAGTTGTAAAATAACTCTTTAAATGTACACCACTGATCATGTATTGTCTTACCCTTTAATCTATTTTCCCAATCCACTCTACTCAATTCCGCTCTCATACCTTCATAGTCTCCTTTATTCAAGCTTAACACGCTTGTTTGAGATCCATCCTTCTCACCCTCTAATTGAATATGGAATTCAACCATGTTATGGTCACTCATTCCAAGGGGGTCCTTTACTAGGACATTTTTAATTAATCCTGTCTCGTTACACAGGACCAGATCTAAGGTTGCCTGCCCCCTGGTCGGTTCAGTTACATACTGCTCAAGAAACCCATCCCTAATACACTCAATGAACTCATCCTCAAGGCAGCCCTGCCCAATTTGATTTGTCCAATTAATATGATAGTTAAAATCCCCCATAATTATAGATGTTCCCTTATTACAAGCCTCAACTATTTCCTGATTGATACTCCGTCCAACTGAGTTGCCACAGTTCGGAGGCCTATAGACTACGCCTGTGGTGTATGCAACCTGTTCCACCTTAAGAGAACTACCTTAAGAGATGTACTACTTTCTCTTGGCTGCTGTATACTGTAATACCGGTGGTGACCACACCGGTATATAAACGTTGTGCAGTGATTTGCTGGGCAGTTCAGCCCTGACCTCCGAATAGTAAAGACCTGTTAAAGTTATTCTTGTTGTCTGTGTCCAGTGATTTATAATAAGCATAACTGGGACACACAGACTCAACAGTGGCGACGAGTCCGATCTTCCCCTGCGGCAGTTTTACATCCAAAGCAGCTTCGTCCTCAGAACGGGCATCGAGAAGAGGCATCCGCCCTCATCATCCTGCTGAGCACCACATCGCATGGGAGGCATCGAGAACCCGGGTTAAAAAGAAAAATCCTGACCACGAAGCCCTCCATCAGCGACAGGCAGTGATCATCCCTTCTACCACGGTGGTGGGTAAGCCGATCAGCGACACGAGCAGAAAGTTGGCTGTGGAGTAGGGGAGGGAAAACAGAGGAAAAAGGGCGGAGAACTCGACCGCGGCCGGTGAAAAGGGCCGGGCTGCAATCGGGGCCGAGAGGCGCAGCAACTGGGGCAGCGTTAAGGCCACGAGAACCGCGGAGAACTCAACCGCAGCCGGTGTAAAGGACCGGCCTGCAAGCGGGGCTGAGAGGCGCAACAGCAGGGGAAGCGTGAATGCCCACGGGAACCGCGGGGGAAGAAGGCAAACGCGGGAAGCCGCCATTGTAGTCGGCGGGGGGAAGAAGACGAGCGCGGGAAAAACCGGCAAGCGCGGGAAGCCGCCATTTTAGTAGGCGGGGGAAGAAGACAAGCGCGGGAAGCCGCCATTTTGGGAAAAAGAAAATTTAAAGAAACTTGCAAGGATGCCTAAACATGGTAACATCAATGCTTTTGATAGCGATGTCGAAGATTGGGCCACGTATGTAGAACGCATGGAAGTTTATTGTGAAGCAAATGAGGTACCAGACGATAAGAAAGCACTAACCTTATTAAACTCAATGGGTGCGAAGACGCACGGGCTATTGAAGCACCTTGTATCACCAGATAAACCGGCGGATCAGACTTTCGCGAATATTGTTACCGTCCTGAAAAATCATTTAAACCCCACGCCGCTGCTGATAGCGGAACGATTTAAATTTTACAGAAGAACGCAGCTGAAAGAAGAAAGCAACGCTGAATTCTTAATTGAACTGCGTAAGCTATCAAAGTACTGTCAGTTTGGAACAGGACTAGCAGATGCGCTGAGAGATAAATTTGTGTGTGGATTGTTAAAAGAAGGAACACAAAAGCGACTGCTAGAGGAGAATGATCTTACGCTTGATAAAGCTGTCACTATTGCAGCATTGCACGAAGCCGCAGCGAGAGGCACTGCGGAAATGCAGCTAAGGTCATCGGAACTCAGCACCAATCAAATGGCCTTGGGTGCAGTAAAGTGTTATCGTTGTGGAAAGACAACGCATGATCAGAACCAGTGCTGGTTCAAAAATCAGGAATGCAGAAAATGTGGCAGGCTTGGTCATATAGCTAAAGTATGCCGGTCAGGAAAGAAGACCAGCACCAAAAAGTCACCGCAGGAAAAGTGCAGAAAGGTACACAAGGTGACAGAGAACCGTTCGGATGAACAGAAGTCAGATTCAGACTCCAGCAGTAAGGAACTGGGTTGTCTAAGAGTACACAATGTGGGTAATGAAGCAGACCTCCAAACTATCTGGGTCACACTTCAGATAGCAGGAGTCCAAGTGAAGATGGAATTGGACACTGGATCGGCATTGACGGTCATGAATAAGCAAGATTACAAAAGGTTATTCCCACATATTCCCCTATGGGATACGGAGATTGTATTGAAAACATACACGGGGCAAAGAGTATACCCCATCGGAAAGATAAAGGTAAAGGTGGTCCACAAGGGCAAAGAAAGCCGAGGAATGGACTTATATGTGCTACCTGAGGGAGGTCCACCACTACTGGGATGGGAGTGGATCAGGAGAATAAATATGGACTGGCATTCCTTAAAAGCACTAACGGTAGATTCCGGTAAAAAAGAAGATGTCAAACCTAAACGATTGTCCAGAATATTGGACGATGCTAAAGAGGTGTTCCAACAGGGACTGGGAACACTGAGAGGAATTACGGCAAACATCAAGGTTGAAGAACATGCAAACCCGAAATTTTTCAAAGCCAGACCGGTACCTTATGCGATACGACCTGCTGTGGAAGCTGAGCTGGAAGGGCTAGAACGTTCAGGGGTACTGCCTAAGGTGGACTGGAGTGAGTGGGCCACGCCCATTGTTCCCGTCATGAAGCGTACATCGAGCAACAAGCCGGGGGAACGGGGGAAGGTTCGCATCTGTGGAGATTTCAAGATCACTGTTAATCCGGTGCTTCACACGGTGCAATATCCGCTTCCGCGGATTGAGGATATCTTTGCTTCGTTGTCTGGTGGGAAACACTTCACCAAGATAGACCTGGCGCAGGCGTACTTACAGATGGAAGTTGAGGAAGAGTCACGCCAGTATCTCACGATCAACACGCATAGAGGCTTGTATCGGTATAATAGACTGGTTTTTGGAGTGGCATCGGCTCCAGCAATTTGGCAGAGGGCCATGGTGCAGGTATTACAGGGAATTCCAGGCACACAATGTTACCTGGACGATATTCTGATTACAGGAGATGATGATGAGGAACACCTTGCAAATTTGGAACTGGTGCTCACCAGATTGAAAGAATATGGACTTCGAGTTAATCGCCAGAAATGTGAGTTCTTTCAGAAGCGGATCTCGTACTGTGGTCATGTCATTGACCAGGAGGGGCTTCATAAGTCTCCTGACAAGATCGAAGCTGTTGTGAAGGCTCCCGCTCCGGATAATGTATCCCAGTTGAGGCCGTTCCTAGGGTTGATTAACTATTACCATAAGTTTCTGCCAAATTTATCCACGGTGCTGCACCCGCTGAACGCTCTTTTGCAGAAGGGAGTACCATGGAAGTGGAGCGAGGACTGTAAGAGGGCCTTTCGCAAAAGCAAGGCATTGACCACCTCAGAGGAAGTGTTGGCTCACTTCAACCCAACGCTGCCTATTCGTTTGGCTTGTGATGCTTCTCCATATGGTATTGGGGCAGTACTCTCACACAAGTTGCCAAATGGCTTGGAGAGGCCAGTCGCGTTCGCATCCAGATCATTGACCTCTGCTGAGCCCAACTATGCTCAGATAGATAGGGAGGCTCTCAGCCTCGTGTGGGGAGTAAAGAAGTTTAATCATTACCTGCAGGGCCAAAAGTTTACGCTACTGACAGACCACCAGCCGTTGGTATCCATTTTTAACCCTAAGAAGGGTGTTTCGGCGATGACAGCACAGAGGCTCCAGAGATGGTCCCTTTTCCTAGGGGCACATCAATATCAGATTGAATTCAAAGGTACAAAGCAGCATGGTAATGCTGATGGGCTGTCGTGCCTGCCACTACCTACAGCGGAGGAGGCACCGACGGTTGACCCTGTTGAGTTATTTCACTCGACCATCATTGAATGTTTACCAGTCACCAATGCAAGTATTGAAAGAGAAACCAGGAACGACCCGACACTGTCCCGGGTCTACGAATTGACAGTGAAGGGATGGCCAGCACATGGTGATCCACTGTTACCGGCATTCTCAGCAAGACGAGAACAGCTGTCCGTCTGTCAAGGAACATTGATGTATGGAACAAGGGTGATTATTCCTCCTAAGTTAAGAGAGAGAGTTCTAAAGGAACTGCATGAAGGTCATCTGGGGGGAGTCAAGATGAAAAGCCTTGCTAGGGCTTATGTGTGGTGGCCGGGTATCGACCAACAGATAGAGGACCTGACGAAAAGCTGCTCAGGGTGCCAAAAAGTTCAAAATGCACCTCCGATTGCACCGCTGCATCCATGGGAATGGCCTTCAACCCCATGGCAACGTGCACATATTGACTTTGCTGGTCCATTCATGGACTCCATGTTTTTAATTGCGGTGGACGCACATTCTAAATGGCCAGAAGTGATTAAGATGACTACCACTACCTCGGAAAAGACGATCGCGGTGCTAAGAACGATATTTGCAAGAAATGGATTGCCTGAACAAATATGTTCAGACAACGGACCGCAGTTCGTGTCAGAAGAATTCCAGAAATTCACGAAGAAGAATGGGGTGAAACATTATACCTCTGCCCCATATCATCCGGCTACAAACGGGTTGGCCGAGAGATTTGTACAAACGTTCAAAAAAGCAATAAAGGCCATGAGCGAAGATCAGATTCCATTACAACACAAGGTGGACAATTTCCTACTGGCATATCGAAACGCCACTCATGCAGTGACAAACCAAAGTCCTGCCATGATGTTCTATAACAGGAGGTTGCAGTCCAGGTTGGACTTGTTAAAACCAAATGTGCGGAGGGAAGTCGAAAACAAACAGTTCCAGCATATAAATAACAAGACCACTCGGAGTTTCGAAATAGTACAACCAGTGTTAGCCCGGGACTATAAAAATGAGAAATGGCAATCTGGAACAATTCGGGCCAGACAAGGACCCCTGATGTACACGGTAGATATTGGTGAAAATGTAATACGACGTCATGCTGACCAACTGGTAGAATCAAGAACAAGGGTCGAACCCATGGTTACGGCAGAGACAACCGTGGAAGAAGTTAGTGAACCTGAAGCATCTACCTCAGAAGTGAATGTACCTGATGATGATGTCCAATCCATAAGAGATCAACTAGATGAGTCACCCCAGCAACGAGAATCAGAGACCCCTGAAAGGCGTTATCCAACTTGGATCAGGAGGCCTCCTCAGAGACTGAATCTTTGAACTGTTTTGCATGAAGTTGTATATATATGTTATTATGTTATGTTAAATGGGGATATACACTGTTAAGCTAAAAAGGGAGGATTGTGGTGTATGTAACCTGTTCCACCTTAAGAGAACTACCTTAAGAGATGTACTACTTTCTCTTGGCTGCTGTATACTGTAATACCGGTGGTGACCACACCGGTGTATAAACGTTGTGTAGTGATTTGCTGGGCAGTTCAGCCCTGACCTCCGAATAGTAAAGACCTGTTAAAGTTATTCTTGTTGTCTGTGTCCAGTGATTTATAATAAGCATAACTGGGACACACAGACTCAACAACGCCCACTAGTGTTTTTTTCCCCTTATTATTCCTTACCTCCACCCAAACTGTTTCATTGTCCTGGTCTTTTGACCCAATATCATTTCTCTGTATTACAGTGATTCCTTCCTTTATTAACATAGCCACCCCACCTCCCCTTCCTTCCTGCCTGTCCTTCCTGATCGTTAAATAACCTGGTATGTTTAATTCCCAGGCATTGTCACCCTGCAGCCATGTTTCTGTAATGGCCACAAGATCATACCCATATGTAGTTATTTGTGCCATTAACTCATCTATTTTGTTACGAATGCTACGTGCATTCAGATAGAGAACTTTCAAAGATGTTTTGTGACACTTAGTTCCTGCTTTTGCCCTTTTTATTACTTTACCTTTTACTCCATACCTTCTGCCCCTTCCTGACATGCTCTGGTTTTTAATTTCCCCACTGCTACCTAAGTCTATGACCTTCTCTGTTGTCATTTGTATTATTTGCTCTCTAGGAACCTCCCCCCCACTAGTTAGTTTAAAGCCCTCTCTACAGCCCTAGTTATATGATCCGCCAGGACTCTAGTCCCAGCACTGGCCAAGTGAAGCCCGTCCCAACGGAACAGCTCCCTCCTGCCCCAGTACTGGTGCCAGTGTCCCAGGAAGCAAAACCCATTTCTCCCACACCAGTCTTTGAGCCACGCATTTAACTCTCTAATTTTATTTGTCCTAGCCAAATTCGCTCGTGGCTCAGGTAATAATCCAGAGATTATTACCCTTGTGGTTCTGCTTTTTAATTTGGCCCCTAGCTGCTCAAACTCCCTCAGCAGAACCTCCTTCCTTGTCCTATCTATGTCGTTGGTACCAACATGGACCACGACAACTGGATCCTCCCCCTCCCACTCCAAGTTTCTCTCCAGTCCAGAGGAGATGTCCTTAACCCTGGCACCGGGCAGGCAACACAGCCTTCGGGACTCTCGCTCTCGGCTGCAGAGAACTCTATCTATCCCCCTAATGATACTATCCCCTACCACTACAACATTTCTTTTAACTCCCCCCACTTGAATGGCCCCCCGCTCCATGGTGCTGTGGCCAGGTTGCTCATCCTCCCCGCAGTCCCTGTTCCCATCCTCACAGGAAGTAAGAGCCTCGAACCTGTTGGACAAGTGCAAGGGCTGCGGCTCCTCCAACACTACCTCCTGGATCCCCGTACCTGCCTCACTTCTAGTCACACCATCCTGACCCTGGCCACGGACTACATCTGAATTAATTAATCTAATTGTTGTGACTACCTCCTGATACACAGAGTCCAGGTAACTCTCCCCCTCCCTGATGTGTCTCAGTGTTTGAAGCTCGGACTCCAGCTCTTCAACACGGAGCCGGAATTCCTCGAGCAGCCAACACTTACTGCAAATGTGATCACCGTGAGCATCAATGGTGTCCACCAGTGATGTGCCTCAATAATTCCGAGACTCGAAGTTAGCAGAACAAAAACAAGACTTTTATTAACTTAGAAAGTAACACGTAAGAGAGAGAGATGTCTTCCTTCTGGAGCCTGAGGCCAGACTGAAGCTAGCTTACAAACGGGGCCAGGTATGGGCGGAGCCCTACACACAGCACATTCCAGCACATTCCAGTATACAATACAGCACATTCCAGTACACAATACAATGAGGTCTGGGGGAAGGGAAATGACACTGAAACCGATCTCAGTCACAGGCAGTGGTGAATGGAATATTTCATCACATTCACCCCTTCTATAGATTTAGTCTGTTCGGGGGTTTGATAGTCCTCTGCGACCGATGTGGCTGTTGCGGTGCCGCGGGTGTCGGCTGGGTGTCCCCGGTAGCCTCCTGGGTCTCTGCCGGGGGTGCCGCCAGGGTTGTTGGAGGGGTAGTTGGTGGGGGTGCCGTTGGTCGGTGTTCTTCCGGGGGTGATGAAAGAGTAGTGGGTGGGTAAGAGTTGCTGTGATCGTCGTTGCCGCTATTGCCGTGGTTGTTGTCGATGCCGGCTGGGGTGACGTCTTTTATGGACACGGTGTCCTCCCTTCCGTCGGCGTGCCGGACATATGCGTATTGGGGGTTGGCGTGGAGTAGGTGTACTGGCTCCACGAGAGGGTCCGTCTTGTGGCCCCTCACATGCCTTCGCACGAGTACCGGACCTGGGGTGGAGAGCCATGACGGCATGGATACGCC
Organism: Somniosus microcephalus; assembly: GCF_052327205.1. Lineage (NCBI taxonomy): Eukaryota > Metazoa > Chordata > Chondrichthyes > Squaliformes > Somniosidae > Somniosus > Somniosus microcephalus. The sequence goes on along the minus strand of NC_140989.1, from coordinate 174,415,661 downwards.
TGAGGTGGATTTCCGGGGAAAGACAAACATTCGTTCATGAGGCGTGGTATTAGTGGCCGTACACAATAGCGACCGTATCGAATGGAGCACATCCGAGAGGACTTCCTGCCAGTGGGAGATAGGGAGGCCCTTGGTCCTTAGAGCTAGAGTGACTGCTTTCCATACTGTCCTGTTCTCTCGCTCCACTTGGCCGTTACCCCGGGGGTTGTAGCTGGTGGTACGGCTCGTGGCGATCCCCTTGGACAGCATGTACTGGCATAGCTCTTCACTCATGAAGGACGCCCCCCTATCCGTATGGATGTAGCTCGGCATACCGAACAGGCAGAACAGGCTGTTGAGGCATTTAATGACCGTGGCGCTGGTCATGTCTGGGCAGGGGAAGGTGAATGGGAACCGGGAGTATTCGTCCACAATGTTCAGGAAGTAAACATTGCGGTCGACGGACGGGAGGGGGCCCTTGAAGTCTAAGCTGAGCCGCTCAAAGGGCCGTGTAGCTTTGATTAAGTGGGCTCTATCTGGGCGGTAGAACCGAGGCTTGCACTCAGCGCAAGTGCGGCAGTTCCTGGTCAGGGACCGAACTTCCTCAATCGAGTAGGGTAAGTTACGGGACTTTATGAAGTGGAACAGCCGCGTGACCCCTGGGTGGCAGAGGTCGTTGTGGAGGGTCTGTAGCCGATCCCCGGTGGCGCTGGCACACATCCCTCGTGAGAGGGCGTCAGGGGATTCGTTAAGGGCCCCTGGCCGGTAAATGATGTCGTACTCGAAGGTGGAGAGCTCGATCCGCCACCTAAGAATCTTATCATTTTTAATCTTCCCCCTCTGTTTATTATTGAACATAAACGCTACCGACCGCTGGTCGGTAAGTAGGGTGAAGCGTTTGCCGGCTAGGTAGTGGCGCCAGTGGCACACTGCCTCCACGATGGCTTGGGCCTCCTTTTCCACGGAGGAGTGTCTGATCTCGGGCCCTTGGAGGGTCCTCGAGAAGAAAGCTACGGGCCGCCCCGCCTGGTTGAGGGTGGCCGCCAAGGCGAAGTCAGACGCATCACTTTCCACTTGAAATGGAGTGTTCTCGTCCACTGCCTGTAGCGTGGCCCGCTCAATATCCTGCTTAATGCTTTTGAAGGCAGTGTGGGCCTCAGCAGAGAGCGGGAAAGAGGATGCTTTCAAGAGGGGGCGGGCTTTGTCGGAGTAGTTGGGGACCCATTGGGAATAATAAGAAAATAACCCCAGGCACCTTTTCAGGGCTTTGGGAGTGTTGGGCAGGGGCAGCTCCCGTAGGGGGCGCAATCGGTCGGGGTCTGGCCCGATTTCCCCATTCTCCACCACGCTGCCTAGTATGCAGAGGCGCGTGGTGTTGTAAACGCACTTGTCCTCGTTGTAGGTGAGGTTGAGTTTTTGTGCGGTTTTCAGGAACCTCTCGAGGTTCGAGTCGTGATCCTGCTGGTTGTGACCGCAGATGGTAACGTTGTCGAGGTAGGGGAAGGTTGCCTGCAAGTGGTGGTCATCGACCATGCGGTCCATCTCCCTCTGGAAGACCGAGACCCCATTCGTCACCCCAAAGGGGACTCTGAGGAATTGGTAGAGGCGTCCGTTCGCCTCGAAGGCGGTGTACGGGCGGTCCTCTGGTCTGATAGGGAGCTGGTGGTACGCTGACTTGAGGTCGATGGTGGAGAACACCCGGTATTGGGCGATTTGGTTCACCATTTCTGATATGCGGGGTAGCGGGTAGGCATCTAGTAGGGTGTACCTGTTGATCGTTTGACTATAGTCGATCACCATCCGTTTCTTCTCGCTACCCCTTACCACTACCACTTGGTCGCGCCACGGGCTGTTGCTGCGTTCAATAATGCGTTCTTTCAGGAGCCTGTCTACCTCGGTCGCGATAAACCGCCTGTCCTCCCAGCTGTACCTCCTGCTTTTGGTCGCTATTGGCCGGCAGTTAGGGGTAAGGTTCGCGAATAGCGAAGGCGGCTTTACCTTCAGGGTAGCCAGACCGCACACTGTGAGGGGCGGCTGGGACCCACCGTACTTGAGCGTGATGCTTTGGTGGTTGCACTGGAAATCCAGGCCCAAGATCACGCTCGCACATAGGTTCTTCATGATTAATACTTTAAAATTATCATATACAGTTCCGTTAACGCACAATTGTACCGTGCAGTAACCCAGAATGGTCGATGTCTGGGTTTTATCAGCCATAGAGATGGTACCCTGAGTTGGGACCACCTTTAGGGAGAGTTGTTGTGCCAGTTCTGGGTGGATAAAGCTCTCCGTGCTTCCACTGTCAATTAAGCATTTAACCCGGCACCCGTTTACCTCGATGTCCACCATTGATCTGGATAGCGGGTGCGGCCTGGTCTGGTCCACTGTGACCGATGCCACTGTAGGGCCCTGATCGATACAAGATGGTGTCCACGCTGTCTGCTCACAAGATGGCGGACCCCACGAGGTCGGGCAAGATGGCGTCCAAGATGGCCGCTCCCACGGCGCACACGCGGCGGTGGCGGGTTTTCCGGCGGTTGTTTTTCCGGCGGGGTTCCCTCTGCACACCTTCCCGAAGTGCCCCTTCTTACCGCACTTAAAGCAGGTGGTGCCTTTCGCCGGGCACAGGTTTCTGGTGTGCTTTGGCTGCCCGCAGAAGTAGCAGTTGGGTCCCTGACGCGTCGCGGCTGTCGTAGGGCTTCTGGGGGGAGAGCGGGGCCCAGCCGGTGTCGGGCTGTCGGGCGGGGAAGATGCCTTCCAAGATGGCGGCGCTCTCGGTGCACACGTGGCGGCGTGGACGGCGCGGGCTGAAGAGTAGGCATCCGAGTTTCTCTGGGCCACATCCAGGGATCGCGCGGTGTCCGCAGCCTGTTTCAGGTCCAACCCCGTTTTTTCCAGCAGTCTTTGCCGGATGTAAGTGGAGCTGAGGCCTGTGATGAAGGCATCGCGAACAAGCTCGTCAGTGTACACTGCGGCTTTTACATCTCGGCACTTGCAGTCTTTGCCAAGCATTTTCAGGGTGCTTAGGAACTCCTCCACCGATTCCCCAGGTCGCTGTGCGTGGGTAGCGAGCAGGTGCCTAGCATACACCTCATTCGTAGGCTGCTGGTAATGCGCCTTTAAGATGTCGCAGGCGGCCAGGTACGTCTCGGCGTCTTGGATGAGGGGATAAACCCGGTGGCTTACCCAATTCCGCAGAATTCCGAGTCTCATCCTCGCAGCGTCCGTAGCGTCTTTGACGGCTGCGGAATTGTCCAGGAAGAATTCCATACACTCAAACCAGTGTCCGAAGCATGCTGATGCGTCCGGAGCATGTTGATCCAAATCCAAACGTTCGGGTTTCAGGAGTTGATCCATAGTGTTGAAAAATAAGTTAATAAAATTGATGTGCCTCAATAATTCCGAGACTCGAAGTTAGCAGAACAAAAACAAGGCTTTTATTAACTTAGAACGTAACACGTAAGAGAGAGAGATGTCTTCCTTCTGGAGACTGAGGCCAGACTGAAGCTAGCTTACAAACGGGGCCAGGTATGGGCGGAGCCCTACACACAGCACATTCCAGCACATTCCAGTATACAATACAGCACATTCCAGTACACAATACAATGAGGTCTGGGGGAAGGGAAATGACACTGAAACCGATCTCAGTCACAGGCAGTGGTGAATGGAATATTTCATCACAACCAGCTCCCACATATTGCAGCAGCAACACATCGCCTGATCTCCCACTCTATGTAATTAATTAAATTTATTAATATTATTCTTAAATACCCTCTGCCTCGATTCTAGATGGTGAATATCACACCTTAGAAACTATAAACCAAGGAGATTTAAGCTTAAAAAGGGAGACATACTTACCAACCAATCACTTACCCGCTTTGTGGTGACGTCACACCTTGAATACTTTTTACCTCTCTCCTTCCCTGAGATTGGAGATTGGTGGGGCCTACCTGAGCCTCTGGGGCCTCTTGTAGTCACTCTGCCGCTCAGCTCTGCCTCCACCCGCTGCCGATGCCGCACTGGGGCCTACCTGAGCCTCTGGGGCCTCTTGTAGTCGCTCTGCCGCTCAGCTCTGCCTCCACCCGCTGCCGATGCCGCACTGGGGCCTACCTGAGCCTCTGGGGCCTCTTGTAGTCGCTCTGCCGCTCAGCTCCGCCTCCACCCGCTGCCGATGCCGCATAGGACATACAAGAGAGAAATATTCTGGGGTAAAGTTGTGGCAACGCTGCACTTTGCATAGTATCTCATTTGACAGAAGTACAAATTGTAGAATTGGTTGCAGAGGTAAATGCGCTCAATTTGTGGGGCTTCCAATTTTCTGATATTTCAGTTTGAATTAATAATTTAACATTAATGTAAATTAATAAAATTAGTTAAAAAATAAAAGCTGGGAAAATCAGCCTTCGATAAGGTGCCACAGAACAGACACATGCCGAAGGGCAGGGTATGTGGAGGCAGGGGTCAGCTGGCAGAATGGATTGAAAGATGGCAACAAAACAGAAGACAGAGGTTAGGAGATAGAGGAAATTTCTTGGATTGGCAGAAAGTGGGAAGTGGTATCCCGCAGGAATCCATGCTGGGACCACTGCTGTTCACCATATACACAAATAATTTGTATATGAGACCTGAGCACAAATATCTAGGCTGACACTCCAGTGCAGTACTGAGGGAGTGCTACACTGTCAAAGGTGCCATCTTTCGGATGAGATGTTAAACCGAGGCCCCGTCTGCTCTCGAAGGTGGATGTAAAAGATCCCATGGCACTATTTCGAAGAAGAGCAAGGGAGTTATCCCCGGTGTCCTTGCCAATAATTATCCCTCAATCAACATCACTAAACAAACAGATTATCTGGTCATTATCACATTGCTGTTAGTGGGAGCTTGCTGTGCGCAAATTGGCTGCCGTGTTTCCTACATTACAACAGTGACTACACTTCAAAAGTACTTCATTGGCAGCAAAGCACTTTGGGACGTCCTCAGGTCATGAACGTTGCTATAAAAATGCAAGTCTTTCTTTTCTTTCTCAGGTTTGTGGTTGGGGGAATTCCAGGGCAGGCTGCACTGCCATTGTGCTGGGTGCTGAGAAGGGCGCAATCCAGGAAATGAGATGCAAGACCAGGTATGCTTTTCCCATCTCATCTATATGCTTCCGTCTGTCTTGCACCTACTGCTCATGTACTGCCCTTCTGTTCCAGGAAACCCCTGGATACCTCAGACAATGTTAAAGGCTCAGAGACCCCATGAAACAGGCCTCTGTGACCTATTCCTGAACTTTTCACTCGAGGAACTCAGTGTTCCCTGGGCACATAGGTCAGGGAAAATCTACCCTTTGGTTGGTTAATAGTATGACATGAAAAATAATCAGCAGTATTAAACTGAGCCAAGTTGCTAAATATATTATCCGACAACTCAAATGAACAACCCAATCGTGCTTTAGGTCACTTGAAAAGATCAGAGCTTCCCCTGTCTGCGAAGTGTGACTGACCTTCTGATCCCCACACAACTTGATTAATAATTGCTACTATTATGTACTCTAGTAAGGAATATTAAATGATAAGGTTAAGAGTATCCAATGGGCACAACATCTACCAGCTCAAGATCCAGTTTTAAGTCAAACCATTACTTTTTTTTTAGTTTATCTAAATTTGAAAACTTTCATGACTAATTTACTTCTGATATGATGCCTCCTCTGGTGTAGCTAGGCTTTGATTGGAAGCTGCATCTAAAATATGTCCTAAATGGGTCAATGTGTTTAAAATCCACACGATGAACATGTAACATTGAGACTGGACATCCAAAAACAAAATATTGATATGTTAATGATCACCTTGTGTTCAGCCGTGGTTCAGTAGTGGCACTCGTGCCTCTGAGTCAGAAGGTTGTGGGTTTAAGTCCTACTCCAGGGCAATCCATTTGAAGTGCGGGACAGCTAGTACAAGGATGGAATGGTGGGATATAGGAGGGAAGTTGATACAAAGGCTCTGGATGGAATGGTGCATTATTAGGAGGGAAGTCCGTACATTTGCTTTGGATGGAATGGAGTGAGATAGGAGTGGTGTCCATACAGGGCCCTGGGTGGAATGGAGTGAGATAGGAGTGGTGTCCATACAGGGGCCCTGGGTAGAATGGAGTGAGATAGGAGTGGTGTCCATACAGGGCCCTGGGTGGAATGGAGTGAGATAGGAGTGGTGTCCATACAGGGCCCTGGGTGGAATGGAGTGAGATAGGAGTGGTGTCCATACAGGGCTCTGGGTGGAATGGAGTGAGATAGGAGTGGTGTCCATACAGGGCCATGGGTGGAATGGAGTGAGATAGGAGTGGTGTCCATACAGGGGCCCTGGGTGGAATGGAGTGAGATAGGAGTGGTGTCCATACAGGGCCATGGGTGGAATGGAGTGAGATAGGAGTGGTGTCCATACAGGGCTCTGGGTGGAATGGAGTGAGATAGGAGTGGTGTCCATACAGGGGCCCTGGGTGGAATGGAGTGAGATAGGAGTGGTGTCAATACAGGGCCATGGGTGGAATGGAGTGAGATAGGAGTGGTGTCCATACAGGGCCCTGGGTGGAATGGAGTGAGATAGGAGTGGTGTCCATACAGGGCCCTGGGTGGAATGGAGTGAGATAGGAGTGGTGTCCATACAGGGGCTCTGGGTGGAATGGAGTGAGATAGGAGTGGTGTCCATACAGGGCCATGGGTGGAATGGAGTGAGATAGGAGTGGTGTCCATACAGAGCTCTGGGTGGAATGGAGTGAGATCGGAGTGGTGTCCATACAGGGCTCTGGGTGGAATGGAATGAGATAGGAGTGGTGTCCATACAGGGGCTCTGGGTGGAATGGAGTGAGATAGGAGTGGTGCCCATACAGGGCCCTGGGTGGAATGGAGTGAGATAGGAGTGGTGTCCATACAGGGCTCTGGGTGGAATGGAGTGAGATAGGAGTGGTGTCCATACAGGGCTCTGGGTGGAATGGAGTGAGATAGGAGTGGTGTCCATACAGGGCCCTGGGTGGAATGGAGTGAGATAGGAGTGGTGTCCATACAGGGCCCTGGGTGGAATGGAGTGAGATAGGAGTGGTGTCCATACAGGGCCCTGGGTGGAATGGAGTGAGATAGGAGTGGTGTCCATACAGGGCCCTGGGTGGGATGGAGTGAGATAGGAGTGGTGTCCATACAGGGCTCTGGGTGGAATGGAGTGAGATAGGAGTGGTGTCCATACAGGGCTCTGGGTGGAAAGTGCAATCGAATTGGCCGGCCAATTTACACCCGCCCAATTTTGGTGAGGTGTATAACGGGTGGCTAATTCACTATCACCCATTTTACACGATCGCCCAAAGTTAAAATGACACCCCTCTAGTTTAGCTGACTGTTGTTGTAGATAAGCTTTAAGATTACATAAGAACATAAGAACATAAGAAATAGGAGCAGGAGTAGACCATTCGGCCCCTCGAGCCTGCTCACTGCAACTTGTCTGAATGCCATTTATACTATAAGCTATTGGTGTTGCTTTTCCTCCCCTATTCCTACCGAGGAACTCCCAGACTGCAGCCCATCAGACCTGACCAAAGCCAATCTGTATTTACAGATTCAGGCCATTGCCAGAGACCTGATGTTGCCCTCACACAAGCCTGCCCCTGGACAGGGGCCTGAACCCATTAGCAGAAGAGGAAAGACAGCTGCTGCTGCAGGCCAGAGGGACCAACAGCATTGGTAATGGTCTCTGGCTTTGGGGCCTATTGGCTCCTGTCATAGGGACAGGTATAGGCCATTCAGCCCTTTGAGCCTGTTCCACCAGTCGATTAGATAACAACTGATCTTAACTCCATCTACCTGCCTTGGTTCTGTAACCTTTAATACCCTTGCCGAACAAATAGCTATCAATCTCAATTTTGAAGTTTTCAATTGACTGAGCCTCAGCAGTTGTTTGGGGGAGAGAGTTCCAGATTTCCATTTCTCTTTGTGTGAAAAAGTGCTTCCTGGCATCACCCCTGAATGACCTTGTAATGTATGTACCTTTAAGGGGGGGGGGACTAATTTTTACAGCTCATGTATACTGTAGTACCGGCAGTGACCACACCTGTATATAACGTTGAGTAGTAATCTGTACAGTTGAGTTGCAGTCTGAGCCACGTTGAGTAAACACCGTTTGTACCGTTCTCCGCAGTCTGTGTCTGATTATACACGGACGTAACATTGGCGACGAGGCAGGTTCGAACCTACCTGCAACTCTGCATCACCTCCCGGGGATTCGTTCCTGAAGATCAGTGGATTGGAGGTCAAGGCCAGAGACTCGGGCGTCGACCACGGGCAATCGCCCAGTCATCCAGCAGAGACTCGAGAATTGCGGGGGAGGCTGTCGAGAGCCAGGCTTAGCTTTCCAGTCGAGGTGGTCCAGCGAAACGGGCTGGCAACAGGTAGTGCGCAGACCCTTCCCGGACTGCGGCGGGCTAGAGCCCGACCGAGCGGCACAGCAAAGGGCCGAGCAGCGTCGACGGGGGAGCGAGAGAGAGGGCAGAGCGCACAGGGCGCAGCCGGTGTTCAGGGGCCGAGCAGTGTCGGAGAGAGGGAGAGAGAGATGCGCAGAAACCCGCGAGGCACCGCCATTGCCACGAGGACCGCCGAGAGCGGCGTTGGCAGCAGCGCAGGAGAAGCGCGCGAAACCTACAGGGCACCGCCATTGCCACGAGAACCGGCAGCAGCGGGGGAGGAAGGAAAGCGCGGGAGACGCCATTTTAAGCCATTGGGAGACGCCATTTTAAACCACACCCAAAATGCCGAAGAGTAGCAGTATCACCACATTTGACAATGAAGTCGAAGATTGGACTACATATGTCGAACGAATAGAGGTGTACTGCAAGGCAAATGAGGTGTCAGATGACAAGAAAGCGTCGGTATTGTTAAATTTAATGGGTGCAAAGACGTATGGTTTATTACGAAATCTAGTAATCCCAACAAAGCCAATGGAAAAAAGATTTGAAGACATAGTAACAATACTAAAGGAACATTTAAACCCCACACCGCTGCTGATAGCAGAAAGATTCAAGTTTCACAAACGGATCCAGCATAAGGATGAAAGCAATGCTGATTATTTAACAGAACTGCGCAAACTATCAAAACACTGCCAGTTTGGAGCGGGACTGGCAGATACCTTAAGGGACAAGTTTGTGTGTGGGCTTCAAAGTGAAGGAACCCAGAAACGGCTTTTACCTGAAAAGGACCTTACGCTGGAAAAGGCTTTCAGCATTGCGGTATCATATGAAGCAGCAGCACGGGGCGCTGCAGAGATACAACAGAGACCGCAAGAATATGGCACAAACGAAATGTCATATGGAACAGAGAAGTGCTATCGCTGCGGCAGAACAACACACGACCAGAATGGTTGCTGGTTCAAAGACAAAGTGTGCAGACAGTGTGGAAAAGTAGGACACATAGCACGAGTCTGCAGGTCGGGAAAGAAAACCAGCAATAAGAAACCGACCAAAGGAAAGTACAAGAAGATACATAAGATAACGGAGAATAGTTCAGACGAACAAAAGAGTGATAACGACTCCGAAAGCAGGGAACTGAGTTGTCTGAAGCTACATAATGTGATCACAACAGAGGATCACCGAACCATTTGGGTCTCTCTCAAGATAGCAGGAGTCCAGGTAAAGATGGAATTGGACACAGGATCAGCCCTAACAGTCATAAACCGACGGGACTACGAGCGGCTATTCTCACACATACCCTTGAGAGACACAAAAATTATTTTGAAGACGTACACGGGGCAAAAAGTCTACCCCAAAGGAAAAATAAGGGTGACCGTTATATATAACGGTAAGGAAACATCAAAACTAGACCTGTATGTATTGCAAGATGGAGGACCACCATTACTGGGATGTGAATGGATCCGGAAAATACAACTGGATTGGCATTCCATACAGGCACTGATTGTGGCTGACAAAAAGGATGACAAAGTCACACCTGGGCGACTGTCAAAGATCCTAACTGACGCGAAAGAAGTGTTCCAGCAAGGACTCGGAACACTAAAAGGCATGACAACGATGATTAAAATTGAAGAAAACGCAAGCCCAAAATTTTTTAAGGCCAGATTTTTTAAGACCTTATGCGATCCGCCCAGCCATCGAAGCAGAGCTGGAGAGTCTGGAACGTTCAGGTGTACTGTCCAAGGTAGACTGGAGCGAGTGGGCTACACCCATCGTCCCTGTGATGAAAAAGTCGTTGAGCAGCACGCCTGGGGAACCAAGGAAGGTTCGCATCTGTGGGGACTTTAAGGTAACAGTGAACCCGGTCCTTCACACCGTACAATATCCACTTCCGCGGATTGAAGATATTTTCACCTCGCTATCTGGAGGGAAACGCTTCACTAAGATTGATCTGGCCCAGGCGTATCTGCAAATGGAGGTAGAAGAAGCATCAAAATATACCTCATAATCAACGCCCGTAAAGGTCTCTACCAATACAACCGGCTGGTATTCGGGGTAGCATCAGCTCCGGCTATTTGGCAGAGGGCAATGGAACAAGTCCTGCAAGGGATCCCAGGGACCCAGTGTTATTTGGACGACATCCTGGTCACGGGCGAAAATGTCAGTGATCACCTTGCCAATCTGGAGCAGGTGCTCACGAGATTGCAGGAATAGGGGCTCCGAGCTAACCGCCCCAAATGCGAGTTTTTTAGAAAACAGATCTCGTATTGTGGCCACGTTATTGATAAAGAGGGGTTACATAAGTCCCCAGAGAAGATTGAGGCAGTAGTCAAGGCTCCAGCACCGGAAAATGTGTCACAACTGCGGTCGTTCCTCGGGCTGGTAAACTACTACCATAAGTTCTTGCCAAATTTGTCTACAATACTACACCCACTGAACACCCTACTGCAAACTGGGGTGCCATGGAAGTGGAGTGACGAATGTAGACGAGCTTTCCAGAAGAGCAAAACACTAATCACATCGAAAGAGGTATTGGCCCATTACAACCCAGCATTACCAATTCGGTTGGCATGTGATGCGTCACCCTACGGCATTGGAGCAGTGCTGTCGCACAAATTCTCGGACGGCTCAGAAAGGCCAATAGCCTTTGCGTCACAATCACTAACCTCAGCCGAGCGTAACTACGCCCAGATTGACAGGGAGGCCCTCAGCCCAGTGTGGGGAGTGAAAAAGTTCAATCACTATCTGCACGGGCAGAAATTCACCTTGCTGACTGATCACCAGCCTCTTGTCTCCATTTTTAATCCAAAGAAGGGCGTTCCGGTGATGACTGCGCAACGACTACAAAGATGGTCACTTTTTCTAGGGGTGCACCACTATGAGATTGAATATAAGGACACGAAACAGCATGGAAATGCTGATGGGCTATCACGCCTGCCACTGCCTACTGCGGAGGAAGCACCAGCAGTGGATCCTGTCGAAATATTCCATTCGACTATAGTTGAATACCTACCGGTAACTAACGCTTGTATCGAAAAGGAAACTCGAAATGACCCGACACTGTCTCAGGTATATGATTTGATGGTGAAGGGATGGCCAGCACATGGCGACTCACTGTTGCCAGCATTCTCGACAAGGAGAGAACAGCTGTCAGTGTGCCGGGGGACCTTGATGTGTGGATCCCGAGTGGTAATTCCACCCAAGTTAAGGGATAGAGTGCTCAATGAGCTTCATGAGGGTCATCTGGGAGGGGTAAAAATGAAAAGCCTAGCCAGGGCTTATGTGTGGTGGCCGGGAATCGATAAACAAATCGAGGACCTGACCAAGAGCTGCTCAGGATGCCAGAAAGTCCAAAATGCACCACCACAGGCCCCTCTACAACCATGGGAGTGGCCCTCATCTCCATGGCAACGGGTGCATATTGATTTTGCTGGTCCATTCATGGACTCAATGTTTTTAATAGCCGTGGATGCGCACTCGAAATGGCCTGAGTTCATCAAAATGTCCCCCACCACCACGGAGAAAACTATTGCAGTCCTACGGACCATTTTTGCCAGGAATGGCTTGCCAGAACAGATTTGCTCCGACAACGGACCACAGTTTGTGTCCGAAGAGTTCCGGAGGTTCTTGAAAAAGAATGGGGTAAGGCATTACACATCCGCCCCGTATCATCCAGCCACAAATGGATTGGCTGAGAGGTTCGTACAAACCTTTAAGAAGGCAATAAAGGCTATGTACAATGACAACATTCCGCTGCAGCACAAGGTGGACAATTTCCTGTACGCCTACCGGAATGCGACACATGCAGTCACCAACCAGGCCCCAGCCATGATGTTCTTTAACCGAAGGTTAAGATCTCGCCTGGATTTGCTCAAACCAAACGTACGAAGAGATGCTGAGAGTAAGCAATTCCAGCACATCCATGAGAAGCCAACAAGGAGCTTCAATGTCGGGCAACCAGTCTTGGCCCGCGACTACCGAACAGAAAAATGGCAGCCAGGAACGATATGCACACAGCAGGGCCCACTAATGTACACAGTGGATGTTGGGGAGAGCATCGTGAGACGCCATGCTGACCAGATCCTAGAGTCACAGGAACAAGTCAACCCCATGCCTCGCCCATACGTACCTGGTGATGAACCCGACGTACAGGTCGCATCTATCCCAGAAACAGTAGCATCGGAAGCTGATGAACTAACCGACGACAGGGGGCCAGAATCGCCTCCGCACCAAGAGCAAGACACTCGGGAAAGGCGCTATCCAGAAAGGATCAGGAAGCCTCCCCAAAGACTGAATTTATAAATAGACTATTTTCAGCTAATGTTGCATGTTAAAAGTGTTAATTGTAATTAGTTTGATATGTAATTGTTAAATGAGTGTTATGGTACTGTTAATCTAAAAGGGGAGGAATTGTAATGTATGTACTTTTAAGGGGGGGGACTACTTTTTACAGCTCATGTATACTGTAGTACCGGCAGTGACCACACCTGTATATAATGTTGAGTAGTAATCTGTACAGTTCAGTTGCAGTCTGAGCCACGTTAAGTAAACACCATTTGTACCATTCTCCACAGTCTGTGTCTGATTATACACGGACGTAACAGACCTAGCTCTAATTTTAAGGTTCTGCCCCCTTGTTCTGGACTCTCCCAGCAGAGGAAATAGTTTCTCTCTATCTACCTTATCGAATCCTTTGATCATCTTAAACACTGCAATCAGATCACCCCTTAATCTTCTATATTCAAGGGAACACAAGCCCAGTCTATGCAACCTGTCCACATTATGTAACCCTTTTAGCCCCGGTATCATTCTGGTGAAACTACAATGCACCCCCTCCAAGGCCAATAGATCCTTCCTGACTTGCAGTGCCCAGAACTGAACACAATTGAGATGCACCAGCTGGAAGGCTTCACCTCTGCTGGTCTTGAAAGAAAAAGGGCCTTACCTTTTACCACCAGGGCTTTACTACCTACCCCCCTCCAATTTGAGGGGGCTGTGTGCAAGCGGAAAGGCACCTCAACACGCTCCTGTCCAGAAGCAGCAATTGGAAGGCTTCACCTCTGGTGGCCTATCCTGCTGGATTTGAAAGAAAAAGGGAGTAGTGTTTTTCACCACCAGGGCTTTATGGGCTGCCTCTTTCAGATCCTTCGGATTGAGGGGACTGGGTGCAAGCAGAGAGGCACCTCAATGTGTGTGAGACAAGCACAGATCCAGGATCAGGAGGCAGGAAATGTAGTGGCACCATTCCCGCCTTATTTGAATAACCATTGAATGTTTGCACCTGCTTCAGCTGCAAGCACTCGGCCTATCCTTGCGTGGAAACCTTGGATGTACACAGGCAATTCAAATGGGACAGAGACCTGGCAACAGCTCCTTCTTCCTCAGCTTTACACTTGGGGAAATAAAGCACAAAACTGGCCACCGTTTGGCAGAATTTTGCATGGTTCTGTTGTGCAAGGTTTTATAGAGAATACACAAGGTAAAATGGGTATGTTGCTGTTACAAACAAAAGGCGATCTGAAAACTCCATTGTAAATCTGAAACATACCTGTGCAATGAACGTCAGTGTAATAACAAGCCATACATAGCTTAATTAAGAAATCAATAACTGTAATAGTCATGGTATGTAGACTTATGCATTGTTTAATGAGAAGATGTGATTGCAGCAGTCCGATAGGTCAGCTGGATTGTGCCATTGGAGTACATACACCCTCATTGTCTGCTTTTGGAATTAGTCATGTTTCTGGAGTGAGCCAAGTTGTGACAAAGGACACACATTGTCCATCTCCTATTGGTTGACTGGGTTGCAGTGGTTTTGCAGAAGGTCTTTTTCATCACGCCAAAAAGCACTCAGCACTTCAAAATGGCAGAGGAGATTCTGAAATTAAAAAAAAAGTGTTTCATAATATTTCCAATTTTCATTAGGTTGAAAATCATTTAATTGGAATCATAGAGTCATAGGCCGAAATTTTGCCGGCACTCGGGGGCGGGTTTGGAGGCGGGACATCCAGCAAAATCGCAAAGATTGACAGTGGGTCAGAAACCCGCTGTCAACCCGCCTTCAATCAATCTTCCCAAGTGTCGGGTCCCCGATTTGCGCAAGGACCCGACACCTAGCAGTGGGAAGAGGATTATAGCCACTTAACTGCTTGTTAACAGGTTGTTAACAGGCAGTTAACAGGCTTTTTCCAATTTTGACACTTCTACTGCGGGCTTCCTGACATCCGGACACCACAGCAGGTAAGTGTGGCATGTTGTAAGTCTGCTGTAATGTTTATGCATTGATGACAGCTGCAAAAGTGGTGTGAAGGGTCCAGTGGTGCATTGGTGAGTTTCAGAGCAAAGAAAATGATGAGAAATTCATTTTTAATGCTTTTAGATTTTTATGTAGGTAACAAGTTTTGATTTGCATGTGTAGTCCCACCTCATTGGGAGAACCTCTCACTCCAGTGACAGATCGCTTCTGTAACGTCAACTGCAGCTGCCATCTGTTCTAGCCTAAGGAGGGAGTCACTGGTGAGCCTGGATGCAAGAGATCACCTTTGTACAGTGATTGTCAGTGTTTGCAGCACCTCAGTGCTGTCAAACACTGAGAAATCAGCTATCAAAAAAATGTGCATGGCCCCTTTAAGAAAACCGGCAGATGACACATCATCAAATGACGTCATCTGACACCGGCTTCCTCCTAATTGGCCGGGAATCCTGCAGGGCGGGCTTAACAAGGTGAATTGATGCAAAATCACATCTGTGGGCCGGATGTCGTTGGGGGCGGGACTGAAACCCGGAAGCCAGCTGACCCGTTCCCAAGCCACATCGATCGATAAAATCGTGGCCAAACAGTCATAACGGCACAGAAGGTTGCCATTCAGCCCATCGAGTCCATGTCGGCTCTCTGTAGAGTAATGCAGTCAGTCCCATTCCCCACTCTATCCCCGTAGCCCTGCAAGTTTATTTCCCTCAAGCGCCTATCCAGTCTTCCCTGAAAAACATTGAGTGTCTCCGTTTCCACCACTTCCGTAGGCAGCGAGTTCCAGGTCATCACCACTCGTTGCATAAAAAAGTTTTTCCTCACATCTCCCCTGTATCTCTTGCCAAAACCTTAAATCTGTGTCCCCTAGTCCTTGTACCATCAACTAGTGGGAACAGCCTTTCCCCGTCTAGCCTATCCAAGCCCGTCATAATCTTGTACACCTCTATCAAATCACCCCTCAGCCTCCTTTGCTCTAATGAAAACAAATCCAGCTTCTCCAGCCTGTCCTTGTAGCTAAGATCCCCCATCCCCGGAACCATTCTGGTAAACCTCCTCTGCACCCTCTCAAGGGCTTTCACATCCTTCCTAAAGTGTGGTGACCAGAACTGGACGCAATACTCCAGTTGTGGCCTAACCAGCGCTTTATAAAGGTTCACCATAACTTCTCTACTTTTGTACTCAATACCTCTATTTATGAAGCTCAAGCAAGATCCCATATGCTTTGCTAACCACTCTCTCAATATGTCCTGCCACCTTCTGAGACCTATGCACATTAACTCCCAGGTCCCTCTGTCCCTGCACACTCTTTAAAACTGTGCCATTAAGTGTATATTGCCTCTCCCTGTTCCTTCTGCCAAAATACATCACCTCACACTTGTCTGTATTAAATTCCATCTGCCACTTGTCTGCCCATTCTGCTAGCCTTTCTATGTCCTGTTGCAGTCGATTGGTATCATCCTCACTGTTTGCCACATCCCCAAGTTTGGTGTCATCAACAAATTTAGAAATTCTACTCTGTATTCCAATATCCAGGTCATTTATATATACATATATAAAAAGCAGTGGCCTCAGCACTGACCCTTGGGGAACACCACCGCCTACCATCCTCCAGTCTGAAAAACAGCCATTTACAACAACTTGCTGTTTTCTGTCCTTAAGCCAATTCCTTATCCAAGCTATCACTGACCCACCTATTCCATGAGCCTCAATTTTGTTAACCAGCCTTCTATGTGGTACTTTGTCAAATGCCTTCCTAAAATCCATGTAGACAACATCCATTGCATTCCCTTCATCAATCCTTTCTGTTACTCATCAAAAAATTCAATTAGATTAGTTAAACACGATCTGCACAAATCAGCAGGGCTGCTTGGTGCAGCTCGTTAACACATTGCCCTTTCACCTCTGACTCCAGAGGGGGTGAGATTTTTTTTTCTCTGGCCCTGAAATTCCTCTTAGCTGCTCTCGTTCCGCCAACGTTACTTTGCTGGAAATCCGGCTGATCTAAATGGAGTTACTGCCACACTTCCGGGGACATAATGCCCACAGAGCGGGAGTAGCCCGTAGGAATTTCCTGGCCTCTCTCTTTGTTCGTTGCAAAGGTCCTATGTGAATTGAGTCTAAGGCACTCTGTCAATCTCAATCCAGCACAAAGCTGGCCACCCTTTGATTCTGTCAAGTTTCCTGACCTTGATAAGAATCTCTTGTGTTTGTACTGAAACAATTTGGTGTTAACGCAGGTTGATGGGGCAGAGTAGAAGGAGCTTTACCCAGACTCCAAGGGGTGATCTGATCGAAGTTTTCAAGATATTAAGGGGAACAGATAGGGTAGATAGAGAGAAACTATTTCCGCTGGTTGGGGAGTCTAAGACTAGGGGGCATAGTCTAAAAATTAGAGCCAGACCATTCAGGAGTGTAGTTAGGAAACACTTCTACACACAAAGGTTGGTAGAAGTTTGGAATTCTCTTCCACAAATGGCAATTGATGCTAGATCAATTGTTAATTTTAAATCGGAGATTGATAGATTTTTGTTCACCAAAGGTATTAAGGGATAGGGCCAAAGGCAGGTATATGGAGTTAGGTCGCAGCTCAGCCATGATCTGATTGATGGCGGAACAGGCTCAAGCGGCTAAAAGACCTAATCCTGTTCCTATGTTTCTATGTTTACTCTGTATCTGGCCACCATATTTGATGTGGAAGTGCTGGATGCCGACACTAGGCATGCCATATGTGTAGTAAAGTCCTGAAGCTGTTCTTTGTGACGATGTTAGTCATTTTGGTACATGTAACATGCAGAGAGATTTGCCTCCAGTTAGCACGAACATTCCTCCCAATTGTAATTAAGTGCGAACAATCTGGAAAATTTTTGCAGTTCAGTGATTCCAGCTGAGAGCTTCACACACCAGGAGCATTTATCAGGAATTCAGGTTTACAGGGCAGTCCATTTGATTTAGCTATGTGGGCTGCGAATTGGGCGCACTGACCTCCAATCTGTTTTGCGCTCCCATCATAAAAAGCTGTGCCTTTGTAGTGCTAAGCTGTAAAATTTAAACCCTTTGTGTTAATCGTGAATTTTCCCTGTATTATTCTGGCCACTACCTCTTGCATATTTTTATGTATATATTCCTGGAATAAGTACGGTACCAATATGAGGCTTTTCTTAGTTTACTTAATGTGTTAGCCACGGCTCAGTTGGTAACACCTTTGCCTCTGAGTTAGTAGGGTGTGGGTTCAAGTCCAACTCCAGAGACTTGAGCACATAATCTCGGTTTACACTTCAGTCTCAGTCCTGAGGGAGTGCTGTACTGTTGGAAGTTCTGTCTTTTGGATGAGATGTATAAACTGAGGCCTTGCCTGCCCTCTCAGGTGGATGTAAATGATCCCATGGCACTGTTTCGAAGAAGAGCAGAGGAGTTCTCCCCAGTGTCCTGGCCGCTATTTATTCCTTATTATTAATTGACTGTAAAGTGCTTTGGGACATCCTGAGGTCATGAAAGGCACTATATAAATTCAAGTCATCCTTTCTTTTTTAATGACTTCTCACTTTTAGGCAATTGAGAATATATATATTGAAATATCACTCTCTTAGTATTTTATTTCACTTATCATTGAGTCTCTTTGCTTCTTTCTTTTGTACTATTGTTTCTGCACTTCACTTTTTCTTCCTTGCTGTGTTCTGTTTATATTTGTTGTTCATATGCTTTCTGTGCCTGCTCACTCTTGACCCGCTGGATCCCATTTCTCTTTCAGATTCTTTTATCAATCTCCCGTTCCCACAAGTATCGGCTGCACGGCATCTCATATTAAGGAGCAACAGATACAGCACAACGCTAGGCACTGGGATCCTCTGATTATACAACATCTTGCATTTATATGCTGGCCTCCCCATCTCCAAACCTGAGCACTTTTCTCATGTATTTTGTGTGAGAAGAAGCCCATAGATTCTGATATGTGGGAAAATTCTTTCCTGCTTCTATTTTCTATCCAGATCCATCATCACACCCTACCCCACCCTGTCCCCCACACCCCCAAACCCCAAGGACAGGATTACATCGGATAATGATCAGCCCTCTCCAGGTAAAGTGCCTCTCTTACCTTAGAAGTTCCTGCAATCTCAGCTATGGAGCAAGACTTCAAATTTTCATCAGCCCCCTTCCTGCACTGCGTTCTTCCCAGCTCGACATCCAGAATGTACAATAATCCACCAATATCCTAGCAAAATATACATATACACAGTATTTAATCAGTGAGAATCAGTTGACTGCAGCCTATGAACCATATCTACCTTCAGCCTCTGAATGCTCTTTAATACTAAATTCCAGCTGTAGCTGTCAATCATGTTATGGATATGCTGGTAGTTGGCAAAGCAGTTATTCCCAGTTACCATAACGGCTAAGTGCCTTAATGCAGGTTTCTGGTCCTGTTCACAGACATTGAAAACAGGCTATGGAGCCGGCACTTTCTGTGCTGACAGGAAGCATTTAAATGGGCACCAGCTGCGTTTGAAGATTATCTGAGAGCGGACCTGACTCAGAGACGAGGGTGCTCCCAACTGAGCACAGCTGGCCCCACAGAGGAGGCATAAAGGTTGAGGGCAAAGGTGACATTGACGGTCACTGGTAGTGCCTTCCGTATGGTGCAGGTTTGCTGCTCCTTTTCTTGGAGCAGGTGTCACAGCTTTGAAATTGAACCCAAGGCGGTTTTCCTCTGTTGTTGCCAGTAGCTGTGCCTGTGCCTTTAGCATAATAATGGGTGCAGGCAATCTACTTCTGGTGTCATCTGACCTCCCTGACATGCCTTCTTTTGGTCTTTTTGTCTCCCCATGAAATCCTGTGATGTGAAGCCTTGAAAGCAATCCCCATATTTTACAATAGAATAAGAGGGAAGTTCCCATCCCTACGGAGGACAAACTGGCTGGTCTTTAACGCTCAATTTGAATGGATGAGCTGGGCGGCAATGAGGTGGGAAAACAGAGATATTGTGCCCTAATTTGAATAGAGAGAGATAGAGAGAAAGAGGTAGAGAGAGAGACTCTCTCTCTCTCTCTCTCTCTCTCTCTCGAGGGGCCGTATAGCCTACTCCCGATCCTATTTCTTATGTTCTTATGTTTTGAGGAGGCTTTAGAAGGCAGGGAAAGAGATAGTAAGGCCAAGGGAGTCAGGGAGCAAGGTTGCCAACTCGAGTTGGATGTATTCTGTGAGGTTTCATCACATGACCTCCTGCCTCCAATCACTCCTCCCCCCACATTCTTGCCATTGGTCATTTGACATGTCTATTCTCACGGCCCACCGCCTTCCCATTCCAACAGGGGGGGAGTTCCAGAGTGTGGTGCCCAGACAGCTGAAGCAAAGGGAGGGAGGAATGCAAAGGAGGCCAGAGTTGGAAGGGAGAGGGAGAATGCTTGGACATAGGACTGCAGAAAGCTGCAGTAGGGTGGGGTGAGGCAGTGGAGAGATTTGTAAACGATCACGAGGATTTGCATTCAATATGTTTGGAGAAAGAGAAGCGAGGACAGAGGCCATAGGTGAGCATGACTTTGTGTGAGATGGGATGCAGATCACAGCGCTTTGGAGGAGTTGAAGTTAGGTGGAGTGTGGAAGTCTGGTGTTGTGTCTCCTTGTGTTCTTATACTATATATATTACAGACACTTTAGTTCATTTTAGTTAGTGCTTTTACTCAGCTGTATTTTTGCTTTGTTACAGTGCTGCCACATGGTGCGGAGTGATACAAGATGTCCGTCGCTGCACTGTGCACTGCCCGTGCACAGTGTGCCACATAGCAATATAACTACACCATACCAAAGTAGTTCCATACCAAAGTAGTTCCATTTAACGATGTGACACTATAACAATGTAATATCCCTCTTTCTCAAAAAACTAAAACATGAAATTTAACAATTTAAATTAACAAATATTATATCTAAACTATTATTATCAACTACAAAGAATCGTGCGTTTTTTTTTATTCGCGATATCGCTCAGGTGGTTGGATGTTGTCCCTCCATCTTGTGGATTTGGTGGTGACCATTCCTCTCTGCGGTGTTTTGGTGTGTTCCGCTCTCGTTGTTGTTGTTGCTGTCGCCTTTGGAGTTGGAGTGTGCATGCTCGTGGTTGTTTGATTTGTAGCGCTTGTTTCTGGTGTTGTACTGCTTGTGGTAGCTGGTGTTGTCAATGTTGCTGATGTTGTCTGCTGCTTATCCAGTTCAGGTAAAGGTCTGATGTGGAGCCTGTTCCGTCTGTATTGGTTACCAGGTTCAGTCTCTACGAAGTAGGATCTTGGAGTATCAGCTTTTCCAATGACCTTGGTTGGATTCCAGGTTTTCAACACTGGGTCTTGCACATGCACTGATTGTCCATTCAGCAATTCTGGTAGCGTCTTTGCATGTTTATCGTAATGTTTGCTTCCTACGATTTGTGCTTCTGCCAGCTTTTGTCTGAAGTCCTCCTGGTCCTGGGGAGGATGTATTTTTGCTGGTAGTGTAGTCTTAAACTTCCTCCCATTCAGCAATTCCGCAGGTGATTCCACGTCTGCTTTCAGTGGTGTTGATCTGAGGGATAGGAGGGCAAGGTCTTGGTCTTCCCCCATCTCACTACTTTTGATGAGAGTTCTCTTGACAGTCTGGATCTGTCTTTCGATGAACCCGTGTCCCCTTGGGAAATGTGGGGATGAGGTTACTATTTTGAACCCATACTTTTCTGCCAGAGCTCTGAATTCACTCGATGTGAACTGGGTTCCATTGTCATAGATTACCTTTTCTGGGATTCCTTGTTCAGCAAACAAGCTCTTTGCAATCCTGGTGGTAGTTGTGGCTCTCAAGTCTTTCATCCTTCTCACAAAAGGAAACTTGGAATAGTAATCTGCCACTATGAGATACCATTCTTGATTGCACATGAAGAGATCTGCCCCAACAGTGTGCCATGGTCTTGACGGTATTTCACTAGGTATCATCTCCTCTTTCTGTTGTGCATTTCTGTATTTCTGGCATATACCACATGCAGACACCATCTGATCGATATTTTTGTACATGCCTATCCAGTATACAGCTGATCTGGCTCTCAGCTTGCATTTCTCCATTCCCATGTGGCCTTCATGTATGAGATGGAGAAGTTGTGTCTGCATCGTCTTTGGCACGATGATCCTCGATCCAGCAAGGAGAATACCGTCTTCTACTGCAATATCGTCTTTAATCATCCAGTATTGATGAATTGTCGCCTGTACCTGCTGGATTCTCTCCGGCCACCCCTGTATTACTTGTTGTGTGAGTAGTTGCAACTCCTCATCTTTGCTAGTCTCATCTCTGATTTGACTGAGCTTTGTAGGGGTAACATTCACTAGGTGGTGGATTTTTACTGTTAGACCCTCCACCTCGTGTTTCTCATATGGTGACAATCGAGACAACGCATCTGCTAGCACCATTTCCTTTCCTGGCTTATATTTAAGCGTGAAGTCATAGCTTTGGATCCTTAGAAGTAGTCTTTGCAGTCTTGCAGGCGCTTTGCACAGATTCTTCTTATAGATCTGTTCTAGTGGACGATGGTCACTCTCTATTGTAAATCGCCTGACATATAGGTATGTATGGAATTTCTCACATCCGTACACTACTGCTAATAGTTCTCTTTCTATGTTGGCGTATCTCGTCTTGGCTGACGTCAAGGCCTTTGATGCGAAAGCTATCGGCTTTCCTTCCTGCACCAGAGCTGCCCCTAGTCCTCTGGTAGAAGCGTCTACTTGCAGAGTGACTGGTTTTCTTCTGTCATAATATGACAGACTTGTTTCTTTGCACAACAGTTCTTTAAGTTGTTTGAAATTCCTTTCGTGTGATTCAGACCACTGGTATTCGGCGTCTTCTTTCAATAGCTCTCTGAGATTTGTTGTATGTTCCGACATGTGTGGGATGAAAGAACTCATGTATTGGACCAAGCCGAGGTAACTCCTCAGCTCTTTCTTGTCTTTGGGTGGTTTCATTTCAGCAATTGCCGCAATCTTCTCTGGATTTGGCTTGACTCCCTCTGGTGTATAAATCATGCCGAAGAATTGGCATTCCTTGACTTTAACTATGCACTTATCTGCATTTAACTTGATGCCAGCCTTCCTGGTACTCTCCATGGCCTCATGTAGGTGCATGTCATGGTCTCTTTCATCTGCTCCATAGATCTGAATATCATCAGCTATTCCTATAGCTCCTTCACAGCCTCTGTATGTCTCGTCTATTTTCTGTTGAAAGATATCTTGACTGACCTTTAGCCCGAATGGTAGCCGCAGGAATTTGTAACGCCCAAATGGTGTGTTGAATGTTGTCAGTGTTGTTGATTCCTCATCCAACTTCACATTCCAATATCCATTTCTGGCATCTAGTTTCGAGAAAACCTTGGCTCCTGCCAGTGATGGCGTAATCTCCTCTAGTGTTGGAGTGGGATAGTGGTCCCTCTTTATCACCTGGTTTAGATCTTTGGGGTCCAAACATATTCTGAGACGCCCGTTTGGCTTTTCTCGTACCACAATTGAGTTTACCCAGTCTGTGGGTTCAGTGACCTTTACGGTCACTCCCTTTTCTTCCATCTCCTTTAGCTCTCTTTCAAGCTTTGTCTTCAGCTCGATGGGTACTTTTCGTGGAGCATGGATAACGGGCTTTACCTCTGGATCGATGGTGATGTGGTATTGGAAATCTCCGAAACATCCCACTGTATCATCGAAACATTCCGGATGCATGTCTATCAAGTCTTTTTTACTCTTGATTTGTGGGCGGTTCTCCAGTGGGGTGTTGCTGTCTAACTTCAGTGGCGTTTCCGTCAGCTCGTGATGCACTGAGATCAATCTCAACTTCTCGCAGCTGTTTAATCCCAGGATCGCTGGCCCCTCAGTGTCGGTGACATAGAACATGCAGTTGATGTTCTTTCTTTTATGTGTCCCTTTGATAAAGGTTATTCCGAGTTGTTTAATCTCACTCCCCCCGTATGCTGTCAGCGTGACATTACTTGCCTTTAAACAACCATTTTTCAGGTAGCCATCTTCTCTCAGGTTTTCGGGAAAGATCTGCTGGTACAGTCTCAATGGGAGAATGTTGCTCTGAGCCCCTGTGTCCAACTTCAACTTTAAGTTGATGGTTGTGGGCCAACCATTGACCTTTTTTTTGATTTGGATGATGGTGTGCAATTCTCTCCTCGGAGTATTTTCCGCTCTGGACATCTCGTGAAGCTGTACCTTTATGGTTTCGATGTTTAGTGCATTGCCGTGATCATCATCATCATCCTGCTCATCCATGGCATGGATATTGTGTTTCTTTCTCTGGTTCTACTGTCCACCTTTGTTTTTGACGTATGTTCCTTCTTTCTTCGTTCTACACCTCTTCCCAATGGTTTATGTGGTGTATGTAACCGTTCCACCTTTAAGAGAACTATTTTAAGAGATGCACTACTTTATCTTGGCTGCTGTATACTGTAATACCGGTGGTGACCACACCGGTATATAAGTGCTGTGTAATGATTTATTGGGCAGTTCAGCCTGACCTTCGACTAGTAAAGACCTGTTGAATTTATTCTTGTGGTCTGTGTGCAGTGGTTCTTATTAACAATAGCTAGAACACACAGACTTAACAATGGCGACGATGACGATCTTACCCTGTGGCAGAGATATATCCAAGGCAGTTTAACGGGCGTCGAGAAGAGGCATCCGCCCTCATCATCCTGCTGAGAAAAGACTCGGGTCTGAAGAGCAAGGAAGAATCCTGACACGAAGCCTTCCATCAGCAACAGGCAGTGATCATCCCTTCTACCACGGTGGTGGGTAAGCTGATCAGCGACGAGCAGCAAGTCGGCCACGTTGGCTGTGAAGTAGGGGAGGGAAAAACGGAGGATATAAGGGCGGAGAACTCGACCACGGCCGGGGAAAAGAGCCGGACAGAAGTCGGGGCCAGAGGCGCTGAGACTGGGGCAGCGTAAGGCACGGGAGCCGCGGTGAATGCAAACGCAGCCGGTGTAAAAGACCGGGCTGCAAGCGGGCTGGGAGACGCAACAGCGTCGAGAGAGAGCTCGACCGCGACCGGGGAAAAAGGCTGGGCAGCTACCGAGGCCGCGAGGCGCGGGGGATAATAAAAATTATTTTTTTAAAACTGCGGAGAACTCAGCCGCAGCCGGGGGAAAGGACCGGACTGCAAGAGGGGCTGGGAGGCATGATTTGAGAACCGCTGGGGAGGGCGAACGCAGCAATACGGCAATCGCCATTACAGCCAGCGGGGGAGAAAGGCAAATGCGGGAAGCCGCCATTTTCATAGGCGGGGGAAGAAGACAAGCGCGGGAAACCGCCATTTTGAAAAAAAAAAAAATAAAAGAAAAATGTCTTTTTGTTTCTCAAGAAGATTGCGAGGATGCCTAAGCGTGGTAACATCAATGATTTCGATGCCGATGTTAAAGATTGGGCCATGTATGTAGAACGCATAGAGATTTATTGTAAGGCAAATAAAATATCAGATGAAGATAAAGCACTAACCTTACTAAACTCAATGGGTGCGAAGACATACGGGCTATTGAAGCATCTTCTATCACCAGCTAAACCGGCGGATCAGGCTTTCGCTAATATTGTTGCTGTCCTGAGAAATCATTTGAACCCCACACCGCTGATGTTAGCGGAACGATTTAAATTTTATGCGAGAACGCAACTGAAAGAGGAAAGCAACGCGGAGTATTTAATTGAACTGCGTAAGCTAGCGAAATACTGTCAGTTTGGGGAAAGACTGACAGAGGCACTGAGAGACAAATTCGTGTGTGGATTGTCGAAAGAAGGAACACAAAAGCGGCTGCTTGAAGAGAATGATCTTACACTTGATAAGGCTGTCACTATTGCAGCATCGCACGAAGCCGCAGTGAGAGGCACTGCGGAAATGCAGCTGAAGGCAGCGGTACTCAGCGTAGATCAAATGGCTTTGGGTACAGCGAAATGTTATCGTTGTGGAAAGACAACACACGATCAGAACCAATGCTGGTTTAAAAATCAGGAATGTAGAAAATGTGGCAAGCTTGGTCACATAGCTAAAGTATGCCGGTCAGGAAAGAAGACCAGCAACAAAAAGTCACCGCAGGAAAAGTGCAGAAAGGTACATAAGGTGGCTGAGAAGAGTTCGGATGAACAGGATTCGGATTCAGACTCCAACAGCAAGGAACTGGGTAGTCTGAGAATTCACAATGTGAGTAAGGAAGCTGACCTACAAACTATCTGGGTCACACTTCAGATAGCAGGAGTCCAAGTGAAGATGGAATTGGACACCGGATCGGCATTGACGGTCATGAATAAGCAAGATTACAAAAGGTTATTCAAACATATTCCCCTACGGGATATGGAGATAGTATTGCAGACATACACGGGGCAAAGAGTATACCCCATCGGAAAGATAAAAGTCAAGGTGGTACACAAGGGCAAAGAACACCAAGGAATGGACATATATGTACTACCTGAGGGAGGTCCACCACTTCTGGGACGGGAGTGGATCAGGAAAATAAATATGGACTGGCACTCCCTAAAAGCAATAACGGTAGATTCCGGAAAAAGAAAAGATGTCAAACCTGAACGATTGTCCAGAATATTGGATGAGGCTAAAGAGGTGTTCCAACAGGGACTGGGAACACTGAGAGGAATTACGGCAAAAATCAAGATTGCAGAACATGCAAACCCAAAATTTTTCAAAGCCAGACCGGTACCTTATGCGATACGACCTGCTGTGGAAGCTGAGCTGGAAGGGCTAGAATGTTCAGGAGTACTGTCTAAGGTGGACTGGAGTGAGTGGGCCATGCCCATTGTTCCCGTCATGAAGCGTTCATCACGTAACAAGCCAGGGGAACCGGGGAAGGTCCGCATCTGTGGAGACTTCAAGATCACGGTTAATCCGGTGCTTCACACGGTGCAATATCCGCTTCCGCGGATTGAGGATATCTTTGCTTCATTGTCTGGCGGGAAACACTTCACCAAGATAGACCTGGCGCAAGCGTACTTACAGATGGAAGTTGAGGAAGAGTCGCGCCAGTATCTCACAATCAACACGCACAGAGGCTTGTATCGATATAATAGGCTGGTTTTTGGAGTGGCTTCGGCTCCAGCAATTTGGCAGAGGGCCATGGAGCAGGTATTACAGGGAATTCCAAGCACTCAATGTTACTTGGACGATATCCTGATTACAGGAGATGACGATGAGGAACACCTTGCAAATTTGAAACTGTTGCTCACCAGATTGAAGGAATATGGACTTCGAGTTAATGTGAGTTCTTTCAGAAATGGATCTCGTACTGTGGTCATGTCATTGACCAGGAGGGGCTGCACAAGTCACCTGACAAGATCGAAGCTGTTGTGAAGGCTCCCGCTCCGGAAAATGTATCCCAGTTGAGGTCGTTCCTAGGGTTGATTAACTATTACCATAAGTTTCTGCCAAATCTATCCACGGTGCTGCACCCGCTGAATGCTCTTTTGCAGAAAGAAGTACCATGGAAGTGGAGCGAGGACTGTAAGAAGGCCTTTCGCAAAAGCAAGGCATTGATCAGCTCAGAGGAAGTGTTGGCTCACTTCACCCCAACGCTACCTATTCGTTTAGCTTGTGATGCTTTTCCTTATGGTGCATTGCAGTTTGTTCCATATGCTGGACATTTCCTCTTGTCTGTGTAATCGTGCGGTCTTCCACAATTTCTGCACATGTTTCCCCCGTTGTTGTGTGCATGTCTTTGTGTGTTGTACTTTTCTCTCACTGCATCCACTCTGTTGTCCGTTTCAGAAGCCGTCCGCATGTCAGCTGTTTGAGAAATCAACGTTTTCATTTGCTGCTTCATGGCTTCATGAGTTCTCGCAGTATCTATAGCCTCTGTTATTCCGAGCTTTTCTTTTCCTATCAGGGCTTTTAGTACCTCTACATGCACTGACCC
Source organism: Somniosus microcephalus (assembly GCF_052327205.1). Taxonomy (NCBI): domain Eukaryota; kingdom Metazoa; phylum Chordata; class Chondrichthyes; order Squaliformes; family Somniosidae; genus Somniosus; species Somniosus microcephalus. The sequence continues at coordinate 174,388,113 of NC_140989.1, read as the reverse complement.
CCATATTAGCTGGCCCACAAGCCTTTCCTCCATTTCCTTAAATTTACACTTGCTGGCTTCATTTCTCAGCCCTGTCAGGAAATTGTCAGCTGTTTCACCGGGTTCCTGTCTTAGACTCTGGAATTTGTATCTGTGTATACGGTGATTGGATTTAGGCTCTAAATGGTTGCTGAATTTATCAAAAATTGTCGCAGGGTTTTCCTTTTCCTGTTCAGTCAAACTCCAGCTATTATACAAATCTAGACCTTTTTCTCCTGTCCACAACAGAATGTAACTAACCTTTTCCTCATTGGTAGTACCCTTCAGGAAGCTTTTGAATGTAAGCTCACATTTCTGTTTGAACTTGCGGAATGCTTCTACTATATCGTCGGCTTCCCAGTTCATGAGGGGTTGCATTTGCACAGTCAGTGCCGTCATTTTAGTTTCACTCTCAATCACTGCATAAAATCACTTTTCGTCTTATTCGTAGTTCGTATAGCACAGTTTTGTACTCACTTATACCGCTGCCACCATGTTGTGTCTCCTTGTGTTCTTTTACTATATATATTACAGACACTTTAGTTCATTTTAGTTAGTGCTTTTACTCAGCTGTATTTTTGCTTTGTTACAGTGCTGCCACATGGTGCGGAGTGATACAAGATGTCCGTCGCTGCACTGTGCACTGCCCGTGCACAGTGTGCCACATAGCAATATAACTACACCATACCAAAGTAGTTCCATACCAAAGTAGTTCCATTTAACGATGTGATACTATAACAATGTAACATCTGGTGAAGACAGTGTTAGTGAAGTTGGGTGGAGTGTGGAAGTCTGGTGAAGACAGTGTTAGTGAAGTTGAGCTCGGAGATGACAAAGGTGAGAATGACGGCCTCGGCGGCGGTGGGGGTAAGATAAAATAAGAAGTCGGAGATGTTCAGCAACAGTGTGGCAACCACTGCTCGGGCCCTGCAGTCTTCTGTTTCCTCCAGACCTATAATGCTCATCCTATCCACCTCACCAGGTTGAATTGCTGAATGAAGCCCACCAGGATTAGGGCCCAAGACCTTTTGTTGCATGGCCACCTGAATTGCCCACCCTGCCTACATCCATGAGTTTAAATCCAATGTCCTGAAGGATTTCCACCACTGCTTGCCAGTGTGCATTGCCACCATGCTGCCATTTACTGCATCACCGGTGCTACTGAGAAAAGAACCATCTTGTGTTATAAAGCCCGACCTCACCCTCAAGAATATCATTGCATCACAGGCCATGATGTGTCGTGGCAACCAGACATCTGAAACTCTGGCTGTTTGTGAACCGCCATTTTCCTGATCAATTTGTTTGATAACAACACAACAAAAACAACAACAACTTGTATTTATATAGCGCCTTTAGCATAGTAAAACATCCCAAGGTGCTTCACTAGATTGTTATCAAACAAAATTTGACACCAAGCCACATAAGGAGCTATTAGGACAGAGACAGGCTTTAAGGAGCGTGTTAACGGAGGAAAGTGAGGTAGAGAGGCGGAGAGGTTTAGGGAGAGAAATCCAGAGCTCAGGGCCTCGTGGCCCAAGTTGCTAATAGTGGGAAAAATAAAATAAGGGAAGCCACCCGTGTGACCTTTTAAGATGTGATGAAGCCAGGAGTGCCGCCCATGTCACCTTCCCTTCCCTACTATATACAAATATCATCTTACCGTTTAAAAGATTCTGAATCCTGGTTTAGTTACCTGTACGTGTGCTGACACAACCCTAGTGACTTTGAAGAGATGATCATCCTTTGAGAAAAAGTTGAGCGATTGCACTGCAAAGTCTAGTGAGCTCTGAACTCCTTCATTATTAGGATCAATGGGTTCAGGGTCTAACCCCTCCTTCATGGCAGAGACTGAGATGAAAGCGATGTTGAAAAGGACACAGAGATACTGCCAGCTGACGCCCATGTTTCACACAGCAGAATGAAGTGACTCAACAGCAAGCCGTGGGCCTTTATTTGATTATGTGCTCACTCGGCAGAGTGCGTCAGACTACTTTGCATTATAAACGGTTGTGTTTTATCATGTTGCTGGACTGATTGGCCTATTCTGCACATTATAAGGTGCTGATTGATAGCCAAGCTGAATAGTTAAAATGCAGGCGAGATCGGGCAGCTTAGCTCCTTGGCACCATTTCTTGCTGAATATAATCATTAACAGAATGACCAATCTCAGACTCCAGTTTAATATTTAGATACTGGATCGTTTCCCAAGTGAAAGAAATGTTGGGAAACGATGGTTTCATCATTAAAGGAATGTTTAAATAAGGTGAGTGGCCATTTCTTTAAATAAGCTCTGATGTTACAAAATGACTGAATTAACAGCAGCCTTTTGTAAATGTTACTGATTTTACTGGCTGCTTTTGTTTCCCCCAGTCATGAGTCATTTTCCTTATAAGTGACCTGAGCCATTCCAAAAACAATTCCATAAATACACCTTTAAGATGTTTTTCAACCAATTTGCAAGAGATTAAGGCCTAGAAATTCGGTTGGTTGCGCCAGCGATTAGCGCCTAAAGAGCCCGAGATTTGGGGCGTTACCCAATTTTCGGACGTGCGCAGTGACCCTAGCGTATCCTGCCATATTGAGTAGCCTGTTAGCGCCGGTGCTAAGTCTTTGCACCCGCTCGCAGGCGCAGCCAGATAATGACGTCATTTCATTGTGCAATGCCTTTTTGGTGCCCCGTACCGGAAATTCAGTGGCGCCCCCCTCCGTTCCGCCTGGCGCTATTAGTGACAGTTGGATGGAACATTACCAGGTCCTTCTCGGACTCGGGGGGCGCTCTTTAAAGGGGACAGCACTAGTATAAAACCGGCAGCCATTTGGTCTGGCCATACTGCTCGCTGCTGGAGAGAGTTGCAGACCTTCAGTTACACAGACTTGTTCTTATTGAGCCAGAGGAGCCTTGGGACCTTCAGCCCTGTCCAGAACAGTTGGATCCAGAAAGCTGACTGCGTCTTACTCGTCGGCCAGAATAATGGGAGCTGCTTTGGAGGGGAACGTCATCCTGGCTGAACAACTGGCAAGGGCACAGAGACGGAGGGAGAGAGGGCTGGGATTGGCCAGAAGGAGGATGTAGTGTATGTGCCTTTAAGTCAGAACTACTTTTACAGCTCCTGTATACTGTAGTACCGGCAGTGACCACACCGGAATATAAGCTTTGCACATGCCTCTGTACCCCCAGTCTAGAGACTACCCTCCTCCAGTAAAGACCTGTTATTTGTTAATGTACAGCATCCGTGTGATTATTTAATAATAGCATGTCCACTGAACCACGGATCCAACAGTGGCAACGAGTGTCGATTCGAATCTACCTGCAACATAAAAAAAAAAAAAAAATTATAAATAAAAAAATAGTCGAGGCCAGGAACACGGGCGTCGACCACGAGCAACCGGCCAGCAGTCAGGCAGAGATCCAACTTCGCAGGGGAGGCTGTGGAGAGCCGGGCTTGGTTCCCCAGCCACAACGAGCAGTAAGAGACCGACGACAGGTCCAGCGCAGACCCTTCCCGAGCAGCGGCGGCTGGAGCCGACCGACGGCGGAGAGAGAGCCGAGCAGCGTCGACGGGGTAAGACAGAGGGTGAAGAGCGCAGGGTGCAGCCGGGGGTTGAACACCGAGCGGCGTCGAGAAAAATAAAACAAACCGGAGAGAGAGAGGGTAAGAAACAGCCGGGTTCTAGACTGAGCGGCGTCGAAAAATATAAAAAGAAGAACGCGCAGAGCACAGCCAGTGCTCACGGGCTGAACAGGGTTCGCGGGGCGAAGAAAGGGGAGACGCCATTGAGCCGCGGAGAAGAAGGAAGAGCTTGGGAGGTGCCATTGAGCCGCGGAGAAGAAGGGAGAGCGAGGGAGACGCCATTGAGCCGCGGGAGACGCCATTTTTAGAAGCCGCAGCGGAGAAGAAGGGCGAGCGCGGGAAGGAAGGAAAGCGCGGGAGATGCCATTTTGTGCCAGCGGAGAAGAAGGGGAAGCGCGGGAGGCGCCATTGTGATAGTTAACGCACACCCAAGGATGCCGAACAGTGGCAGTATCTCTACGTTCGACAATGAAGTCGAAGATTGGGCGACATATGTGAAACGTATTGAGGTGTACTGCAGGGCGAATGAAGTGCCAGATGCTAATAAAGCACTGGTTCTGTTAAATTCCATTGGTGCAAAAACTTATGGGTTACTGCAAAATCTAATAACCCCAGAGAAGCCGGTAAATGAGAATTTTGAAAGCATAGTAGAAATCCTACAGGACCACTTAAACACCACACCACTGCTGATAGCAGAACGATTTAAGTTCCATAAAAGGAACCAACACAAAGACGAAAGCAATGCTGAGTACCTAACGGAACTGCGCAAGCTATCAAAACACTGCCAGTTTGGAGCGGGACTAGCAGACACGTTAAGGGACAAGTTTGTGTGTGGGCTACAAAGTGAAGGAACCCAGAAACGGCTTCTATCAGAAAAGGACCTTACGCTGGACATAGCTTTCAGTATGGCAGTATCACACGAAGCGGCCGCAAGGGGTGCTGCAGAGATACAACGGAGACCGCAAGAATATGGCACCAATGAAATGTCCTATGGAACAGGGAAGTGCTATCGCTGCGGCAGAACAACACATGACCAGAAAGATTGTTGGTTCAAGGACCAAGTGTGCAGACAGTGTGGGAAAGCAGGACACATAGCAAGAGTCTGCAGGTCTGGGAAGAAAACCAACAGTAAGACATCTCCACAGGAGAAGTACAAAAAGGTACACCAGGTGATGGACAGTGGTTCAGACGAACAGAAAAGTGACACAGACTCCGGAAGCAAGGAGCTGGGTTGTCTGAAACTACATAAGGTAACCGAAATGGAGGATCACCAGACTATCTGGGTTACACTCAAGATAAATGGGGTCCAAGTGGAAATGGAATTGGACACAGGGTCAGCTCTAACAGTCATAAATCAAAGAGACTACAAGCGGCTATTTTCACACATACCCTTGAAAGCTACAGAGATTGTCTTGAAGACGTATACGGGGCATAAAGTCTACCCCAAAGGAAAAATAAGGGTGAAAGTGACATATAAAGGCCAGGAAATACCTAAAATGGATATATATGTATTGCCAAATGAAGGACCACCACTGCTAGGACGTGAATGGATCCGGAAGATACAATTGGATTGGCATTCCATGCAGGCACTGAAGGTTGAGGCCAAAATGGATGATGACGTCACACCTGGACAACTGTCAAAAATGCTAACTGACGCAAAAGAAATGCTCCAGGAGGGACTAGGAACACTAAAAGGAATAACAGCAATGATTAAAATAGAGGAAAATGCAAGCCCAAAGTTTCTGAAGGCCAGACCAGTGCCTTATGCGATCAGACCAGCTGTTGAAGCAGAGCTGGAAGGGTTGGAACGTTCAGGAGTACTGTCCAAAGTGGACTGGAGTGAGTGGGCTACACCCATCATTCCTGTAATGAAGAGGTCGTTGAGTAATACGCCTGGGGAACCAAAGAAGGTCCGCATCTGTGGGGATTTTAAGGTGACAGTGAACCCAGTCCTTCACACGGTGCAATATCCGCTTCCATGAATTGAGGATATTTTCGCCTCGCTATCTGGAGGTAAACGCTTCACCAAAATTGATCTAGCCCAGGCGTACTTGCAAATGGAGGTAGAAGAAGCTTCGAAACATTACCTTACGATCAACACTCATAAAGGTCTCTATCAATACAACCGGCTGGTGTTTGGAGTAGCCTCGGCTCCGGCTATCTGGCAAAGGGCGATGGATCAGGTCCTGCAAGGGATTCCAGGGACCCAGTGTTATTTGGACGACATCTTGGTCACGGGCGAAAATGACGGTGATCACCTCGCCAACTTGGAGAAGGTGCTCACCAGATTAAAGGAGTATGGGCTACGAGCTAATCACCACAAGTGCGAGTTTTTCCAGAAACAGATCTCGTATTGTGGCCACGTCATCGATGAAGAGGGGTTACATAAGTCCCCTGACAAGATTGAGGCAGTAGTCAAGGCTCCAGCACTGCAAAATGTGTCACAACTGAGGTCGTTCCTCGGGCTGGTAAACTACGACCACAAGTTCTTACCAAATTTGTCTACGGTATTACACCCGCTGAACACCCTACTACAAACAGGGGTACCATGGAAGTGGGATGACGAACATAGACGAGCTTTCCAGAAGTGTAAAGGATTGATCACATCAAAAGAGGTGTTGGCCCATTTCAACCCAGCACTACCAATTCGTTTGGCATGTGATGCATCACCCTACGATATTGGAGCGGTGCTGTCGCACAAATTCCCAGACGGGTTGGCGAGGCCAGTAGCCTTTGCGTCTCGGTCACTAACCTCAGCCAAGCGCAACTACGCCCAGATTGACAGGGAGGCCCTCAGCCTAGTATGGGGAGTAAAAAAATTCAACCACTATCTGCATGGGCAGAAGTTCACCTTGCTGACTGACCACCAACCACTTGTCTCCATCTTTAATCCTAAGAAGGGCGTTCCAGTGATGACTGCACAGCGGTTACAAAGATGGCCCCTGTTTCTAGGGGCGAATCAATATGAAATAGAATATAAAGGCACGAAACAGCATGGGAACGCTGATGGGCTATCGCGCCTGCCACTGCCTACTGTGGAGGAAGCACCAGCAGTGGACCCTATCGAGATATTTTATTCGTCAATAATTGAACGATTGCCAGTAACGAACGCGGATATAGAGAAGGAGACCCGCAATGATCCGACGCTGTCACGGGTATATGATTTGACGGTGAGGGGATGGCCAACACATGGCGACTCACTGTTGCCAGCATTCTCATCCAGAAGAGAACAGCTGTCAGTATGCCAGGGGACAGTGGTGTGTGGATCCAGAGTGGTGATTCCACCCAAGTTAAGGGAGAGAGTGCTAAATGAGCGACATGAAGGTCATCTGGGGGGAGTGAAAATGAAAAGCCTTGCTAGGGCTTATGTGTGGTGGCCGGGAATCAATCAACAAATCGAAGACCTAACTAAGAGCTGCTTAGGATGCCAGAAGGTCCAAAATGCACCACCACATGCCCCTCTACACCCATGGGAGTGGCCCTCCTCTCCATGGCAACGGGTGCACATTGATTTCGCTGGTCCATTCATGGACTCAATGTTGTTAATAGCAGTGGATGCTCATTCAAAGTGGCCTGAGGTGAAAAAATGTCTTCAACCACTACAGAGAAAACTATTGCAGTCCTACGGACCATATTTGCCAGAAACGGATTGCCAGAGCAGATTTGCTCTGATAATGGACCACAGTTTTTGTCCGACGAGTTCCAAAAATTCATGAAAAGGAATGGGGTAAGGCATTACAAATCTGCCCCGTATCATCCAGCCACAAATGGATTGGCTGAGAGGTTCGTACAAACCTTTAAGAAGGCGATAAAGGCCATGTGCGACGATGAAATTCCACTACAGCATAAGATGGACAATTTCTTATTAGCCCACCGAAACGCGACACATGCAGTTACCAACCAGACCCCGGCCATGATGTTCTTTAACCGAAGGTTGAGATCTCGTCTGGACTTGCTCAGACCAAATGTGCGAAGAAATGTTGAGGACAAACAATTCCAGCACATCAATGAGAAGCCGACAAGGAGCTTCAATGTAGGGCAACCAGTCTTGGCCCGTGACTATCGAACAGAGAAGTGGCAACCCGGAACGATATGTACAAGGCAGGGGCCATTAATGTACACAGTGGATGTTGGGGAGAACATTGTGAGACGCCACGTCGATCAGATCTAAGCGTCACAGGAACGCGTCAACCCCATGTCTCGAGTACCTGGGGATGAACCCGACTTACCGGTAGCATCTACTTCAGACCCAGTAGCAGTGGAACCCGATGAACTACCCGATGAAAAGGGGTCAGAATCGCCTCTGCACCAAGAACAAGAACCTCTGGAAAGGCGCTATCCCGAAAGGGTCAGGAAGCCGCCCCAAAGACTGAATCTATAAATGGACTTTTGTTGTTTAATGTACATGTTGAAATGCTAATTGTTATTTGAATATTAGGGGTATTACTAATCTAAAAGGGGAGGAATTGTAGTGTATGTGCCTTTAAGTCAGAACTACTTTTACACCTGCTGTATACTGTAGTACCGGCAGTGACCACACCGGTATATAAGTTTTGCGCATGCCTCTGTACCCCCAGTCTAGAGACTACCCTCCTCCAGTAAAGACCTGTTATTTGTTAATGTACAGCATCCGTGTGATTATTTAATAATAGCATATCCACTGAACCACGGATCCAACAGAGGAGTGCCAATGGACGTCGCCGAATCCGACCATACGCTGCCAGGGTTTTCAGGCAGCACGTCTCCTACCTTACCATGTCGGAGGAGCAGTGTCTGCGAAGGCTCAGATTTGGTAAGGATGTTGTCACTGAGCTGTGCCACCTGCTTGCTGGGGATCTGCAGCCGCGGATATGGTGCAGGACCTCTCTGTCGGTGGCTGTGAAAGTCACTGTTGCGCTCAACTTTTACGCCAGCGGATCGTTTCTGGCAGCAGCTGGGGACATATCAAATATCTCTCAATTTGCAGTGCATTGCTGCCTCCAGCAAGTGACAGCTGCCCTCTACAAAAGGAGGCGCTAATTAATCACCTTCCCTGTGACCCTGGAGAAGCAGGGGGAGCGCGCACAGGGCTTCGCGGCTATTGCAGACTTCCCCATGGTGCAGGGGGCCATTGATTGCACACACGTGGCTTTGCGGGTGCCATTACAGAATCCGGAGGAGTTCCGTAACCGAAAGGGGTTCCACTCCCTTAATGTGCAGCTGGTCTGTGATCACCGGCAGATGAGCTTGGCGGTGAACGCACAATTCCCTGGAAGCAGCCATGACACGTTCATCCTGCGGCAGACCTCAGTGGCTGACCTTTTTGAAGCCCCGGCTCACCCACGAGGCTGGCTTCTGTGTGACAAGGGCTATCCTCTCTGCCCATGGCTCATGACCCCGCTCCGTTTGCCCAGCACCCCGGCAGAAGAGCATTACAACAACAGCCATCAGGCCACCATGAACATTGTGGAGCATACAATTGGTGTGCTGAAGCAGCGTTTCCGTTGTCTGGACCATTTGGGGGGCGCCCTACAGTACTCGCCAGAGCATGTGGCGCGCATTGTTGTTGTCTGCTGCATGCTCCACAACCTGGCCATTTGACGCACCCAGCCAATGCCAGCCGACCCTCAAGGTCCAGCAGAGCAGGCGGACGAGGAGGAGGAGGAGGAGCATGCGGGCGAGGAGGATCAGGAGGAGGAGGAGGAGGTGGAAGATGGGAGGGCTCCAGAAACTGGAAGGGCCGTTCGTCAGAGGTTCGTAAGGACTCGGTTCTAGGCCCCTCGGACGGAATGGTGGCTGTGATTCGAACAGCGCCCTCCGGTTCGTTGTAAGCCTATGAAGGCCTCGATGATTGTATATAGTGTACAGCTCGATTGTAAATACAAAGTTTTCTTTATTTTCAAACAAGTGCTTCCTTCCAGCATGACAACGTAATGGTAACAGAAATCATAACTAACAAACTAACAGTTTGACTAACTGTCTGGCAACCCGGCGAAACTAACCAAACCATAACAAACAAACACAGCAGGTGTGGACGGCCTTAAATCTGGAAAAAGAGACGTCTTAGCACCTCCCTCTACCGGTGACCCCTTGATGGAGACCGACTCCTCTTACGAGATCGGCCCCTTCCCTCCCTGCAGCTCCTCCGTAATTGGACCCCAGTGGCTGCGTCAAGGCTGGGGGACGCCTGCTGAGTGTCTGGAAGCGCTGAAGCCCCTGAGGGACGGCCTGGACGACCTCTGGGCTTGGAGGTCCCACAAGCAGGCTGCTCCAACTGGGCATGTCTGTTAGCAGTCTGCTGCACAGGTGGTGGCAGCTGCTCTGCTGACGTGCCAGCGGTGGCATCAGGACTGCTCACATGCAGTGAGAGGACACCTGCACTGTTGTCGGCCGACACACTGGCACTCTGACGGTGCCGCACCGGATCATACGCCACAATCGACTGCTCCACAGATTCATGGCCTGCTGTGGTGCTGCAAGGGCCTGGGGTGATCCTGCCTGATGCAGCTAGGGTGGCAGCAGAGAGTGTTCGCGTGGCCTCAATTTGCGTGTGGACGAGGCCAGCAAGTGACTGCGTGGCAGCAGTGAGGACCTGCGTGGCAGGTGCCAGTGCTTGGGAAAAGCCATGGACAGTCCTTTCCACTGCTTCGGACAAGGCCTGGACAGACCTTTCCACTGCCTCGGACAAGCCCTGGACAGACCTTTCCATTGCTGGGCCGAAGCCCTGGACAGACCTTTCCATTGCTGGGCCGAAGCCCTGGACAGTCCTTTCCATTGCTGCCCCAAAGTCCAGCACACTCTTTCCCAGTGTGTCGATCGACTCAGGCATCCTCCCCACTGCAGCCATCAGCTCAGTGTGCCTGAGCCAGGCCTGGGCGCTCATCTCGGCAAGGTTACACACCTCCTCTGCACTCTGTGCTGCAGTCATGGTGGCCTGCCTCGCCCTCCGGGGAGACGGCCCCCGAGCGTCCCTACCCCCCGCGCGTTGCTGCAGGCCGCTGGTTCCTGCAACTGGCTCCTCATCAGAGTCCCCCCCCCCTCTCCTCAAGGGAACTACTATCCCCAGTCTCCAGATGCGGTGGCTCCCCTGAGGCTGGCACGGATGGTCCGGCTTCCTCCTGGTCGTCGCCTCCGGAGGCACTGGCACTGGCAGCTTGAGGGGCCGGCTCCTGAGCTGGTGATGCAGCATCTGAAAGCAGGGAGGTTGAAGAGTGGCTTTAGCAAAAGGACAGTTTGGCAGCAAGGGATGCAACAGTGCGGCAATGCTATGACATGGCTCCACATTGAGAAAGCATGCTGGCGGGGGAAACAACTGGAAGGTGACAGCTGTAATAGTAGAGAACCTTACCATCGCTGTGGACAATGGGGTCGGCAGCTGCAGTGGTGACAGGACCACTCAGGCGTCCTCCCACAATCTAGTGGACTCTCTCCTCAAGATCCATCAGAGGCTCCAGTTGAGGACGGCCTCCTCTGGTGCGAAGCTGCTCTTTACGGTTTCTCGTCAGCTTGGCCTGCAGGGCAAAGGAAGGGAAGTGATGTTACATGATGCCCTGAGTTATCATCTCATGCCCCCCATGGTGGAACAGCCCTTACATGATGCCCTGAATTATGATCTCATGCCCCCCATGGTGGAACAGCCCTTACATGATGCCCTGGGTTATCATCTCATGCCCCCCATGGTGGAACAGCCCTTACATGATGCCCTGAGTCAAATGTGCATGTGTGTGACCAGAAAGGGCCATGGGTGCTTGCTGACAGATGGCCAGTGGGGCATAGCGCACCCTGTAGCCATAAAGTCAGGTGCTAATGGAGGGATGCATAAGTTTACATTAACTCCACTCACCCTCACGATCCGAGTGAGGTCGTTGAATTTCTTCCTGCACTGCACAGGGCTCCTGGTCGCCATGCTGCTGGAGTTGACCCTCTGAGAAACATCCCTCCAAGCTCGTCGGTAGTCCTTATGATTAGGCCTCCTGCCATTGTCGGGGTAGAGGACATCTCGTCGGTGCTCCACTGCGGCCACCAATTCCTCCAGAGACTCATTGGTGAAGCGCTCTGCTCTCTGCCTCACCCTCTCCATATGCTCCAAGTTTTTTGCGCCAGAGAAGGGCCTGCGCCGATTTGCAGGCCTACAAGGCGCAGACTGTGGATGCTGGAGCTGCCTGACCCACCCCTTTAAGAGCTGGCCGGCGCCTGGAAATCTCGTGGTCATGGGTAATTGAGAGCACCTGCGCTGCGGCTGGACGTCCCGATATTGGGTTGCACCGGCATGTTAGCGCCTTACGTGCCCCGTGTAACGCCTGAACTCGCGCCTCAATCACCTTTGGGGCGCTGCAACCCAATATCGCATGAGGTGTCGAGAAGTTGCTTCTGGCTATAAAATTTGCGCTCCGCCAATTCAAACCCCCCAAGTGGGGCTATACCCAATTTCTAGGCCTAAGGGTTGATTCTCCTTTCTGGGAGGGAGAATGCTGGTTGAGTGCCTGAAGGTGCAGTGTACCAGAGGAGCACTATGTCTGTGAGGAGAGCAGTGTGCTCAATTTTCCTGGCCTCCGGGGTGTTTGCATGGTTCGGGTGCACTCCTGGTACAGGCTGACCCTCCCTAGCAGGGCCTTACAATGAGATGCCTGCAGCTACACTCCTGGTCGCCAGCATCAGTGGCTGGAGAGCAGCAGCCAAAAGGTCCTGAGGCCCGAACATAGGAACAGGAGTAGGCCATTTAGCCACTCAAGCCTGTTCCGCCATTCAATAAGATCATGGCTGATCTGCGACCTAACTCTATATACCTGCCTTTGGTCCGTATCCTGATCTAGCATCAATTGCTGTTTGCGGAAAAAAGTTCCAAACTTCTACCACCCTTTGGGGGAGAAATTCGGTATCATCCCGTTTGGGGCGCAATTATCGTCCGGGCGCAAATTTTAGCACCTGGCGCTAATTATTGCCTCTGACTGCAAACTTGGCTTTTATCACTCTTGGAGGTGATTGGAGCGCTAAATCAGGCATTACACACCTCTCTTAAGGTGCAAAGGCCGAGGAGCGAGGCACTAATTCAGAGTGCAGGCGCAGCGCAGGTGATGTCAGTTAGCGATGGAACACAGACACACTGGCGCCGGCCAGTTCTTAAAGGGGAGGGTCGATCCTGCTCTCCAGCCACACCCTGCTCATTGGAGCCTTGAATCTCGGCCTGGAGAGACCTGTGCCTAAATTATCCAGCCAAGGACTATGGAGAGGGTGAGAGGACGAGCTCAGCGCTTCAGCGAGCAGGCCTTGGAGGCTCTGGTTGGCGCGGTGGAGCGCAGAAGATCTATGATCTACCCTGAGAGTGGCAGGAGGCCTTTGCCGCACGATTACAGAAGAGTGTGGAGGGAGATGGCTCAGCACGTCTCCACCAGGGGCATGGTGCCCAGGATTCATACTCAATATCGCAAAATGTTCAACAACCTCACTTGGGTCGTCAGGGTGAGTGGCTTTTTTTTCAAAACCTCTTCATCCCTCCATCTCAACCTCACTCTATGGCCAGAGGATCTTAAAACCCCAATGCCCGACACTCATCAAACACCATATAATGGGAAATAAGGAAATGGCAGATCAACTAAATGCATACTTTGGGTCAGTCTTTACGAAGGAAGACACAAAAAACCTCCCTGGGATATCGGGAAAAATAGGGACATTGGCAAAGGAGGAACTGACGCAAATCAATATCTCTAAGGATATGGTGTTAAGGAAGCTAAAGGGATTGAAGGTGGACAAATCCCCAGGGCCTGATAACATGCATCCTAGGGTACTGAAGGAGGTGGCCCTAGAGATAGCGGATGCACTAAGGATGATTTTTCAGAATTCATTAGACTCGGGAACAGTGCCGATGGATTGGAGGGTAGCTAACGTTACCCCACTATTCAAAAAGGGGGGTAGGGAAAAAGCAGGTAATTACAGACCTGTAAGCCTTACATCAGTTGTGGGCAAAATGCTGGAGTCCATCATTAAGGATGAAATAGCGGAGCACTTAGCAAATGGGGACAGGATAGGACAGAGTCAACATGGATTTACAAAGGGTAAATCGTGCTTGACTAATCTATTGGAATTTTTTGAGGGAGTAACTGGTAGAATAGATGGGGGAGAGCCAGTAGATGTGGTGTACCTGGACTTCCAAAAGGCCTTCGATAAGGTCCCACATAAAAGATTAGCATGGAAAATTGAGGCTCATGGGATAAAGGGGAAAGTTTTGGCGTGGATAGGGAACTGGCTGTCAGATAGAAAACAGAGAGTTGGAATAAACGGCTCATTTTCTGAATGGCAGGCAGTAACAAGTGGGGTACCACAGGGATCTGTCCTGGGCCCCCAGCTGTTCACAATTTACATTAATGACCTGGATCAGGGAGTCGGATGCAGCATTTCCAAATTTGCAGACGACACTAAACTAGGAGGGGGGGTGGGCTCAGAGGAAGAGACCAGGAAGCTCCAGAGCGATTTGGACAGACTGGGCGATTGGGCGGATAAATGGCAGATGCACTATAATGTGGACAAGTGCGAAGTTATCCACCTTGGGTGCAGGAACGGGAGGGCAAATTATTATTTAAATGGCAATAGATTGGGAGAGGGGGAAGTACAGAGAGACCTGGGTGTTCTTGTACACCAGTCACTGAAGGCGAGCATGCAGGTGCAACAGGCGGTCAAGAAGGCAAACGGTATGCTGGCCTTCATAGCAAAAGGGTTAGAATACAGGAACAGGGATACCTTGCTGCAGCTGTACAGGGCACTGGTGAGACCACACCTCGAGTACTGTGTACAGTTTTGGTCGCCTCATCTGAGGAAGGATGTTCTTGCCATGGAGGGGGTGCAGCGGCGATTCACCAGGCTGATACCAGGAATGGCGGGAATGACCTATGAGGAGAGACTATGTAGTTTAGGGATGTACACACTGGAGTTTAGAAGATTGAGAGGGGACCTCATAGAAGTGTATAAAATTCTGACAGGTCTAGACAGACTGGATGCAGAAGGAATGTTTCCCTTGGCGGGTGAGAACAGAACTAGAGGACATAATTTAAGGATAAGGGCTAAACCATTTAGGACAGAGATGAGGGGGAATTTCTTCACTCAGAGAGTGGTGAACCTGTGGAACTCATTGCCACAGAGGGCAGTGTACGCCAGCTCATTAAATATATTTAAGAGGGAATTAGATATATTTCTACGGGCAAAAGGGGTTAAGGGTTACGGAGAGAAGGCGGGGACGGGATACTGAATTAAAGGATCAGCCATGATCTCATCGAATGGCGGAGCAGGCACGAAGGGCCGAATGGCCTACTCCTGCTCCTATCTTCTATGTATCTATGTATCTATGTACCTATGCCCCTCTCATAAAATGTAAGAAATCACACAACACCAGGTTATAGTCCAACAGCTTTATTTGAAATCACAAGCTTTCGGAGCGCTGCTCCTTCTTCAGGTGAAGTGGAGAAATGCATAAAGACACAGCTTATATAGCCAGAGAATCATATCAGATGTTTACAGGTAACCTTTCCAACTGTCATTTATCACACCTCGGCAGAGAGATAATCACAGCAGTCAAAGGTGTGAATGGTGTCCAAACAGGTCAGTCAGGGAAACATTACATCAAAGAACAATGAGGTGGGGTCACAAGGGGTCAAATATTGCAGATGCTGGGGTCTGTATGAAAAACAAAAAAACAGACAAAAAACATTTTTTTTGGCTGGAAATCACAGCAGGTCCGGCCGCATCTGTGTAGAGAGAACAAGCCAATGTCGACTCGAGTCTGGATGACCCTGCGTCAGGTGGGGTTACATGTAGCGTGACATGAACCCAAGATCTCGGTTGAGGCCGTCCTCATGGGTGCGGAACTTGGCTATCAGTTTCTGCTCGGCGATTTTGCGTTGTCGTGTGTCTCGAAGGCCGCCTTGGAGAATGCTTACCCGAAGATCGGAGGCTGAATGTCCTTGACTGCTGAAGTGTTCCCCGACTGGGAGGGAACACTCCTGCCTGGTGATTGTTGCGCGGTGTCCGTTCATCCGTTGTCGCAGTGTCTGCATGGTCTCGCCGATGTACCATGCTCCGGGGCATCCTTTCCTGCAACGTATGAGGTAGACAACGTTGGCCGAGTCACATGAGTATGTACCATGTACCTGGTGGGTGGTGTCCTCACGTGTGATGATGGTATCTGTGTTGATGATCTGGCATGTCTTGCAGAGGTTGCTGTGGCAGGGTTGTGTGGTGTCGTGGTCGCTGTTCTCCTGAAAGCTGGGTAATTTGCTGCGAACGATGGTCTGTTTGAGGTTAGGCGGCTGTTTGAAAGCGAGTAGTGGAGGCGTGGGGATGGCCTTAGCGAGGTGTTCGTCGTCATCGATGACATGTTGAAGGCTGCGAAGAACATGGCGTAGTTTCTCCGCTCCGGGGAAGTACTGGACGACGAAGGGTACTCTGTTGGTTGTGTCCCGTGTTTGTCTTCTGAGGAGGTCTATGCGATTTTTCGCTGTGGCCCGTCAGGAGAATGAGGCTCTGGGAATTCTTCCACAAATCCCAAGATGTCAGCAGCGAACCCAATGAGACAATCAATGATCCGGAACAGCAGACAGAGGGATCCGCAGTGCAGCAACCGAAGAAGAAAGAGTCAAATTGGACCCCTCCGGAGGGTTGCTGCCCTAAGCTTGACATGTATGCTCAAGCTGTCAGGAGATGCATCAACGCCAGGTTCATCAGCCGCACTCACAAGACAGTCCAGAATGTCACCCGAGCACAACGCAACGCCATCCACGCTCTCAAGACCAACCGCAACATCGTCATCAAACCAGTAGACAAAGGAGGTGCCATCGTCATACAGAACAGAACGGACTATTGCAAAGAAGTATACCGACAACTGGACAACCAGGAACACTACAGACAGTTACCCGCAGATCCGACCAAAGAACACACCCGCCAACTCAACAGACTGATCAAAACCTTCGATCCAGACCTTCAAAGCATCCTACATGCTCTCATCCCACGCACTCCCCGCGTGGGAGACTTCTACTGCCTCCCAAAGATACACAAAGCCAACACACCTGGACGTCCTATCGCATCAGGCAACGGAACCCTGTGTGAGAACCTCTCTGGATATGTCGAGGGCATCCTGAAACCCATCGTACAGGGAACCCCCAGCTTCTGTCGCGACACTACAGACTTCTTACAGAAACTCAGCACCCACGGACCAGTTGAACCAGGAACACTCCTCGCCACGATGGACGTCTCGGCACTCTACACCAGTATCCCCCACGATGACGGCATCGCTGCGACAGCCTCAGTACTCAACACCAACAACAGCCAATCTCCAGACGCCATCCTACAACTCATCCGCTTCATCCTTGACCACAATGTCTTCACCTTCGACAACCAGTTCTTTACCCAAACACACGGAACAGCCATGGGGACCAAATTCGCACCCCAATATGCAAACATCTTCATGCACAAGTTCGAGCAAGACTTCTTCGCTGCACAGGATCTCCAACCAACGCTATACACCAGATACATCGACGACATTTTCTTCCTATGGACCCACGGCGAAGAATCACTGAAAAGACTACACGATAACATCAACAAGTTCCATCCCACCATCAAACTCACCATGGACTACTCCTCAGAATCGGTCTCATTCCTGGACACACGAATCTCCATCAAAGACGGACACCTCAGCACTTCACTCTACCGCAAGCCCACGGACAACCTCACGATGCTTCACTTCTCCAGCTTCCACCCTAACCACGTTAAAGAAGCCATCCCCTATGGACAAGCCCTGCGAATACACAGGATCTGCTCAGACGAGGAGGAACGCGATGGACACCTACAGACACTGAAAGACGCCCTTGTAAGAACGGGATATGACGCTCGACTCGTCGATCGACAGTTCCGACGGGCCACAGCGAAAAATCGCATAGACCTCCTCAGAAGACAAACACGGGGCACAACCAACAGAGTACCCTTCGTCGTCCAGTACTTCCCCGGAGCGGAGAAACTACGCCATGTTCTTCGCAGCCTTCAACATGTCATTGATGACGACGAACACCTCACTAAGGCCATCCCCACGCCTCCACTACTCGCTTTCAAACAGCCGCCTAACCTCAAACAGACCATCGTTCGCAGCAAATTACCCAGCTTTCAGGAGAACAGCGACCACGACACCACACAACCCTGCCACAGCAACCTCTGCAAGACATGCCAGATCATCAACACAGATACCATCATCACACGTGAGGACACCACCCACCAGGTACATGGTACATACTCATGTGACTCGGCCAACGTTGTCTACCTCACACGTTGCAGGAAAGGATGCCCATGCAGACACTGCGACAACGGATGAACGGACACCGCATAACAATCACCAGGCAGGAGTGTTCCCTCCCAGTCGGGGAACACTTCAGCAGTCAAGGACATTCAGCCTCCGATCTTCGGGTAAGCATTCTCCAAGGCGGCCTTCGAGACACACGACAACGCAAAATCGCCGAGCAGAAACTGATAGCCAAGTTCCGCACCCATGAGGACGGCCTCAACCGAGATCTTGGGTTCATGTCACGCTACATGTAACCCCACCTGATGCAGGGTCATCCAGACTCTAGTCGACATTGGCTTGTTCTCTCTACACAGATGCGGCCGGACCTGCTGTGATTTCCAGCCAAAAAAAATGTTTTTTGTCTGTTTTTTTGTTTTTCATACAGACCCCAGCATCTGCAATATTTGACCCCTTGTGACCCCACCTCATTGTTCTTTGATGTAATGTTTCCCTGACTGACCTGTTTGGACACCATTCACACCTTTGACTGCTGTGATTATCTCTCTGCCGAGGTGTGATAAATGGCAGTTGGAAAGGTTACCTGTAAACATCTGACATGATTCTCTGACTATATAAGCTGTGTCTTTATGCATTTCTCCACTTCACCTGAAGAAGGAGCAGCGCTCCGAAAGCTTGTGATTTCAAGTAAAGCTGTTGGACTATAACCTGGTGTTGTGTGACTTCTTACATTTGTCCACCCCAGTCCAACTCCGGCATCTCCACACCTCTCATAAAACACACACGCACATTCCACGCCTTGAATACAGTAAGGGCTATTCAACTATGGGAGGCACATCAGGCAAGAGCATGGCTGCATAGAGTAAGGGCTATTCAGCTATGGGAGGCACATCAGGCAAGACCATGGTTGTATATTTACTCAGACGCCGTCCTTTTTCTTGCAGGCCAAGCTATCTCATAACAGGAGACAGCAGCTACGGATGGGTGGAGGGCGGCCTCAGCTGCAACCCCTCAGTGATCTTGAGGCAAGCCAGGTGATCGGTCCCGTCGCCCCTGGAGAGGCCGATCCCGTACGAGACAGCAATGGTAAGGTCATCAGCTTTCTCTCCTCTCTCATTCCACTTGTCCCTCACAACACCAGCCTTTGACACTTTCAATCCAACTTACTAAATCACTCCACTTCTTCCTCCTTTACTGCCCCCCTGTCCTCACACTAAAGCCACTCTTGTACCTCCCTGCTTTCAGATGGTGATTCGCCAGCTGAGGAGATGGGCCCTCAAGCTGCCAGTGGGAGCGAAGCTTCAGGTGAGGAGGAAAAGGAAGCCGGAGCCTCAGTGCCACCCTCTCCCGAGGAAGCCCATGCCCACATCTTCCCTGGAGGGGAGCAGGGGGAAGGTTCTGATGAGGGTGAAGCTCCAGGACCCAGTGGGCTGCAGCAATGCGATGTGGCTAGGGAAGCTCGGGGGCCTTCTCCCCAGAGGGAGAGTAGGCCAGCGAGTCCTGCTGCACTGGACTCAGAGGAGGAGCGGCGCAGGCAGGTAGTGCAGGAGTCCCCCGTGGTCATCCCCCTCTCAAACAGATATACCGCTTTGGATATTGTTGAGGGGGATGGCTTAACAGAGGAAAGCAGCAGCAGCCAACTTCCTGGCACTGTGGGTGGTTCTGCTGCACAGAACGGGAGAAAAGAGTGGGAGAGCTATAGTGATAGGGGATTCTATTGTAAGGGGAATAGACAGGTGTTTCTGCAGCCACAAACAAGACTCCAGGATGGTGTGTTGCCTCCCTGGTGCAAGGGTCAAGGATGTCTCAGAGCGGCTGCAGAACATTTTGGAAGGGGAGGGCGAACAGCCAGTTGTCATGGTACATATAGGTACCAACGATATAGGTAAAAAACGGGATGAGGTCCTAAAAGCTGAATATAGGGAGTTAGGAGGTAAATTAAAAAATAGGACCTCAAAGGTAGTAATCTCAGGATTGCTACCAGTGCCACGTGCTAGTCAGAGTAGAAATAAAAGGATATTTCAGATGAATACGTGGCTAGAGGAATGGTGCAAGGGGGAGGGATTCAAATTCCTGGGACATTGGAACCGGTTCTGGGGGAGGTGGGACCAGTACAAACCAGACGGTTTGCACCTGGGCAGGACCGGGACCGATGTTCTAGGGGGAGTGTTTGCTAGTGCTGTGGGGGAGGGTTTAAACTAAAATGGCAGGGGGTTGGGAACCTGAACAGGGAGACAGAGGAAAGTGAAACAAGGATAGAAGCAAAAGACAGGAAGGAGAAAAACAAAGGTGGCAGTCAGAGAAATCAAGGCCTAGAAATTCAGTTGGGCGCGCCAGCCGTTAGCGCCTTAGGAGGAGTAGATCTCGAGCGCTAAGCGCTTAGCGCCCGGGTGCAGCGCGATCTGTGCCTCGCCCCAACTTCAGTACACATTTAGCGCCGGCGCAAAGTCTTAGCGCGCGCCCTGCTGCGCGCGCAGATCATGACGTCATTTACTAGTGCAACGCCCTTTGTGCGCCCCGAACCGGAACTTCACTCACGCCGGCCCATTGTGCGCCGGGCGGCCCTAACGACTGTGAAGTGGAACGGTACACAGCCGAGGCGGGCCGCGGGGAGCGCTAATTAAAGGGCACTTACCCTGCACTATAAAGGCCAGCCATTTTGCAGCATTCACTCTTGTGCAACGGTTTTTTGGAGAGAGACCAAGGAGGAGAGCTTACTGGTTTGGACCAACACTAGGACAGGTATTTTTGGCTCAGGCCAGAGCTTAGCAATTATCTTTGCCTTCATTGAGAGCTCAGTGTTTGCCAGCATATAATGGGGGCTGCATTGGGTGCCAACGCTGACTTTCAGCCTTATGCCAGAAGGGTTTACAGACGCCGTGAGAGAGTGGCAGCCCTGGCTAGACGCAGAGGTGGCAACAGGCGTCACCAACTGAGGCCTTACCCACCCAGGGTATACCACCAGCAGTCCCCCTATCTGACCATGTCTGCCGCGATGTGTGTTAGGAGGCTGCGATTCAGAAGGGAGGTGGTTGCAGACATCTGCCAGCTGCTTCACAGAGATCTGCAGCCACAGCTGATGCGCAGGACGTATCTGTCGGTGGCAGTGAAGGTGACGGTGGCTCTCAACTTCTATGCCACCGGCTCCTTCCAATCCGCTGCTGGGGACATCGCTAACATCTCCCAGTTCGCCGTGCATTGCTGCATCCACCAGGTGACCGAAGCCCTTTTCAGAAGGAGACATCAATTCATCTCCTTCCCCATGACCCTGGACAAGCAGCAGCAGCGTGCAGTGGGATTTGCAAGAATAGCGGGCTTCCCCATGGTGCAGGGCGCCATTGACTGCACGCATGTGGCTTTGCGGGCACCTCTGGAGCATGCCGAGGATTACCGCAACCAGAAGGGCTACCATTCCCTCAACGTACAGCTGGTGTGTGACCACAGGCAGCGCATCCTAGCTGTCAATGCCCGCTTTCCAGGCAGCAGCCACGATGCCTTTATCCTGCGACAGACAACTGTGGCTGACATGTTCCAGGCACAGCCTCACCCAAGAGGATGGCTTATCGGGGACAAAGGCTATCCTTTGTGTACCTGGCTCATGACCCCGCTCCGCGCGCCCACGACCCCTGCTGAAGAGGCATACAATGAGAGCCATCAAGCGACTAGGAACATCATAGAACAAACAATCGGCGTCCTCAAGCAACGGTTCCGCTGTCTCGATCGCTCCGGGGGAGCCCTCCAGTATTCGAAGGAGCGAGTCTCCCAATTCGTCGTCGTTTGCTGCATGCTGCACAACCTGGCTATCCGCAGGACTCAGGCACTGCCACCTCACGTTGGACCACCACCTCAGGAGGAGGAGCAGGAGGAGCATGAGGAGGAGGAGGACGAGGAGTACCAGCCCAGGAGAGAGGCACAAGGTCCAAGGGCCGCCCGTCGGCGGCTTATTGAACGTCACTTCTAGGCCCCCTGTCAGGGAATGGCTTGTGCCAATGAAAGAACATGATTGCAGCCGCTCCGCAAGCCCTCAGCCGGTTAAGGCAACAAACACTTTAAAGATCAAACATGGACAATGTTAATAAATAAAATGCTTTATTGTACAAACTCAGTGCCCTTCCCACATGAAAACCAAAAACAGACGAAACCCCCAAAAAACACTCAAACACATTACTCGCTCCCACAACCTGGAGAGGATTAACAAAACAGTGCAACTAAAATGGCCGTCATCCTCGGCCTTCGTAAAAAACAAACATCACATCCTCGGCCTTCAAAAAACAAACATCCAATTCTCAGCCTTCAAAAAACAAACATCCAATTCTCGGCCTCAAAAAACAAACATCCAATTCTCGGCCTCAAAAAACAAACACAACTGGCCACACATTCGACTTTTTGGCCCGCTAGGGCGATGCCTTGGCCATCTTTGTGTGACCCCTGCCCGCCCTGCTGCTCCTCCTCAAAGTAAGGCCATTGGCTGCTGCAAGGCTGGGGGCAGGCTCCAGAGGGGCACATGTCGTGACGGCAGATGCCCTTGGGGGTCGGCCTAGTCGAGGTCTGGCCGTCGAGCGGGCGGCTGTTGAATGCTGCAGCTGTGGCTGGCCAGCATCAGTCGCTGCAGCAGCTCCTGGCAGCTCCACTGGGGGAGTGGCAGTGGCGGCTGGAGGAAAGGGGGCAAGCTGGCGGATGGCAGGCTCTCGCTGGTCGCCTGAGACACTGGCACTCGCCCGGGCCAGCACTGCAGCATGCGCACCAATCTGCCGAGGGACAGACCGCTGTGCTGCTGCAGCGCGCCGGGTGCCCTGGTGATGCCTGGCTGACACAGCGAGTGTGGCAGCAGTGAGTGCCCGTGTTGACCTGTTCAGTGACCTCATCAGAGCACCCAGTGACTGCACGGCACCACTGATCAGCTGCCCACTCGCTGCCTGAGCTGCCCCGAATGCCGTCCGACTCGCTGCCTGCTCTGCCCCGAATTCCGCCAAACTGATGGCCTGTGAGGCCCCGATGTTGGTCACACTCCGAGAGAGGGACTCGATGGCCTCAGGCAACCGTGCCACTACCCCCATGAGCTCCGTGTGCCAGCGCTCCGAGTCCGCGGACAAGTCCTCGAGGCGTTCCATCTCCTCGGCGAAGACCATCTCCGGACTGGAGGCCGGACTCTCCCTCTGGGGAGAAGGCCGCCGAGCTGGCCGACCCTTCCTGCATTGCTGGACGCCGCTGGGCCCAGCAATTGGACTCCCCTCTGACCCTTCCCCCCTCTGGGGTGAAGGCCGCCGAGCCGGCCGACCCTTCCTGCGTTGCTGGACGCCGCTGGGCCCAGCAATTGGACTCCCCTCCGACCCTTCCCCCCTCTGGGGAGAAGGCCACTGAGCTTCCACCCCCTCCCGCGTTTCTGCAGGCCGCAGGTCCCATGAGCTCCCCTCCCCTCCGACACTTCCGCCACGCTCCCCTCCAGGGAAGACGTGTCCCCTACATTCGCATGGGTTGCCGCGGCTGAGGGTTCCCCTGATGGGCCGCCTTCCTCTTGCTCCTCCTCCTCCTCCTCTTCTGAGGGGCTGTCACTGGCAAGTTCAGGGACCTCCTCCTCACCATCTGAAAGCAGGAAGGCACAAGAGTAGCTTTAGAGTGAGGAGAGGGCGTCAGCGAGGGATGCATGAGTGGTGGCATTCAGCGCATTGGTCGGACAGTGGCAAAGGATGTAGATCTGATGCGCAAGTGGGACGAGAGAGGTCCAAAAGGTGATGTCCTTACCATTGGTGCCCAGAACAGGGTCGGCATCTCCACATGCAACGGGGCCAATCACCCGGCCACCCATGATGCACTCCACGCGATGTTGCAGCTCGGTGAGCGGCTGGATCTGGGGTCGGCCTCCCCCGGTCGCAGTCCGGCTCTTCCTATTATTGGCCAGCTTGGCCTGCAAGAGAAAGGACGGCCTCTAAGTACAGTGTGTCGCCCTGATCCTCTGTGCACTGCCTCCCATGGTGGAATAGCCTGGCCAGTGTGTCGCCCTGATCTTGTGTGCACTGCCTCCCATGGTGGAATAGCCTGGCCAGTGTGTCACCCTGATCTTGTGTGCACTGCCTCCCATGGTGGAATAGCCTGGCCAGTGTGTCGCCCTGATCTTGTGTGCACTGCCTCCCATGGTGGAATAGCTTGGCCAGTGTGTTAAGTGCAGAATGTGCAATTGATGTTCATGCCTGTCCCATAGCTGCTGGATGAGGGCTGGCCATTAGGGCTTTCAGGTCCCTTTGCCCATAATGTGAGGTGCACATGCAAGGATGAGGAGGACACTGGAAAGGGTACTCACCCTGACAATCCGAGTGAGGTCATTAAACTTTTTGCGGCATTGGACACCGGTCCTGGGGACCTCGCTGTTGGCTGACACCTTGCTGGCGACATGCCTCCAGGCTCTCCAGTAGACGCGGACCGGCGCCTTCCTGCCATTGTCCGGGTACAAAATATGGCGCCTCTTCTCCACACCACCAACCAGCACACTCAGATCAAGCCCTGAGAAGCGCTGCGCTCATTCACGGGCCTTCTGCATGGCTTCAGGCGCTATTTGGGTCCAGCAGCAGTGTTCAGTCCTAGCTGGAGGGCTCCACTATCCAGGGCGTGGCGTCAGACCAAGTCAACCCTTCCCCCTTAAGAGCTGGCCGGCGCCAGGGTGTCTGCTGTCAATCACGAGATGGCCGCACCTGCGCTGCGCCCGGCCTGGGCGCTCTCGCTCAGCACCTCCGGCTTAGCGCCTAAAGAGAGGCGTGCAGCGCCAGTTTTAGTGCTCGAGCAAACTCTTAGGGCGAAGCTAATGAATATCAGAGAAGTGGCCTCGATTTTGCGCCGGGCGCAAACTTTAGCGGCCGCCCGACTTTACCACCCCAAAAGTGGCTACAATGAATTTCTAGGCCCAAGGGTTTAAATCAATCATGGCCACCGTAAGTAATAATTCTAAAAGGTCTAAGAGTGTTAAAAAAACAAGCCTGAAGGCTTTGTGTCTTAATGCGAGGAGCAGTCATAATAAGGTGGATGAATTAGCTGAACAAATAGAGGTAAACGAATATGATATGATTGGGATTACGGAAACATGGCTCCAGGGTGACCAAGGCTGGGAACTCAACATCCAGGGGTATTCAATATTCAGGAAAGATAGGCAAAAAGGAAAAGGAGGTGGGGTAGCATTGCTGGTTAAAGAGGGGATTACACAATTGTAAGGAAGGATATTAGCTCTGATGATGTGGAATCTGTATGGGTGGAACTGAGAAATACCAAGGGGCAGAAAACATTAGTGGGAGTGGTATATAGACCCCCAAACAGTAATGCGGAGGTTGGGGATGGCATTAAAAGGGAAATTAGAGAAGCGTGCAATAAGGGCACAGCAGTTATCATGGGTGACTTTAATCTACATATAGATTGGGCTAACCAAATTAGTAACAATACTGTGGAGGAGGAATTCCTGGAGTGTATACGGGATGGTTTCCTGGACCAATATGTCGAGGAACCAACTAGAGATCAGGCCATCTTAGACTGGGTATTATGTAATGAGAAAGGATTAATTAGCAATCTTGTTGTGCGAGGCCCCTTGGGTCGGAGCGATCATAATATGATAGAATGCTTCATTAAGATGGAGAGTGAAGTAGTTGACTCAGAGACTAGGGTCCTGAATTTAAATAAAGGAAACTACGATGGTATGAGGCGTGAGTTGGTTAGGATTGATTGGGGAATGTCACTCAAAGGGTTGACGGTGGATAGGCAATGGCAAACATTCAAAGATTGCATGGATGAACTATAGAATTTGTTCATCCCAGTTTGGCATAAAAATAAAACAAAAAAGGTAACTCAACCGTGGTTAACAAGGGAAATTAGGGATAGCATAAGATCCAAGGAGAGGACATATAAATTGGCCAAAAGAAGCAGTAAAGCTGAGGATTGGGAACGGTTTAAGATTCAGCAAAGGAGGACAAAAGGATTAATTAAGAGGGGGAAAATAGAGTATGAGATCAAGCTTGCGGGGAACATAAAAACTGACTGTAAAAGCTTTTATAGATATGTGAAGAGAAAAAGATTGGTGAAGTCAAGCGTAGGCTCCCTTGCAGTCAGAATCAGGGGAATTTATAACGGAGAACAAAGAAAGGCAGACCAATTAAATACATACTTTGGTTCTGTCTTCACAAAGGAGGACACAAATAACCTCCCAGAGATGTCGGGGAACATAGGGTCTAATGAGAGGGAGGAACTGAATGAAATCAGTATTTGTAGGGAAATGGTGTTAGGGAAATTGACGGGATTGAAGGCCGATAAATCCCCAGGGCCTGATAATCTACATCCTAGGGTACTTAAGGAAATGGCCCTAGAAATAGTAGATGCATTGCTGGTCATCTTCCAAAATTCGATAGACTCTGGAACAGTACCCATGGATTGGAGGGTAACTAATGTTACTCCACTATTCAAAAAAGGTGGTAGAGAGAAAGCGAGGAATTACAGACCGGTAAGCCTGACATCGGTAGTGGGGAAAATGCTAGAGTCCATTATAAAAGATGTAATAGCAGAGCACTTGGAAAACAGTGACAGGATCGGACAAAGTCAACATGGATTTACAAAAGGTAAATCATGCTTGACATTCTACTGGAATTTTTTGAGGATGTAACTGGTAAAATAGATAAGGGAGAACCAGTGGATGTGGTGTAATTGGACTTTCAGAAGGCTTTCGATAAGGTCCCGCATAAGAGATTAGCGTGTAAAGTTAAGGCACATGGGATTGGGGGCAAGGTATTGACTTGGATAGAGAACTGGTTGGCAGACAGAAAGCAAAGAGCTGGAATAAACGGGTCTTTTTCCGAGTGGCAGGCAGTGACTAGTGGCATACTGCAGGGATCAGTCCTAGGACCCCAGCTATTCACAATATATATTAATGATCTAGACGAGGGAACTAGATGTAATATCTCCAAGTTTGCAGACGATACAAAGCTGGGTGGGCGTGTGTGCTGTGAGGAGGATGCCGAGAAACTCCAGTATGATTTGGACAGGTTGGGTGATTGGGCAGAAGCATGGCAGATGCAATATAATGTGGATAAATGCGAGGTTATCCACTTTGGTGTCAAAAACAGGAAGGCAGATTGTTATCTGAATGGCAATAGATTGGGAGACGGGGAAGTGCAACGAGACCTGGGTGTCCTTGTGCACCAGTCGCTGAATGTAAGCATGCAGGTGCAGCAGGCGGTTAAGGAGGCAAATGGTATGTTGGCCTTCGTAGCGAGAGGGTTCGAGTACAGGAACAAGGATGTCTTGCTGCAGTTGTACAGGGCCTTGGTGAGACCACATCTTGAGTATTGTGTGCAGTTTTGGTCGCCTTATCTGAGGAAAAATGTTCTTGCCATGGAGGGAGTGCAGCGAAGATTCAACAGGCTGATACCTGGGATGGTAGGAATGACGTATGAAGAGAGATTGGGTCAATTGGGCTTATACTCGCTGGAGTTTAGAAGAATGAGAGGGGATCTCATTGAAACTTATAAAATTCTAACAGGACTAGACAGACTAGATGCAGGAAGGGTGTTCCCGATGGCCAGGGAGTCCAGAACCAGGGGTCACAGTCTAAGGATAAGGGGTAAGCCATTTAGGACAGAGATGAGGAGGAATTTCTTCACCCAGGGAGTGGTGAACCTGTGGAATTCTCTACCACAGAAGGCAGTAGAGGCCAATTCTTTAAATACAATATTCAAGAAGGAGTTAGATATATTTCTTAAGGCTAAAGGGATATGGAGAGTAGGCAGGGATAGGGTACTGAATTTGGATGATAAGCCATGATCTCATTGAATGGCGGAGCGAGCTCGAGGGGCTGGATGGCCTACTCCTGCTCCTATCTTCTATGTTTCTATGTTTCTATGGCTCATCGCTGAAATGAACACCCAGGCGGTGGACATGCACACTTATCTCATGGGTGTAGTGGGATGGGTGCCCAAAAGCATTGATGCATTGGCAAGGAGTGTGGAACACTTCGCTGTAGCACAGACGGATGCCACGCAAATGCTTAGTGCTGAAATTCAGTCACTGGCTGCCGTGATCCAATCTCAGACTGGTCTCATGCAGTCTCAGATCGAGGCCACGCAAGCAGTGACTGCTGCCATCATCGCTGGTTCAGACACACTTCCCCGGGGCTCTCACTGCGCCACAGCAGGCCAGGAATCTGTGCTCCATCAGATTGCTCCGGATGCTGAGGTGCCGCCCCGTGGGAGTGCCAGTGTGTTGGTCGAGCAGGGAGGTGCTGTCCTCTCTCAAGATGACAGCATTCCTGCTGCCACCACTGTCACTTCCCCATTGCACTTGCCACCGCCTGTAGCCCAGACTGCTGCCACCCATGCAGAGTTGGTGCAGTCTGCAGCCGGGCCCTCCAGGCCCAGAGCTAGTCGAGGCCGTCCTTCAAGGGCATCTGCAGTCTCAGGTTCTGACATTCAGCAGCCTTCCACCAGCCTTGCTGCAGCCACTGGGGCCCCATTACGGAGGAACAGTAGGGTGGGAAGGGGGGAAGTGCGCAAGGGAAGGAGATCACCCTCCAAGTGCAAAAATTACGAGGTCTGACGAAATGTTGGGAATGTTTTTATTAAAGACCGAGGTTCATGTTCAAACTTTTGTTTAGTGTTTTGGCCATTATCTCCGGGTTGTGAGAACCAGTTATGTTAAATGTAATGATTTTTTGTGTTTGTTTCTATTCGTTTGTCATGAAGAAATGACACACACAGAGTTTGTAAAATAAAAAAGTTTTTATATTCAAAATGTACCTGTTTGGCCTTTGGAATTATTGCTGCCTTGGCCGGCTTTGGGGTTGTGGGTTGCTTTCCATCATGTTGTTCTCCATGCCAGAAGCCATTTCCTGAATAGGGGTCTAGAAGCGGCTTGTTATCAGTCGTTGACGGATGGCCCTTGCAGTTTTAACATTGTGGGCCTCCCTCTTGCCTTGGTGCTGCTGCTGATCATCCTCCTCCTCTTCCTCCTCCTCTTCCTGCTCCTCCGGTGGTGCACCAAGGCCTGGTGGCATTGGCTGGGTCCTGAGGATTGCCAGGTTATGAAGAATGCAGCACACAACTATGAAGAGGGTGACTCACTCAGGCGGAACCGTTGCTTGAGCACGCCGAGCGTCTGCTCAATGATGTTCCTGGTGGCGAGGTGGCTCTCATTGTACCGCATCTCAGCCGGGGTGTTGGGGTTACGGAGCGGTGTCATCAGCCAGGTGCAGAGTGGATAACCCTTGTCCTCGAGGAGCCAACCACTTGGCTGATGCGGTGCCTGGAAAAGGTTTGGTACACCAGTCTAGCGCAGGATGAAAGCATCGTGGCTGCTGCCAGGATAGCGGACATTGACAGCGAGTATCAGCTGTCTGTGGTGATGTGCCTCAATAATTCCGAGACTCGATGTTAGCGAAACAAAACAAGGCTTTTATTAACTTAGAAGGTAACACACAGTGGAGAGAGGTATCTTCCATCCGGAGGTCTGCAGTACTGGATATGAGGCAGGCTGAGCTTGCTTACATAGGGGCCAGGTATGGGCGGAGCCCTACACACAATACATTACAATATACAATACAATGGTGAGGAAACGGAACTGAGGTAAGGGAAATGAAACTGAAACCAACCACAGTCACAGGCAGTGATGAATGGAATATTTCATCACATGTGGTCACAGACCAACTGGATGTTTAAGGAGTGGAACCCCTTGCGGTTTCGAAAAACCTCTGCGTTCTCATGCGGTGCCCGCAATGCCACATGCATGCAGTTAATGATGCCCTGCACCATTGGGTAGCCCGCTATCCTCGCAAAGCCCAACATGTGTTCATGTTGTTTGGCCCGGGTCATCGGGAAAACGTTCCAGTCTCCCTGTTGTTGCTTGTAGCAGGCGGAAAGGAGGGGGGGCGCCACTCAATATCCGGTCCGGGGTGCTACTGATGTCACGATCTGTGGGCACAGTAGATCGGGGCGGTAGACATCTGCGCCGCCGCAAAAACTCTAGTCAATTTCGCGAGCGGCGCAAACATCGCCGCGCCTGGGCACTCGTTCCTTTGCGCCCCATTGGCGCCCTCTTAGGATAATAATGGGAGGCGCAAAGCATCTGAATTTTTCCCCCTCAGTGTTTAACTATCACTAATTTACTCCTTCACCTACTCTCTTTCGTTCTCTCCCTTTCCCTGCTGCTCTCTTCCATTCTCTGCCTCCGCCATTCGGTTTCTCTCACTCTTTATTTTTTTGGTCTTGGTGGGCTGGGAAGCAGGCGGGCAGGCGGGAAAGATGATTAACACTTGGGGCACGTGGCAAAGGCAGTTTGTGATGTACTTGAGGTGGGTGAGCTGGAAGAAGGAGGGCGGAAGGAACTGCAAAGCATTCAGGACAGACAGGCGAGCGGGTGGGCTGAGATGGACTCAGGGTTAATAGGCCAGGAAGCACATGGGAGGGTAAGCAAGCAGGCAGACCACCATTTGCTCGTGGTGGAAGGGCTAGAAGCCAGATGGGCTCAAAAGAACACAGAGAAAGGTTGTTGAAGGTAGCATGGAGAACAGGCTGTATGAATTTTAACAAAGCCTTGGGCTGTGATTTTACTAACCTCGGTGGTTCCCGACCCCACTGCTGGCTCCAGCCCACTGTCCGAAATGAATTGGGCTTGTTAAGCCCGCCCAGCGCATTTCCCGGCCAATTAGAAGAAGCGGGTCTAGTGACATCATTTGATGACGTGTCATCAGCCAGCTTCCTTAAAGGGACCATGGCCAACTTTAATTTGACATTTGTGCTGTCAGTGTTCTACAGCACTGAGGTGCTGTAAACACTGACAATGACTGTACAAATATACAGGGCTGCACTCAAGTTCTCCCATGACTCCCTCCATATGCTTATGGAGGGAGTCACAGCATGCAGGGACGTCCTCTTCCCTTCCCATGTGCGAAAGAGACCTCCCCAGGACACCAACGCAGCCTGGTTGCACATTGCACAGGAGAGCACATAGAAACATAGAAACATAGAAGATAGGAGCAGGAGTAGGCCATTCGGCCCCTCGAGCCTGCTCCACCATTCAATGAGATCATGGCTGATCATCCAAATTCAGTACCCTGTCCCTGCTTTCTCCCCATATCCCTTGATCCCTTTAGCCTTAAGAAATATATCCAACCCATTCTTGAATATATTTAATGAATTGGCCTCAACTGCCTTCTTTGGTAGAGAATTCCACAGGTTCACCACTCTCTGGGTGAAGAAATTCCTCCTTATCTCTGTCCTAAATGGCTTACCCCTTATCCTTAGACTGTGATCCCTGGTTCTGGACTCCACAACCATCGGGAACATCCTTCCAGCATCTAGTCTGTCTAGTCCTGTTAGAATTTTATAAGTTTCGATGAGATCCCCTCTCATTCTTCTAAACTCCAGCGAGTACAAGCCCAATCGACCCAATCTCTCCTCATAGGTCATTCCTGCCATCCCAGGTATCAGCCTGGTGAATCTTCGCTGCACTCCTTCCATGGCAAGAACATCCTTCCTCAGATAAGGCGAACAAAACTGCACACAATACTCCAGACGTGGTCTCACCAAGGCCCTGCACACTGCAGCAAGACATCCTTGTTCCTGTACTCAAACCCTCTTGCTACGAAGGCCAACATACCATTTGCCTTCTTAACCGCCTGCTGCACCTGCATGCTTACTTTCAGTGACTGGTGCACAAGGGCGTCCAGGTCTCGTTGCACTTCCCCTTCTCCCAATCTATTGCCATTCAGATAATAATCTGCCTTCCTGTTTTTGACACCAAAGTGGATAACCTCGCATTTATCCACGTTATATTGCATCTGCCATGCTTCTGCCCAATCACCCAACCTGTCCAAATCATACTGGAGTTTCTCGGTATCCTCCTCACAGCACACACGCCCACCCAGCTTTGTGTCGTCTGCAAACTTGGAGATATTACATCTAGTTCCCTCATCCAGATCATTAATATATATTGTGAATAGCTGGGGTCCAAGGACCGATCCCTGCGGTATGCCACTAGTCACTGCCTGCCACTCGGAAAAAGACCCGTTTATTCCAGCTCTTTGCTTTCTGTCTGCCAACCAGTTCTCTATCCAAGTCAATACCTTGCCCCCAATCCCATGTGCCTTAATTTTACACGCTAATCTCTTATGCGGGACCTTATCGAAAGCCTTCTGAAAGTCCAAATACACCACATCCACTGGTTCTCCCTTATCTATTTTACCAGTTACATCCTCAAAATATTCCAGTAGATTAGTCAAGCATGATTTACCTTTTGTAAATCCATGTTGACTTTGTCCGATCCTGTCACTTTTATCCAAGTGCTCTGCTATTACATCCTTTATAATGGACTCTAGCATTTTCCCCGCTATCGATGTCAGGCTTACCGGTCTGTAATCCCCGTTTTCTCTCTACCACCCTTTTTGAACAGTGGAGTAACATTAGCTACCCGTCAATCCATGGGTACTGTTCCAGAGTCTATCGAATTTTGGAAGATGACCAGCAATGCATCTACTATTTCTAGGGCCACTTCCTTAAGTACCCTAGGATGTAGATTATTCGGCCCTGGGGATTTATCGGCCTTCAATCCCGTCAATTTCCCTAACACCATTTCCCTACAAATACTGGTTTCATTCAGTTCCTCCCTGTCATTAGACCCTATGTTCCCCAACATCTCTGGGAGGTTATTTGTTCCTCCTTTGTAAAGACAGAACCAAAGTATGTATTTAATTTGCAGGGTTGTCATCAGGTGGACAAGGCTGCAGTGGCACAAACCTTTCAATGGTCTCAGTAGATCACGAAACATTAGTACAAAGCCACACTCAACCTCATCCTGCTGTGCCACTCATCACATCCCCATCACTCTGCCTTCCGTACCCTACTCCTGCCCATCCTTACTCACACCAACTTACCTTGCACCTGCACCCATCCCTCTCTATCTATATTATCACATCCCCATCTCACGAGCCACCCCTCACACTCACCCTCATCCTGGTGCAATCATATCAAATAACAACACACAAGGGTAGGCACTTTGGTGTTTTATGTAATGTCTATGTAAAGTTTCTGTTAATGTGGTGTCAAACATTGAAACCTTTATTTTCAACACTTTGCGTTCTTGGTCAGATTTGTGTGCACTTTTGGAAGTGGCTTAGTGAGTTACAGTAAATGGTGAGACATAACGGCACCCCACCCACCCCCCACCCCACAATGGTGATGAGTGTGAAAGGAATGGCTTGGGCATTGTAGGGATGCTTTATGATGTTGGTGTGGGGTGGTGCCAACCTGGCGCATCATGTGGCAGCCAGGGTGTACAGCGTCAAGTGAAGTAAATCTGGCCGTGGGGAGGCCATCCCTGGCCTCCAGGGCAGCAATGTGCTCGGGGGCTGATGCCCTCTGTCTTGTGCAGCATCGGTTGATTGCGGAGAAGGTTGGTGTTGTTGTTGGTGCTGCTGGTGTGTCTGGTACTGCTAGTGTTGGGGCTGATCATGGTGGGATTTGGAGGACCAAGGTGAGAAAGTATAAATGGCACCCATGCTGATGGAATAGATGGCAGGTGAAGTAGAGATGACAGAAGCGATCTGTCAATGGTGAGAGAGGTAATGAGGCCAAATTGGATGGAGACTTGTGTAAAGACTTGCAGCATGGTGAATCTGTTGTGGAAATGCAGTGAGAAAAGCTTGTGGTTGAGGGAAGATATCTCTGTGAGGTGGGAACTTTTACTTTACATTTGAAGCTGTCACGATATCAGCTGGAGCAATGGCCACTGAACTCCTGCCTCAGTTTGACAGACATGGTCCACGGCCAGCATGGATCCCATGGGCGACCTGTCAAATGCAAAAGGTAAGCTGAAAATCATTCTTGAGTGGCTTTAAACATTCAAAATTCAAGACAGTGGGTCAAACCAACTTTAGAAATTTTCTGGCACACTTTAAGCTGACATTTCCCTGGTCATCGGTTTGGGAGTGATAGTTTTTTTTAACAAAAAACGGGTAATTTCATTGCTGTTTTTGGCTACTTGTTTGACCCTCATTGCTACTCACTGACTGTGAGTTGAACCGCTTTAGATTCATTCATGTTTAGTCAATCAGAATGTTTGAACGGTCATTTAACAGGTAATTTCTCAGGGTTGATTTTAGCCTGGAGCAGGTATCGGGTGGGCAGGGGAGTGGGGCAAGTGTGAAGCACACTCACTGGCCTAGGTTTAAGGCCCAGCATATTTTAACCACGGGCCTCATTTAAATGCCACCAGTTCACTTCCTACCTGGAACGGACGGGAAGAGGGCACAGCGCAGCTGGTGAAGATCGAGTAGCTCTTGGCTGTCAAACCAGCTTCCAGGTAAGTGGCGGGGGGAGGGTTTTCAGGAGGATCGTGCAAGAGGGAAAGGAGGCAGCTTGGGGTCAGGAGGCCGCGACATTCCTTGTGGGACCTACAGAAGCACTCCTACTTCTGCTGGACAAAGAAGGACATTTTTTGACTTGCCTGGAGGGCCTCTTTGTCCTGCTTCAGCTTAGACTCCAGTAACAATCCCATCAAGCTCCTATTGGTGCCATAGGAACCGATTTACATAACTGCATGAGGCTCCCTCCTGCTATTGGTGGGCACCTCATCCGCCTGCAGAACCCTGTAGGTTAATATCAGAGACAGTGAGAAAGGGTGTAAGATTCGCAAAATTCCCACATTCCCCCAAGGTTATTAATAAACGGGACCCTGTATGGACAATTTAAAAAGGGTACCCAAAAAGATGGCGTCCGCACCTCATGACCAAAAGCCTGTAAGATTTTACAAGCTTGGACTCTGTAGCACAAAACAGGCAGCTTTGGGAAATCGAAGCTTAAAATGCATTTCTGTGAAAAGGACATGGGCCTAGAAATTCAGTATAGCCACTTTTGGGGCGGTAAAGTCGGGCGGCCGCTAAAGTTTGCGCCTGGCGCAAAGTCGCGCCCCCTTCGCCGATATTCAGTCGCAACGCCCCAAGAGGTTGCTGCTGCGCTAAAACAGGCGATGCACGACTACCTTTAGGCGCTAAGCCGGCGGTGCTGAGCGATACCACCGAGGCCGGGCGCAGCGCAGGTGCGGTGAGTTTTTGATTGACGGCAGACACTCTGGCGCCGGTCAGCTCTTAAAGGAGGAGGGTCGATTTGTTTGCCTGCCACGCCCTGCACACTGCAGCCATCAACCTAGGCCTGACCACTTCAGCTTCACCTGTACAACGCCCAGGACTATGGAGAAGGCCAGGGAGAGAGCGCAGCGCTTCAGCGACGGTGACCTGAGGGTGCTGGTTGGCGGAGTGGAGCGCAGGCGCCATGTTTTGTACCCAGAAGGTGGCAAGAGGCCGCTGCCCAGTGCCTACCGGAAAGCCTGGAGGGAGATGTCCAACAGGGTCTCTTCCAACAGCGTGGTTGCCAGGACTGCTGTGCAATGCCACAAGAAGTTCAACGACCTCACTCGGGTTGTCAGGGTGAGTACCCTTTCCAGTGTCCTCCTCATCCTTGCATTTGCACCTCACATTATGGGCAAAGGGACCTGAAAGCCCTAATGGCCAGCCCTCATCCAGCAGCTATGGGACTGGCATGAAAATCACTTGCACATTCAGCACTTTACACACTGTCCAAGCTATTCGACCATGGGAGGCAGTGCAGACAAGATCAGGGCTACACACTGTACAAGCTATTCGACCATGGGAGGTAGTGCAGACAAGATCAGGGCTACACACTGTACAAGCTATTCAACCATGGGAGGCAGTGCAGACAAGATCAGGGCTACACACTGTACAAGCTATTCGACCATGGGAGGCAGTGCAGACAAGATCAGGGCTACACACTGTACTTAGAGGCCGTCCTTTCTCTTGCAGGCCAAGGTTGCGCACAACCGGCGCAACCAAACTGAGACCGGGGGAGGCCGTCCTGACATCAAAGAGCTCTCCGACCTCGACCAGTGTGTGGAGCGCATTATGGAAGGCTGGCTGATTGGCCCCGTCGCCACTGGAGATGCCGACCCTGTTCTGGGCACCAATGGTAAGGGCATGACCTTTTGGACCTCTCTTGTTCCACTTGCGCATCAGATCAGCATCCTTTGCCACTGTCCGACCAATGCGGTAAATGGCACCACTCATGCCTCCCTCGCTGCCGCCCTGTCCTCACTCTAAAGCTACTCTTGTGCCTTCCTGCTTTCAGATGGTGAATCGTCAGGTGAGGAGGCGGGCCCTCAAGCTGCCACTGTCAGCCCTTCGGAAGACGAGGAGGAGGAAGAGGAAGCCGGCCCATCAGTGCCACCCTCAGCCGCGCCAGCCCATGCCGATGTAGGGGACACGTCTTCCCTGGAGGGGAGCCGGGGGGAAGGGTCAGAGGAGAGTGAAGCTCCGGGGCCCAGCGGCCTGCAGCAACGCGGGAGGGGTGGGGAAGCTCGGCGGACTTCTCCCCAGAGGGTGAGTGCGGCCTCCAGTCCTGCGACGGTCAGCGCAGAGGAGGTGCGCCTCCTAGAGGAAATGGCCGTCCAGGCTGAGCGCAGGCACACTGAGTTCATGGCTGCAGTGGCACGGATGCCTGACTCCATAGAGTCACTGGCAAGGAGTGTGCAGGAATTCGGGTCAGCACAGGCCAGGAGTCTGCAACAATTCAGTGCAGCACAGGCCAGGAGTCTGGAACAATGCAATGCAGCACAGGCCAGGAGTGTGCAGGACAGCAATGCAGCACAGGCCAGGAGTCTGCAGGACATCGCGGCAGCACAGGCCACGAGTCTGCAGGACTTCACGGCAGCACAGTCGGTTTCTAGCCAAGTGCTCAGTCGTGCCGTCCATTCACTGGCTGGTGTATTGCGGACACAGACCAGGGCCACACGGGCACTAACTGCTGCCACCCTCGCTGGATCAGCCAGGCCTCGCCAGGGCACTCACCGCGCAGCAGCAGCCCAGCAATCTGTCCTTCAGCTGTTTGCTGCGCATGCTGCACTGCTGGCCCGTGCGAGTGCCAATGTGTCAGGCGACCAGCGAGCACCTGCGAGCTGCCAGGTTGCCACCATTCCTGCAGCCGACACTGCCACTCCGCCATTGCAGCTGCCACGAGCTGCTGGACAGACTGCTGCCGCCCAGCCACAGTTGGAGCAGTCAGCAGCCGGCCCCTCCAAGGCCAGAGCTGGTGCAGGCCGACCCCCAAGGGCATCTGGCGTCTCGCCATCTGCCCCTCAGCAGCCTTCCCCCAGCCTTGCTGCAGCCACTGGGCTCCCATTGAGGAGGAGCAGCAGGGCGGGCAGGGGCCAGGCAAGGATGCGCAAGGCATCGCCCTCACAGGGCAAAAAGTAGAGGTATGCACAAATGCCTGGTGCTTATTGGAAGGCCGACACTTGTGCAGTTGTTTGGGTGTAAGGCCGAGACTGGTGTATATCTTTATTTGTGTAAGGCCGAGACTGGTGTCTATCTTTATTTGTGTAAGGCCGAGACTGGTGTATATCTTTATTTGTGTAAGGCCGAGACTGGTGTCTTTCTTTCTTTTTGTAAGGCCGAGAGTGGTATTTTTGTGTTTTTGGAGGGGGCTTCTCCACATGAGCATGTAATGTGGGAAGGGCAGAGGTTTTCAATAAATTTTTGTTGTTAAATTGCAGTGTGCATGGTTTTTTGGTTAAGTCCTGGTTGCCCTGCTCGGCGGAGGGCTTGTGGAGCGGCTACATTCATCTGCTGACATTGGCACAAGCCAGTCCCTGAGAGGGGGCCTAGAACCAACGTTCAATAAGCCGGCGACGGGCGGCCCTTGCACTTTGTGCCTCCCTCCTGTGCTGGTCCTCCTCCTCCTCCTCCTGCTCCTCCTCCTCAGGTGGTCCTCCAATGTGTGGTGGCAGTGGCTGAGTCCTGCGGATAGCCAGGTTGTGCAGCATGCAGCAAACGACGACGAAATGGGAGACTCGCTCCGGCGAATACTGCAGTGCTCCCCCGGAACGATCGAGACAGCGGAACCGTTGCTTCAGGACGCCGATTGTTTGTTCGATGATGTTCCTGGTCGATTGATGGCTCTCGTTGTATCGCTCTTCAGCAGGGGTACTGGGCGCACGGAGCGGGGTCATCAGTCAGGTACACAAAGGATAGCCTTTGTCCCCGATAAGCCATCCTCGTGGGTGAGGCTGGGCCTGGAACATGTCTGCCACAGAAGTCTGTCGGAGGATGAAGGCATCGTGGCTGCTGCCTGGAAAGCGGGCATTGACAGCTAGGATGAGCTGCCTGTGGTCACACACCAGCTGTACGTTCAGCGAATGGTAGCCCTTCCGGTTGCGGTAATCCTCGGCATTCTCCAGAGGTGCCCGCAAAGCCACATGTGTACAGTCAATGGCGCCCTGCACCATGGGGAAGCCCGCGAATGCTGCAAAGCCCACTGCACGCTGTTGCTGCTTGGCAAGGGCCATGGAGAAGGAGATGAACTGACGTCTCCTTTTGAAAAGGGCATTGGTCACCTGGCGGATGCAGCAATGCACGGCGAACTGGGAGATGTTGGCAATGTCGCCAGTAGCGGCTTGGAAGGAGCCGGTGGCATAAAAGTTGAGAGCCACCGTCACCTTCACTGCCACCGACAGAGACGTCCTGCACCTCAGCTGTGGCTGCAGATCACCGACAAGCAGCTGGCAGATCTCTGTGACGACGTCCCTTCTGAATCGCAGCCTCCGAACACACTGCTCCTCAGACATCTGGAGATAGGAGAACTGCTGGCGGTATACCCTGGGTGGGTAAGGCCTCCTTTGCCGACGCCTGTTGCCCCCTCTCCGTCTAGCCAGGGCTGCCAGTCTCTCATGGCGTCTCTGAGCCCTTTGGATGTAATTGAGAAAGCCAGCATTTACACCCATTGCAGCCCCCATAATATGCTGGCAAACAATGAGATGTCAATGCAGGCAAAAACTTTTTGAAATCTGTGGCCTGAAGCCAGAAGTACCTGTCCGAGTGTTGGGCCAAAGCAGAAAGCTATCTACCTTGGTCTCTCTCCAAAGATCCGTTTCGCAAGAAGGTGTGCTGCAAAATGGCAGCGTTTTATATTGCAGGATGAGTGCCCTTTAATTTGCGCCCCCCGCGCCCCGCATCAGCTGAGCACCGTTCCACTTCACAGTCGCTAGGGGCGCCAGGCGCACAATGGGGCGGCGCGACTGAAGTTCCGGTTGGGGGCGCACAAAGGGCGTTGCACGAGGAAATGACGTCATGATCTGCGCGCGCAGCTGAGCGCGCGCAAAGACTTTGCGCCGCCGCTATATCTCTACTGAAGTTGGGGCGAGGCGCAGTTCATGCTTCGCCCGGGCGCAAGCCGCCTCGCACCCGGAATCTACTCCTCCTAAGGCGCTAACGGCTGGCGCAACCAACTGAATTTCTAGGCCATGGTGTTTGAAAAGCCAGACAGCTAGGCAAACACTGAATATGCATTGCGTCAGATCCAAACAGATCAAACCCAGTTAGGCCTAAGCATAAGGCCATTAGTTTGTCCACATAAATAATCAGAAACAGCTTAAGGAAGCCACCAAGGCTGGACAGGCCGATTAAAATGCATTAATAACAATACAACTCGGACATCGGGCCATCAGGTGCGATAAACAGCCATCTAAAGCCAGTTAGTTTAGATTGGTATAATCATTTTAAACAGCCCGCCAAAAGTTAAACAATGGACTGACCTGATTTGGCGCGCAGATAAGGGCCTTCGGAAGGAGTATAATTGTAGGCCCATCAGTAGCAATCGCTCTCTTGACTCTTGACTCTGAACTCTTGTCTGGCCTTGGGCTGCTGCCGCTCGTACTCATGCCCTGGCCTCGTGGCGGATTCTCTTCTCGCTCCCCGCATTAATTTGCAACCAAGGACATCCATACCAATCGCGGGAGGGGAACGAAACCCGAGTCCAAAGTCATACAGGACACACGGGCCACGAAACAAGACGAAATGAAACAAGACGAAGAAGAGGGTAAAGACCTGACAAGAGCAGAGAAGGGCAGCAAAAGATGCATTGGTAAATAAAAGCCAAATGCCTAGTTATAAGCTGGCGTTTGGGTAAGAATTTAGACGAATATGCTGGCGTTTGACACGTGGTGAAGATCATGTCCATTGTGCCCCTTAGTGGGTGGAATCCGCATTGCGACTCTGGGAGGAGCTCTTCAGCCACTGGGAGAAGGCGATTGAGGAGGATTCTTGTGCTGGCTTTCCCTGTGGCAGACATAGAAACATAGAAACATAGAAGATAGGAGCAGGAGTAGGCCATTCGGCCCTTCGAGCCTGCTCCGCCATTCAATGAGATCATGGCTGATCATCCAAATTCAGTACCCTGTCCCTGCCTTCTCCCCATATCCCTTGATCCCTTTAGCCTCAAGAAATATATCCAACTCTTTCTTGAATATATTTAATGAACTGGCCTCCACCGCCCTCTGTGGCAGAGAATTCCATAGGTTCACCACTCTCTGGGTGAAGAAATTCCTCCTCATTTCAGTCCTAAATGGCTTACCCCTTATCCTTAGACTATGACCCCTGGTTCTGGACTCCCCGGCCATCAGAAACATCCTTCCTGCATCTAGTCTGTCCAGACCTGACAGAATTTTATAGGTTTCGATGAGATCCCCTCTCAATCTTCTAAACTCCAGTGAGTATAAGCCCAATCGACACAATCTCTCCTCATACATCATTCCTGCCATCCCAGGTAACAGCCTGGTGAATCTTCGCTGCACTCCCTCCATGGCAAGAACGTCCTTCCTCAGGTAAGTTGACCAAAACTGCACACAATACACAAGGTGCGGTCTCACCAAGGCCCTGTACAACTGTAGCAAGACATCCTTGTTCCTGTACTCAAACCATCTTGCTACGAAGGCCAACATACCATTTGCCTTCTTAACCGCCTGCTGCACCTGCATACTTACCTTCAGCGACTGGTGCACAATAACACCCAGGTCTCTTTGCACTTCCCCTTCTCCCAATCTATTGCCATTCAAATAATAATCTGCCTTCCTGTTTTTGCCACCAAAGTGGATAACCTCACATTTATCCACATTATAGTGCATTTGCCATGTTTCTGCCCAATCACCCAACCTGTCCAAATCGTACTGGAGTTTCACGACATCCTCCTCACAGCTTGCCCTCCCACCCAGCTTTGTGTCGTCTGCAGGGAGACTCCTCTGTAATTATCGCAATCGGACTTGTCACCTTTCTTGAAGATGGTCACGATTACGGCATCTCTGAGATCCCCTGGCATGCTCTCCTCCTTCCAAATAAGAGAAATGAGTTCATGTATTCGCGCCAATAGTGCTTTTCTGCCTTGTTTTAGCGCCTCATAGGTGATTCCATCTGCTCCTGAGGCCTTGTTGTTCTTCAGTTGTCGGATGGCCTTTTCAACCTCATGCCGGGCTGAGGTTGTGTCGAGGTGGTGGCAGGTAGCGTGCTACGGGATGGAGTTAAGGACACTCGCGTCGAAGACAGAGTCTCGGTTAAGGAGATCTTTGAAGTGCTCCTTCTAGCCGACACTGACTGCCTCTCTGTCCTTGATGAGTACCTCTCTGTTCTTGGCCCACAGTGGGGTAGGACCTTGGGTTCTTGAGCGGTAGGTGGTCTTGACTGCGCGAAAGAATCCAGCACATCGTGGTTCTCAGCTAGCTGCTGGATCTCCTGCGCTTTCTCCACCCACCATCTGTTCTTTAGGTCGCGAGTTTTTTGTTGGACCTCGGCCTTCCTTTATCCCTCAATCAACATAATAAAAACAGATTATTTGGTCATTATCACATTGCTGCTTGTGGGAGCTTACAACAGTGACTCCAGTTCAAAAGTGCTTCATTGGGTGTAAAGTGCTTTGAGATGTCCAGTGGTCATGGAAGGTGCTATATAAATGCAAAACTTTCATTCTTTCTTCAGAGAAACTAATGGGATTAAAAGCTGACAAATCCCCTGGACCTGGCGGCCTACATCTTAGGGCTCTAAAAGAGGTGGCTGAAGAGAGAGTGGATGCATTGGTTTTGATCTTCCAAAATTCCCTAGATTCTAGAATGGTCCCAGCGGATTGGAAGGTCGCCAATGTAACACCGCTATTCAAGAAAGGAGGGAGAGAAAAAACGGGCCAGTTAGCCTGACATCAGTCGTCGGAAAAATGCTGGAATCCATTGTTAAGGAGGTGGTAATAGGGCATTTAGTAAATTATAACATGGTTAGGCAGAGTCAACATGGTTTTATGAAAGGGAAATGGTGTTTGACAAATTTATTAGCGTTTTTTGAGGATGTAACTAGCAGGGTAGATAAAGGGGAACCAGTGGATGTAGTATATTTGGATTTCCAAAAGGCATTTGATAAGGTGCCACATAAAAAGTTATTATGCAAGATTAAGGCTCACAGGGTTGGGGGTAATATAGTAGCATGGATGGAGGATTAGTTAATGTAGTGTATGTGCCTTTAAGTCAGAACTACTTTTTACAGCTCCTGTATACTGTAGTACTGGCAGTGACCACACCGGTATATAAGCTGTGCGCATGCCTCTGTACCCCAGTCTAGAGATTACCCTCCTCCAGTAAAGACCTGTTATTTGTTAATGTACAGCATCCGTGTGATTATTTATCCACTGAACCACGGATCTAACAGTGGCGACGAGTGTCGATTCGAATCTACCTGCAACATAAAAATTTAAAAAATAGTCGAGTCCAGGAACACGGGCGTCGACCGCGAACAACCGCCCAGCAGTCAGGCAGAGAGCCAACTTCGCTGGGGAGGCTGTGGAGAGCCGGGCTTGGTTCCCCAGCCACAACGAGCAGTAAGAGACCGACGATAGGTCCAGAGCAGACCCTTCCCGAGCAGCGGAGGCTGGAGCCGACCGACGGCAGAGAGAGAGAGCCGAGCAGCATCGACGGGGTAAGAAAGAGGGTGAAGAGAGCAGGGCGCAGCCGGGGGTTGATCACCGAGCGGCGTCGAGGAAAAATACTGCAAACCGGAGGGAGAGAGGGTAAGAAACAGCCGGGTTCTAGACTGAGCGGCGTCGACAAATATCAAGAGAAGAACGCGCAGAGCACAGCCAGGGATCACGGGCTGATCAGGGTCCACGGGGTGAAGCAAGGGGAGACGCCATTGAGCCGCAGACAAGAAGGAAGAGCACGGGAGACGCCATTTTGCGAAGCCGCAGCGAAGAAGACGGGCGAGCGCGGGAAGGAAGGAAAGCGCGGGGGATGCCATTTTGTGCCAGCGGAGAAGAAGGGGAAGCGCGGGAGGCGCCATTGGTGATAATTGACGCACACCAAGGATGCCGAAGAATGGCAGTGTCTCTACGTTCGACAATGAAGTCGAAGATTGGGCGACATATGTGGAACGTATTGAGGTGTACTGCAGGGCGAATGAAGTGCCAGATGCTAATAAAGCACTGGTTCTGTTAAATTCCATGGGTGCAAAAACTTATGGGTTACTGCGAAGTCTAATAACCCCAGAGAAGCCGGTAAACAAGAATTTTGAAAGCATAGTAGAAATCCTACAGGACCACTTAAACCCCACACCGCTGCTGATAGCAGAAAGGTTTAAGTTCCATAAACGGAACCAACACAAAGATGAAAGCAATGCTGAGTACCTAACGGAACTGCGCAAGCTATCGAAATACTGTCAGTTTGGAGCGGGACTAGCAGACATGTTAAGGGACAAGTTTGTGTGTGGGCTACAAAGTGAAAGAACCCAGAAATGACTTCCATCAGAAAAGGACCTTACGCTGGACAAAGCTTTCAGTATGGCAGTATCACACAAAGCAGCCGCAAGGGGCACTGCAGAGATACAACGGAGACCGCAAGAATATGGCACCAACGAAATGACCTATGAAACAGGGAAGTGCTACCGCTGCGGCAGAACAACACATGACCAGAAAGATTGTTTGTTCAAGGACCAAGTGTGCAGACAGTGTGGGAAAGCAGGACACATAGCAAGAGTCTGCAGGTCTGGGAAGAAAACCAACAGTAAGAAATCTCCACAGGAGATGTACAAAAAGGTACACCAGGTGATGGACAGTGGTTCAGATGAACAATAAAGTGACACAGACTCCGGAAGCAAGGAGCTGGGTTGTCTGAAACTACATAATGTAACCGAAATGGAGGATCACCAGACTATCTGGGTTACACTCAAGATAGACGGAGTCCAAGTGGAAATGGAATTGGTCACAGGGTCAGCTCTAACAGTCATAAATCAAAGAGACTACAAGCGGCTATTTTCACACATACACTTGAAAGCTACAGAGATTGTCTTGAAGATGTATACGGGGCAAAAAGTCTACCCCAAAGGAAAAATAGGGGTGAAAGTGACATATAAAGGTCAGAAAATACCTAAAATGGATATATATGTATTGCCAAATGGAGGACCACCACTGCTAGGACGTGA
This sequence comes from Somniosus microcephalus, assembly GCF_052327205.1. Taxonomy (NCBI): domain Eukaryota; kingdom Metazoa; phylum Chordata; class Chondrichthyes; order Squaliformes; family Somniosidae; genus Somniosus; species Somniosus microcephalus. The sequence goes on along the minus strand of NC_140989.1, from coordinate 174,343,961 downwards.
ATGGATCCGGAAGATACAATTAGATTGGCATTCCATACAGGCACTGAAGGTTGAGGCCAAAAAGGATGATGACGTCACACCTGGACGACTGTGAAAAATGCTAACTGACGCAAAAGAAGTGTTCCAGGAGGGACTAGGAACACTAAAAGGAATAACAGCAACAATTAAAATAGAGGAAAATGCAAGCCCAAAGTTTCTGAAGGTCAGACCAGTGCCTTATGCGATCAGGCCAGCGGTTGAAGCAGAGCTGGAAGGGTTGGAACGTTCAGGAGTACTGTCCAAAGTGGACTGGAGCGAGTGGGCTACACCCATCATTCCTGTAATGAAGAGGTCGTTGAGTAATTCGCCTGGGGAACCAAAGAAGGTCCGCATCTGTGGGGATTTTAAGGTGACAGTGAACCCAGTCATTCACACGGTGCAATATCCGCTTCCACGAATTGAGAATATTTTTGCCTCGCTATCTGGTGGTAAACGCTTCACCAAAATTGATCTAGCCCAGGCGTACTTGCAAATGGAGGTAGAAGAAGCTTCGAAACATTACCTTACGATCAACACTCATAAAGGTCTCTATCAATACAACCGGCTGGTGTTTGGAGTAGCCTCGGCTCCAGCTATCTGGCAAAGGGTGATGGATCAGGTCCTGCAAGGGATTCCAGGGACCCAGTGTTATTTGGACAACATCTTGGTCACGGGCAAAAATGACGGTGATCACCTCGCTAACTTGGAGAAGGTGCTCGCCAGATTAAAGGAATATGGGCTACGAGCTAATCGCCACAAGTGCGAGTTTTTCCAGAAACAGATCTCGTATTGCGGCCATGTCATCGATGAAGAGGGGTTACATAAGTCCCCTGACAAGATTGAGGCAGTAGTCAAGGCTCCAGCACCGGAAAATGTGTCACAACTGAGGTCATTCCTCGGGCTGGTAAACTATTACCACAAATTCTTACCAAATTTGTCTACGGTATTACACCCGCTGAACACCCTACTGCAAACAGGGGTACCATGGAAGTGGGATGACGAACGTAGATGAGTTTTCCAGAAGTGTAAAGGATTGATCACATCAAAAGAGGTGTTGGCCCATTTCAACCCAGCACTACCAATTTGGTTGGCATGTGATGCATCACCCTACGGCATTGGAGCGGTGCTGTCGCACAAATTCCCAGACGGGTTGGAGAGGCCAGTAGCCTTTGCGTCTCGGTCACTAACCTCAGCCGAGCGCAACTACGCCCAGATTGACAGGGAGGCCCTCAGCCTAGTATGGGGAGTAAAAAAATTCAACCACTATCTGCATGGGCAGAAGTTCACCTTGCTGACTGACCACCAACCACTTGTCTCCATCTTTAATCCTAAGAAGGGTGTGCCAGTAATGACTGCACAGTGGTTACAAAGATGGTCCCTGTTTCTAGGGGCAAATCAATATGAAATAGAATATAAAGGCACGAAACAGCATGGGAACGCTGATGGGCTATCGCGCCTGCCACTGCCTACTGTGGAGGAAGCACCAGCAGTGGACCCTATCGAGATATTTTATTCGTCAATAATTGAACGATTGCCAGTAACGAACGCGGATATAGAGAAGGAGACCCGCAATGATCCGACGCTGTCTCGGGTATATGATTTGACGGTGAGGGGATGACCAACTCATGGTGACTCACTGTTGCCAGCATTCTCATCCAGAAGAGAACAGCTGTCAGTATGCCAGGGGACAGTGATGTGTGGATCCAGAGTGGTGATTCCACCCAAGTTAAGGGAGAGAGTGCTAAATGAGCTACATGAAGGTCATCTGGGGGGAGTGAAAATGAAAAGCCTTGCTAGGGCTTATGTGTGGTGGCCGGGGATCGATCAACAAATCGAAGGCCTAACCAAGAGCTGCTCAGGATGCCAGAAGGTCCAAAATGCACCACCACATGCCCCTCTACACCCATGGGAGTGGCCCTCCTCTCCATGGCAACGGGTGCACATTGATTTCGCTGGTCCATTCATGGACTCAATGTTCTTAATAGCAGTGGATGCTCATTCAAAGTGGCCTGAGGTGATAAAGATGTCTTCAACCACTACAGAGAAAACGATTGCAGTCCTACGGACCATATTTGCCAGAAACGGTTTGCCAGAGCAGATCTGCTCTGATAATGGATCACAGTTTGTGTACGACGAGTTCCAAAAATTCATGAAAAGGAATGTGGTAAGGCATTACACATCCGCCCCGTATCATCCAGCCACCAATGGATTGGCTGAGAGGTTCGTACAAACCTTTAAGAAGGTGATAAAGGCCATGTGCGACGAGGAAATTCCACTACAGCATAAGATGGACAATTTCTTATTAGCCTACCGAAACGCGACACATGCAGTTACCAACCAGACCCTGGCCATGATGTTCTTTAACCGAAGCTTGAGATCTCGTCTGGACTTGCTCAGACCAAATGTGCGAAGAAATGTTGAGGACAAACAATTCGAGCACATCAACGATAAGCCGACAAGGAGCTTCAATGTCGGGCAACCAGTCTTGGCCCGGGACTATCGAACAGAGAAGTGGCAACCCGGAACGATATGTACAAGGCAGGGGCCATTAATGTACACAGTGGATGTTGGGGAGAACATTGTGAGACGCCACGTCAATCAGATCTTAGCATCACAGGAATGCGTCAACCCCATGTCTCGAGTACCTGGGGATGAACCCGACATACTGGTAGTATCTACTTCAGACCCAGTAGCAGTGGAACCCGATGACCTACCCGATGAAAAGGGGTCGGAATCGTCTCTGCACCAAGAACAAGAACCTCTGGAAAGGCGCTATCCTGAAAGGGTGAGGAAGCTGCCCCAAAGACTGAATCTATAAATGGACTTTTGTTATTGAATGTACATGTAAAAATGTAATTGTTATTTGAATATTAAGGGGGTATTATTAATCTAAAAAGGGAGGAATTGTAGTGTATGTGCCTTTAATTCAGAACTACTTTTTACAGCTCCTGTATACTGTAGTACCGGCAGTGACCACACCGGTATTTAAGCTGTGCGCATGCCTCTGTACCCCAGTCTAGAGATTACCCTCCTCCAGTAAAGACCTGTTATTTTTTAATATACAGCATCCGTGTGATTATTTATCCACTGAACCACGGATCTAACAGTTAACGGACAGAAAACAGAGAGTAGGGATAAACGGATCTTTTTCAGCTTGGCAGGCTGTAACTAGTGGGGTGCCGCAAGGATCAGTGTTGGGGCCTCAGTTATTTACAAGCTATATTAATGAACTAGATGAAGGGACCGAAGGTAATGTATCGAAGTTTGCTGATGATACAAAGCTAGGTGGGGCAGTAAGCTGTGAGGAGAACACAAAGAGTCTGCAAAGGGATATAGAGTGGGCAGTAAGGTGGCAGATGGAGTATAATATAGGGAAATCTGAGGTTATTCACTTTGGTAGGAAGAATAGAAAAACAGAATATTTTTTAAATGGTGAGAAACTTTCAAATGTTGGTGTTCAGAGCGATTTGGGTGTCCTCATGCAAGAAACACAGAAAGCTAGCATGCAGGTACAGGAAGCAATAAGGAAAGCAAAGGACATGTTGGCCTTTATTGCAAGGGGGTTGGAGTATAAGAGTAAGGAAGTCTTGCTACAATTGTACAAGGCCTTGGTGAGACCACACCTGGAATACTGTGCACAGTTTTGGTCTCCTTATCTAAGGAAGGATATACTTGCCTTGGAGGCGGTGCAATGAAGGTTCACTAGATTGATTCCTGGGATGAGAGGGTTGTCCTATGATGAGAGAGAGATTGTGTCGAATGGGTCTATACTCTGGAGTTTAGAAGAATGAGAGGTGATCTCATTGAAACATACAAGATTCTGAAGGGGGAATGAGAGGGTGGATGCTGAGAGGTTGTTTCCCCTGGTTGGAGTGTCTAGAACTAGGGTTCATAGTCTCAGGATAAGGGGTCGGCCATTTAGGATGGAGATGAGGAGCAATTTCTTCACTCAGAGGGTTGTGAATCTTTGGAATTCTCTGCCCCAGAGGGCTGTGAATGCTGAGACTTTGAGTGTATTCAAGGTTGAGACAGATAGATTTTTGGACTCTAGAGGAATCAAGGGATATGGAGATCGGGCGGGAAACTGGAGTTGATGTCGAAGATCAGCCATGACCTTATTGAATGGCGGAGCAGGCTCGAGGGGCTGTATGGCCTACTCCTGCTCCTATTTCTTATGTTCTTATGAAAGATCCCACGGCACTATTCGGAGAAGAGCAGGGGAGTTCTCCCCGGTGTCCTGGCCAACATTTATCCCTCAAACAACAGCTAAACACAGATTATCTGGTCATATATTTATGTTTGGGGACCCTGGCTGTTGCATTTCCTACATTACAACAGTGACTACACTTCAAAAGTACTTCATTGGCTCTAAAGCGCTTTGGGACGTCCTGAGGTTGTGAAAGGCACTATATAAATGCACGTCTTTATTTCTTCTTTGGACACAAGACTTTTAATGATATTCAGACTGATATTTCATGTTTGAATATACACACGACAATATTGAAAGCTGCACAGAAAAATTGTGATTTAGGCCCTTGTCTGTGCCCCTGCCAGTAATTTGTCTTGAATAAGTTCCACTTGGCGTAGGGCCCATTTTCCTTTATGTTGCCATTGGGGAACGCACAGTTGCCAATGCAATGAAGAAGAAATGGGGGGCAGGAACCTGGTTGCCTCAGGTCTCTGCCCCAGGATATCCGGGGCTTCACCGAATGAGTGGAGTGTGGCCTATACCTGCAGTAGGTGCAGGCCCAGCATTAACATTACAAAGAAGTGGGAAGGGGGCCGTCCCTAGCCTTCCCGGAGGCCTGACATTCCAGTTTCCCTGCACCTGTGGGGATGCCCAAAGAAACAAGCTGGGGCTTGAATTGACACTTGGCAAAGGACTGGAGGGTCTGCAGGGGTCCCAAGAGAACTCCAAAGAAAGGATGACCACGGTATTTTATATTCTGGACCCCACCCCACCCCACAACCAGGACGATGTTTTAAGGGATGATTTGATCGAAGCTTTCAAGATATTAAGGGGAGCAGATAGGGTAGATAGAGAGAAACTATTTCCACTGGTTGGGGATTCTAGGACTGGGGGCAGAGCCTAAAAATTAGAGCCAGACCTTTCAGGTGTGAAATTAGGAAACACTTCTACACACAAAGGGGAAAAATTCGGTTGCTTTGCCCCTCCCGTTAGCGCTTTAAGAGGGCGCTAATGGGGTGCAAAGCAACTAGCACCTGGGCGCGGCGATGTTTGCGCCGCTCGCGAAATTGACTAGAGTTTTTGTGGCGGCGCTAAACACTACCGCCACGATCTCCTGCGCCAGCAGATCATGATGTCAGTCGAGCGTGCAACGCCCCGGTGGTGCCCCGGACTGGATATTGAGAGGCACCCCCCTCCTTTCCGCCTGCCGCAAGCAACGACAGGGAGACTGAAACGTTTTCCAGTCGGTGAGTGGCTGGGTGGGGGGGGGCGCTATTTAAATGTGCCCTCTTCCTGCCTTTTTGTGTGGTAGACATTTTTGCACCACTCGTTCTGACAGAGAGAGAGATTCTGAGAGAGAGAGAGAGAGAGACTTCTGCATAGAGACAATGCTGTGTGAAGTAGTTTTGGCTACTGAGCATCACTTTGCATGTTCTTTTGGATTTGACCTTCATTACTTTGATTGCCAAGAGACTATGGGGGCTGCACTGATTCGGGGCGTCGTCCTGCACCTGCAGAATCGGAGGCAGCAGAGACGTAGAGAGAGAGTGGCAATCGTGGCCAGACGGAGGAGGGGCAACAGGCCTCTGCACAGGAGACCTTACCCTCCCATGGTATTCCGAGAACAATTCTCCTACATTAATTTGTCTGAGGAGCAGTGTTTGCGCAGGCTGCGCTTCAGCAAGGAGGTGGTCACTGAGCTCTGCCACCTGCTGCAGCCAGATCTGCAGCCTCCACTGAGGACCAGGACATCTCTGTAGGTGGCAGTGAAGGTCACAGTGGCTCTGAATTTTTATGCCACCAGCTCCTTTCAAGCAGCTACTGGGGACATCACCATTATCTCCCAGTTTGCGGTCCATTGCTGTATCCGTCAAGTCACAAATGCCCTCTATAAAAGGAGACGCCAGTACATCTCTTTCCCCTTGACCCGGGCCAAACAGCATGAATACGCATTAGGCTTTGCGAGGATAGCGGGCTTCCCCATGGTGCAGAGCGCCATTGACTGCACGCATGTGGCATTGCGGGCACCGCATGAGAATTCAGAGGTATTCCGACACCACAAGGGTTACCACTCCTTAAATGTGCAGTTGGTCTGTGATCACAGACAGCTGATACTCGCTGTCAATGCCCGCTATCCTGGCAGCAGCCACGATGCTTTCATCCTCCGCCAGACTGGTGTGCCAGAGCTTTTCCAGGCACTGCATCAGCCAAGTGGTTGGCTCCTCGGGGACAAGGGTTATCCACTCTACACCTGGCTGATGACACCGCTCCGTAACCCCAACACCCCTGCTGTGCTGCGGTACAATGAGAGCCATCTCGCCACCAGGAACATCATTGAGCAGACGGCGTGCTCAAGCAACGGTTCCGCTGTCTGGACCACTCAGGAGGAGCCCTGCAGTACTCGCCTGAGCAAGTCTCCCTCTTCATACGATAGCAAAATACTGTGGATGCTGGAAATCCAAAATAACAACAGAAAATGCTGGAAAAACTCAGCAGGCCAGGCAACATCCGTGGAGAGAGAAATAGAGTCAACCTTTCGGGTCGAAACCCTTCTTCAGAATGAGAAAAAAGGCAGGAAATGAAACAAAAGGCAGTTCGGGGGCTGGGCAATGGGGGAGGGGATGAAAGAAGAGATATTCAAGGTGAGACGAGATAGTAATAGGACAGGTAAAGAAACAGACAATGGCTCTTTGTCATTTTCTGTTTCTTTACCTATCATATTACTATCTTGTCTCACTTTGAATATCTCTGAATATCTCTTCTTTCATCCCCTCCCCCATTGCCCAGCCCCCAAACTGCCTTTTGTTTAATTTCCTGCCTTTCTCTCAGTTCTGTAGAAGGGTTTCGACCCGAAACGTTGACTCTATTTCTCTCTCCACGGATGTTGCCTGGCCTGCTGAGTTTTTCCAGCATTTTTTTGTTGTTATTTCTCCCTCTTCATAGTTGTGAGCTGCATTCTTCATAACCTGGCAATCCTCAATACCCAGCCAATGCCACCAGGCCTTGGTGCACCACCGGAGGAGCAGGAAGAGGAGGAGGAAGAGGAGGAGGATGATCAGCAGCAGCACCAAGGCAAGAGGGAGTCTCACAATGTTGAAACAGCAAGGGCCATCCGTCAACGACTGATAACAAGCCGCTTCCAGGCCCCTACTCAGGAAATGGCTTCTGGCATGGAGAACAACATGATGGAAAGCAACCCGCAACCTCAAAGCCGGCCAAGGCAGCAATGATTCCAAAGGCCAAACAGGTACATTTTGAATACAAAAACTTTTTTATTTTATAAATTGTGTGTGTGTTATTTCTTCATGACAAACTAATAGAAACAAACACAAAAAATCATTAATTAACATAACTGATTCTCACAACCTGGAGGTAATGGCCAAAACACTAAACAAAAGTTTTAACACGAACCTCGACCTTTAATAAAAACATTCCCAACATTTCGTCAGACATCCTACTTTTTGTCCTTCGAGGGTGATCTCCTTTCCTTGCGCACTTCTCCCCTTCCCACCCTACTGCTCCTCCGTAATGGGGAGCCAGTGGCTACAGCAAGGCTGGTGGAAGGCTGATGATTGTCAGAACCTGAGACCACTGATGCCCTTGAAGGACGGCCTCGACCAGCTCTGGGCCTGGAGGGCCCGGCTGCAGACTGCACCAACTCTGCAATGGGGAAGTGACAGCGGTGGCAGCAGGAATGCTGTCATCTTGAAAGAGGATGGCACCTCCCTGCTTGACCGACACACTGGCACTCCCACGGGGCGGCACCTCAGCATCCGGAGCAATCTGCTGGAGCACAGATTGCTGGCCTGCTGCGGCGTGGTGAGAGCCCCGGGGAAATGTGTCCAACCAGCGACAATGGCAGCAGTCAGTGCTTGCATGGCTTCAATCTGAGTCTGCATGAGACCAGTCTGAGATTGGATCATGGCAGCCAGTGACTTAATTGCAGCACTAAGCATTTGCGTGGCATCCGCTTGTGCTACAGCATAGTGCTCCACACTCCTTGCCAGTGCATCAATGCTTTTGGTCACCCTTCCCACTGCACCCATGACCTGAGTGTGCATGTCCACCGCCTGAGTGTTCATTTCAGCGATGAGCCGCTCCTCCTCTGCGTCCAGTGCAGCAGGACTCACTGGCCTACTCTCCCTCTGGGGAGAAGGCCCCCGAGCTTCCCTAGCCACATCGCGTTGCTGCAGCCCACTGGGTCCCGGAGCTTCACCCCGATCAGACCCTTCCCCCCTGCTCCCCTCCAGGGAAGATGTGGGCATGGGCTTCCTCGGGAGAGGGTGGCGCTGAGGCTCCAGCTTCCTTTTCCTCCTCGCCTGCGGCTTCTCTCCCACTGGCAGCTTGAGGGCCCATCTCCTCAGCTGGTGAATCACCATCTGAAAGCAGGGAGGTACAAGAGTGGCTTTAGCGTGAGGACAGGGGGGCAGTAAGGGAGGAAGGAGTGGAGCGATTTAGTAAATTGGATTGAAAGTGTCAAAGGCTGGTGTTGTGAGGGACAAGTGGAATGAGAGAGGAGAGAAAGCTGATGACCTTACCATTGCTGTCTTGTACGGGATCGGCCTCTCCAGGGGCGACGGGACCGATCACCTGGCTTGCCACAATCCTGTGGACGCGCGCCTCAAGATCACTGAGGGGTTGCAGCTGAGGCCGCCCTCCACCCATCCATTGCTGCTGTCTCCTGTTATGAGATAGCTTGGCCTGCAAGAAAAAGGACGGCGTCTGAGTAAATGTACAGCCATGGTCTTGCCTGATGTGCCTCCCATAGTTGAATAGCCCTTACTCTATGCAGACATGCTCTTGCCTGATGTGCCTCCCATAGTTGAATAGCCCTTACTCTATGCAGACATGCTCTTGCCTGATGGGCCTCCCATAGTTGAATAGCCCTTACTGTATGCAAGATGTGGAATGTGCGTGTGTGTTTTATGAGCTGGCCATAGGTCTTGGATGAGTGTCGGGCATTGGGGCTTTAAGACCCTCTGGCCATAGAGTGAGGTTGAAATGGAGGGATGGAGAAGTATTGAAAAAAAGCCACTCACCCTGACGACCCGAGTGAGGTCGTTGAACTTTTTGCGACATTGTGTATGGGTTCTGGGCACCATGCTCCTGGAGGAGGCGTGCTGAGCCACCTTTTATTTTTTTTATTCGTTTTATCGGATGTGGGCATCGCTGGCAAGGCCAGCATTTATTGCCCATCCCTAATTGCCTTTGAGAAGGTGGTGGTGAGCCGACTTCTTGAACCGCTGCAGTACGTGTGGTGAAGGTACTCCCACAGTGCTGTTAGGGTGGGAGCTCCAGGATTTTGACCCAGCGACGATGAAGGATCAGCGATAAACTTCTAAGTAAGGATGGTGCGTGACTTGGAGGGGAACTTGGAGGTGGTAGTGTTCCCATGCGCCTGCTGCCCTTGACCTTCTAGGTGGAAGAGGTCGCGGGTTTGGGAGGTGCTGCCGAAGAAGCCTTGGTGAGTTGCTGCAGTGCATCTTGTAGATGGTACACACTGCAGCCACGGTACGCCACTGGTGGAGGGAGTGAATGTTTAAGGTGGTGGATGGGGTGCCAATCAAGCGGGCTGCTTTGTCCTGGATGGTTTTGAGCTTCTTGAATGTTGTTGGAGCTGCACTCATCCAGGCAAGTGGAGAGTATTCCATCACACTCCTTCCACACTCTTCTGTAGTCGCGCGGCAAAGGCCTCCTGCCACTCTCAGGGAAGAGTATAGATCTTCTGCGCTCCACCGCGCCAACCAGAGCCTCTAAGACCCGCTCGCTGAAGCGCTGAGCTCGTTCTCTCACCCTTTCCATAGTCCTTGGCTGGAAAATGTAGGCACAGGTCTCTCCAGGCCGAGATTCAAGGCTCCAATGAGCAGGGTGTGGCTGGAGAGCAGGATCGACCCTCCCCTTTAAGAACTGGCCGGCGCCAGTGTGTCTGTGTTCCATCGCTAACTGACATCACCTGCGCTGCGCCCGCACTCTGAGTTAACGCCTCGCTCCTCAGCCTTTGCACCTTAAGAGAGGTGTGCAGCGCCTGATTTAGCGCTCCAATCACCTCCAAGGGCGATAAAAGCCAAGTTTGCAGTCAGAGGCGATAATTAGCGCCAGGTGCTAAAATTTGCGCCCGCACGATAATTGCGCCCCAAACGGGGCGATACCGAATTTCTCCCCCTGAGTGTGCAAACAACTAGAAGATAATGTTAATAAATAAAATGAATAACAGAGGTTACAAAGGCACTTCAGGTTATGTCACAGGAATTCAGCATTAACTGCTTGCTGATTATAAATTTACAGTTGAGATTAGTGTCTGACATTGATATAAATTCGTGAAATTTATTTAAGATTAGACTCTTTATTTGACAAATGAACAGCATTCGATAGCAAGCCTATTGAATAGATTAAAGTCTATTTGCAGGAATTATTCGACCTCACCCTTATGAGCTGAAGTGAATGGACTGGTTGCCTCATCTTCCTTTGGGAGGATGATGTTGGTATTCTGAAACATCAGTGTTAAACCTCCATCTGTAGGGGTGCTTCCCTGCTCTGAGTTCTAACTTCTTTTGACATAGCTGCTGTTTCTGGGTCCCGAACTTGCCAAATCCCAGGGCCTTGTGGACTCGGGTTAACTCCATCCCCTCACTGTCCTCTCTCCATAGAGTGTTTGGCCTTCTTGGCAGCTAGTGAAATGGCTATTTCTGGGTTGTTGTGAATAGTGCCCTCTCCTCCTGTGAGAAATAATTTTCATCATCCCCATCTTGGTCTTCCTCCGATTGGAGGTATGACTCTTCTTCTTAGGAGGTGTCTTCCTGGGGAAAGGGCAATGCTGCCAGTGGGAATCGAACTTGCCTTCTGCGTGACTGCGATTGGGAAGCTGTTCCTTCTTTCCTCCCTTGAGGTGCTTTTACCCTGCTCCAGTGTCATTCCTAATTGGCCCTTTTTGATTTACGAACACTTCCTCTGAAGCTTTCTTACTGGGGCCTCTGTTTCACCAAATTGGTGCCTTCTTCCTAAGTTTTTGAGTTTATTTAACTCCTCAACCTCTGCTTGGGCTCTTACTCCTTATCTGAGGAAGGATATACTAACCTTAGAGGCAGTGCAACGAAGGTTCACTAGATTGATTTGTAAGTGGCTTTCTCGGGCGCACCGAAAGCACACCTCTTACTGCAAGTTCTGGACGGTAGGGATTATATAGACAGATCAAGTTCGGACACCCATTTGAGCTCAACCGTATTGTGTTTAATAGGATTAACAATAACACTCATAACAGTACAAAGCAATACAACCCTGGCTTGTCCAACAAGCCATACCGTGCTAAATTACCACGGTCTAATAAAAGAACCCTCCCGTGAAATAAACTAACACAGGACCCCAGCACTAAACCCCTCTAAGATTTGGTTGGGACTTACAATCATCCCCTCACACAGCTAAGTGGTCTTGTGGATGTGTAGGCTCAGGCAATACGCTCACCCCGATTGCCCATTGCCTTGCTTGCAGCTTCTCCCTGTACGTCTCGCTCCTGGTTCCGTACCGCCGACGCGGTATCCAAGTTCCAGTTTGAGTCGAGGTTCGTTGATGAGGGATGAAGAGCAGCGTTCAGCTTCTGGCTGTGTTCCGTCGAGCCGAGTCCCACTCAGGAGACTCGCTGTAGATTGACACCGAGGAGAAGAGAGAACGAGAGCAGCCCCCGAACGGCTCCTGATATACCCAAAACACATCGCCTTTTCCTCCCGCCAATACTGATCGATGTATTGACTCAGGTGATTTGTCTGGACCCCCCTGTGGCCTGGAGTGACTCATGACCTTTGAAATCTTTGTGAAAAATTATATTCCGTTTCCCCGCTCCCAGGCCTGGCACCTGGAGAGACAATGAGTGCTGATTACTGGATGCCTGTCGTTTCCTGAGTTGATGGCCCCCATTAGCAGGTAATGGGTTTCAATCACAAACCGAACTTGCTTAACTGGCTTATCTCCTGGAAGACAATGGCCTGGCCATCTCCTGCCTTCCACCAGTTTCGGTTGGAACTGTGAGTGTCTCTGAGTTACCTCTCAGGGTATTGTTCCCAGTAATCATGTTAGATGGTGATGAACTCAATCGGCCTGGGTTCTCTTCCACCCAGCCTGTCAGTGTGAGATGGCCGTTTGCATATGAATGCACCTTAGTCAGGTTAGCCTGGCTTGCAATCCTATTCCCTAAGCCACTCCCACAAGCTTGCCCAACAGTATAGTTCTTTCTTGGGGTTTTGGATATAAAATATGATTCATAAAAATGGCCAGAAAGCTGGTGCTACAGATTCTTGGAATGAGAGGGTTGAGGAGAGATTGAGTAGGTTGGGCCTATACTCTCTGGAGTTTGGAAGAATGAGCGGTGATCTCATTGAAACATGTAAGATTCTGAGGGGGATTGGCAGGGTAGATACTGTTTCCCCTGGCTGGAGAGTCTAGAACTAGGGGGCATAATCTCAGGATAAGGGGTCAACCATTTAAGACTGAGATGAGGAGGACATTCTTCACTCAAGAGGGTTGTGAATCTTTGGAATTCTCTGCCCAAACGGCTGTGAATGCTGAGTCTTTGAGTATATTCAAGGCTGAGAGCGATAGAATTTTGGACTCATGGGGAGTCAAGGGATATGGTGACCAGTCGGGAAAGTGGAGTTGAGGTCGAAGATCAGCCATATATATATGTGCTGTGTCTCAAGATATCACAAAAGTGAAGTCAGTTAGCCCATTCAAAAAGATTTGAAGTTACCTCGAGTTAGGTCCACCTCAGACAAAAGAAAACAGCAGTGAATGTGTGCAGGACTAAATATCCTCTTGCACTATTTTCTGTTTCCCTATTATGTCTCACATCTACAGTCAGGCATTTCTATCCATTGTCCACTGATGTGGATCTATTACCTATCCTGACATTGCTATCCCACCTGCTTCGCCAGTGATAGATGGCTGTAGTCTATGAGCTGGAGCCACTAGCAGTGGAAATTCTACCTTTACAGGACTGCCCAATATTGGGTTTGGATAGGGGTGCGGGGTGAGGTGGGGGTGGAGAGATCCCCGATTGGTTCGTAGAAAAGCATATGTCTGTTTGCCCTTATGTCCAGTGTTTTTTGCTTGGCCCATGGGAGGCATTCTGCATCTGTTTACTAATATAGAGCTGCGTGTTTTCTTTCGATATAAAGGGAGAGATGGATTCATGTTCCCCAGTGATGTGGAGAGTCTCCAGGCCAGCTGACTGGATTATCGCTTCAGCTTTGCACGCACATACATGTTGTGGGCACTGCAATTGCAACAAAGAGAAAGCCAGACTTCAAACCTGATAGGGATTGGATACAGTTCAGATTTTTTTTAAATTTGTTCACAGGATGTGGGCATCACTGGCAAGGCCAGCATTTATTGCCCATCCCTAATTGCCTTTGAGAAGGTGGTGGTGAGCCGCCTTCTTGAACTGCTGCAGTAGCGGTTTGGTACAACTGAGTGGCTTGCTAGGCCATTTCAGAGGGCAATTAAAAGTCAACCACATTGCTGTGGGTCTGGAGTCACATATAGGCCAGACCGGGTAAGGACGGCAGATTTCCTTCCCTAAAGGACATTAGTGAACCAGATGGGTTTTTATGACAATCTGGTAGTTTCATGGTCACCATTACTGGTACTAGCTTTTTATTCCAGATTTATTTAACTAACTGAATTTAAATTTCCCAGCTGCCGTGTTGGGATTTGAAATCCTGTAACATAACCACTATGCTACTGTACCCCGTTGATGTGACTATGCACTGTTTAATACATGTACATCTCCAGTTCAGCTCCATACATCCTTGCTCTTGCCCAATAACCATTTGGGAACCGATCAGTTGTAAGTGAAAAGTACAAGAGCTGTTGCCAGTGTGATAGGAAACTTGTACCTAAGACTATTTTATAACTTGACTGCCTACATGCCAACCTAGCAATCTAGCAAAACCTGACCAACAGCTTCACAAAAGCTGACGCAGCCCCACAAAACAAACAACTGAAATACAGGTTTTATGACAGCTGAAGACAAGAAGCTGCACAGAAAGTGAAGTGAGACATGGACTGCCCATAATGTAAGCTGCAAGGATACCTACGGGTCGATTTTCATAAAGCTGTCGGGAAGGAGGCGGGACTACAACTTTTGGGATTTAGTCCCGCCTACATTGACGTTCGGCCAATCCACGCGATTTTCCCTTGATTGACCTTGTTAAGCCCGCCCAGCAGGCTCAGCAGGCCAATTAAGGGCCACCCGGCAACAGGTGACATCACAGACTGAAATTTCATCTGTCAAGAGGTCATGGCAGATGAAATATCAGCGTTTCACAGCTGTTTGAAGCTGTCAAACACTGACAGTCTGACTTCTAACCTGAGTCCTTCTACACAGACTCAGTTAGAAATCTCACCGGCAATGAAAGCTGAAGGCTGTCACTTTTGACAGCTCGCAGCCATTTTGCTTTCAGTGCCGGCTGAGTGATGGACTCCCAACGCCTAGAGGAAGGAAGGCTGTTAAGGTAAGTACAGGTAATTTAAACTTCTTTACACACTTTAGACACACTTTGCACTCATGCACCCATCACTCACCTGAACACCGACATCGCAACCCCTCCAAGTCCTTCAACCCGACGGCCCGACTCCTCTAACCTGGCGTCGTTTGGAGCCATCGGGAATCCCACATGACACCCCTCAAAATAGGGATTAGGCTAAAAACTGCCTGTTAACTACCTGTTAACAGGCAGTTAATTGGCACTAATCCCTTCCCGCCTCGGGTCGGCGGGTCCCAGTGCGGGGCAGGGACCCGCCTCCCCTGAAACTTATGTGGAGGCGGGTTTTGGGCGGGATGGTGTCGGGACCCCCGAAGTTGGGATTTTCCCCCCCCCACACACCTGAAACCCCGCCTGACGGCTCCAGGAAAATCGACCCCCTAACGTTCGATCACTTCTATGGTAGGGGGGAAAATTCTAAAGTACATAAAAGCACAGTTTGCAGCAGTGGTGAATATATAAATTATTAAAGGGAAATGTAAATGTTGAAGATTTATTTTTAGGGGGATCCATGGAGCGGGGCAGGTGGTTGATTTTTGACATTTAATTTTGTGCATTTTCCAGCACTTTGAGCTTTCTGCAATTCTACCTTTCAAACTAAAACTAGTTTATCTTGGAAGCGTTAGAGAAATTTTAAGTATGAAAATAAATGTAGTTTTATGGACTTGAATTCAATTTTACTGATAAAGTTAAAATAAACGACTTAACGGTCTCCAGGTAGAGGAATGCCATAAGAACACATTAAGCATTTGTCCACTGTTAAATAAATGGATACGGTGACATAGTGGCACCAACACCAACATGAATGATTCTTAAGTGACCGAGCAAGCATAACAGTTGGATCACAGCAACCTTCTCAGGTCAACTAGGGATGGGCAATAAATGCCAGTCTTGTGTCCACATCTCGAGAATTAATGAAAATATTGTCAGTGACAGTAATTTCTGCCTTATATTGCTCTTTTGAAAGCTTGTGATTTCAAATAAAACTGTTGGACTATAACCTGGTGTTGTGTGACTTCTTACAATGTGGTCTAACCAAGGTTCAATATTAGTTTAGCATGACTTCTCTAGTTTTCAATTCTATCCCTCTAAAAATAAACCCTAGTGCTTGGTTTGCTTTTTTTATGGCCTTATTAACCAGCGTCGCTACTTTTAGTGATTTGTGTATTTGTACTCCCAGATCTCTTTGCTCCTCTACCACATTTAGGGGGAGAAATTAAGTTGTTAGCGCCAGCCGTTAGCGCCTTAAGAGGGCGATAAGTGGGGCGCGAAGCGGCTAGCGCCCAGGCGCAGCGAGACCTGCGCCTCTCGCGAAATTGAGCGGACATTTAGTAGCGGCGCAAAACCGCAACGCCCGCTCAGCTGCGCGCGCAGATCCTGACATCATTTCATGGTGCAATGCCCTTGGTGCGCCCCGAACCGGAACTTCAGTGGTGCCCCCTTCTTTCCGCCTGGTGCTCCTAGCGACTGGTTGACTGGAACGGTTCCCAGTCGCTGTGGGGCTGGGGGGGCGCTATTTAAAGGGGGCTCTTCTTGGCTTCTTAGTGGTAGTCATTTTTGGACCACTCACTCTGTGAGAGAGAGAGAGAGATTTGCAGAGAGACAAAGGGAGGGAGCTTTCTGCATTGACTCAGCGCTCGCACAGGTACTTCTGGCTTCGGCCCAGAACTTTGCAGTTGGATTGATTTTTCAGTGCCATAGCCTTGAGTGGCCACATATTATGGGGGCTGCAATGGGTGGAAACGTTGGGTTTCTCCATTGCATTGAGAGGGCTCAGAGACGCCGAGAGAGAGTGCCAATCATGGCCAGATGGAGGAGGGCCAACAGGCATTGGCACAGGAGGCCTTACCCTCCCCTACCTCAACATGTCTGAGGAGCAGTGTATTCGGAGGCTTCGATTCAGAAGGGAGGTGGTCACTGAGCTCTGCCACCTGCTTCAGACAGATCTGCATCCTCAGCTGAGGAGCAGGACATCTCTGTCGGTGGCAGTGAAGGTGACAGTGGCTATCAACTTATATGCCACCAGCTCCTTCCAATCCACTACTGGGGACATTGCCAATGTCTCCCAGTTCGCGGTGCATTGCTGCATCCGCCAAGTCACGAATGCCCTCTTCAGAAGGAGACGTCAGTACATTTCCTTCCCCATGACCCTGGACAAGCAGCAAGAGCGCGCAATGGGATTTGCAAGAATAGCGGGCTTCCCCATGGTCCAGGGCGCCATTGACTGCACGCATGTGGCTTTGCGGGCGCCTCAAGAGAATGCCGAGGATTACCGCAACCGGAAGGGGTTCCATTCGTTGAACGTGCAGTTGGTGTGTGACCACAGACAGCTGATATTAGCTGTCAATGCCCGCTTTCCAGGCAGCAGCCACGACACCTTCATCCTGCGCCAGACTTCTGTGGCAGACCTTTTCGAAGCCCTGGCTCACACAGGAGGCTGGCTTCTCGGGGACAAGGGCTATCCTTTGTGCACCTGGCTGATGACCCCGCTCCGTGCGCCCAGCACCCCTGCTGAAGAATGATACAATGAGAGCCATCAAGCAACCAGGAACATCATTGAGCACACAATTGGCGTGCTAAAGCAATGGTTCCGCTGTCTGGACCATTCCGGGGGAGCCCTTCAGTGCTCGCCTGAGCGAGTCTCCCATTTTGTTGTAGTGTGCTGCATGCTGCACAACCGGGCTATCCTCAGGACTCAGCCACTGCCAGCAGGTATTGGCGGGCCACCAGAGGAGGAGGAGGAGGAGGAGGAGCACCAAGACGGGAGGGAGGCACAAAGTGCAAGGGCCGTCCGTCAGCGGCTTATTGCAACTCGGTTCTAGGCCCCCTCTGAGGGAATGGCTCCTGCCATTGAAAGAACATGAATGGAACCGTTCCGCAAACCCTGAGCCCGTCAAGGCAACAAATAATTCAAAGAGCAAACATGCACAATCTGAATAAAGACAATTATTTATTTAACAAACTCTGTGCCCTTCCCGCATGACAAACAAATACAGAGAAACCCCCCAAAAAAACAGTCAGACACATAACTGGTTCTCACAACCTGGAGACAATGAACAAAAGAGTTAATCAAAAATGACCATGATCCTCGGCCTTCACGAAAAAAATTCACAGCATTTTGCCACACCTCCTACTTTTTGGCCTGCGAGGGTGATCTGCTTCACTTGCGAGATTGGCCCCTTCCCACCCTGCGGCTCCTCCGCAATGGGACCCCAGTGGCTGCAGCAAGGCTGGGGGAAGGCTGCTGAGTGTCAGAAAGTGAGTCGGCAGATGCCCTTGGGGGATGGCCTGGACCAGCTCTCGGCCTGGAGGGCTCGGCTGCTGACTGCTCCAACTCTGCATGGGCAGCAGCAGTCTGTCCTACGGGTGGTGGCAGCTGCAGTGGAGGAGTGACAGTGTTGGCAGCAGGAATGCTGTCATCCTGACAAAGCACAGGCACTCCCTGGTCGGACGACACACTGGCACTCGCACGGGGCAGCACTGCAGCATGCAGAGCAATCTGCTGAAGCACAGACTGCTGGCCTGCTGTGGCGCGGCGAGGGCCCCGGCGAATCCTGCCTGGTCCAGCGAGGGTGGCAGCAGTCAGTGCTCGTGTGGCCCTAATCTGTGTCTGCATCAGACCAGCCACTGACTGCATGGCACGACTAAGCACTTGCGTTGAAGCCGCCTGTGCTGCTCCGAAGTCCTGCAGACTCCTTGCCAGTGCTGCACCGAAGTCCTGCAGACTCCTTGCCGGTGCTGCACTGAAGTTCTGCGGACTCCTTGCCTGTGCTGCCCCGAATTCCTGTACACTCGTTGCCAGTGACTCTATGGAGTCAGGCATCCTTGCAACTGCAGCCATGAGCTCAGTGTGCCTGCACTCAGCCTGCGTGCCCATTTCAGCGAGGAGCCGCACTTCCTCTGTGCTAACTGTAGCAGGACTGGAGGCCATACTCTCCCGCCGGGGAGAAGGCCGCCGAGCTTCCCTACCTCCCCCGCGTTGCTGCAGCCCGCTGGGCCCCGGAGCTTCACCCTCCTTAGACCCTTCCCCCCTGCTCCCCTCCAGGGAAGACGTGTCCCCATTATGACCATGGGCTGCCTCGGCTGAGGGTGGCACTGATGGTCCGGCTTCCTCTTCCTCCTCGCCTTCAGAATCACTCACAGTGGCAGCTTGAGGGCCCGCCTTCTCACCTGGTGAATCAGCATCTGAAAGCAGGGAGGTACAAGAGTTGCTTTAGCGTGAGGACAGGGCGGCAGCGAGGGAGGCATGAGTGCTGCAATGCACTGTATTGGTTCAACAGTGGCAAAGGATGCTGGTGTGAGGCACAAGTGGAAGGAGAGAGGTCAAAAAGGTGATGACCTTACCATTGCTGTCCAGAACGGGGTCGGCATCTCCAGTGGTGACGGGGCCAATCATCCAGCCTGCCATAATCCGTTCCACTCGCTGCTCCAGATCGCTGAGCTCTTTAAGGTCAGGACGGCCTCCCCCGGTCCATTGTTGCTGCCTTCTATTGTGCGCCAGCTTGCCCTGCAAGAGAAAGGACGGGCTCTGAGTACAGTGTGAAGCCCTGATCTTGGCTGCACTGCCTCCCATGGTCGAATAGCCCTTACAGTGTGAAGCCCTGATCTTGGCTGCACTGCCTCCCATGGTTGAATAGCCCTTACAGTGTGTAAAGTGGTGAATTTGCATGTGAGTTTCATGAAAGGCCCATAGGTGTTGGATGAGGGCTGGGCATTGGGGCTTTCAGGACCCTTTGGCCATAAAGTGAGGTGCACATGCAGGGATGAAGAGGATACTGGAAAGAGTACTCACCCTGGCAACCCGAGTGAGGTCATTGAACTTCTTCCTGCATTGCACAGGGGTCCTAGGCACCATGCTGCTGGAGGTCACTCTGTGTGCCACCTACCTCCAAGCTTTTCTATATTCGTTGGGCAGCGGCCTCCTGCCACTGTCCGGAAACAGGATAGATCGCCTGCGCTCCACTGCGCCAACCAGAACCTTCAGGGCCCCCTCACTTAACCACTGCGCTCGCTCCCTGGCCCTCTCCATGGTCCTAGTCGTTAGAATGTCACAGCAGGTCTGTCCAGGCCGAGAATCAGGGCTCCAATGTGCAGGGCGTGGCTGCAAGCCAAACCGACCCTCCCCCTTTAAGAGGTGACCGGCGCCAGCGTGCCTGCCTGCAATCGCTAACTAGCCGCACCTGCGCTGCGCCCGCCCTCGGTGGTAGCGCCTCGCCTCTCCGGCTTAGCGCCTTAGGACAGTCATGCAGCGCCTGCTTTAGCGCACCAACCACCTCTTGGGGTGATGCAAGTCAATTTCGCTGAAGGTGGCGATAATTTGCACCGAGCGCTAAATTTAGCGCACGTTCGATTATAACGCCCCAAACGTGGCGATACTGAATTTCTAGGCCATAGATTATTATTTTCCAAGTAATATGTGACCTTGTGGCAGTACCACCGGTTGTACCTTACATAAAGACACATAATTCCCTTTAACTAACCTTACTGTATGTTTAACTTACCTTTTGGGGCCATTGCCCTTTTAACTTACTTGTTGGGGCCATTGCCCCTTTAAGACGCGCCCTAGCACGCTGATGTCACGTCACATACGACGTGACGTGCGTGCGGCAGCTGCTGGCCCGATTCGGCCTTCTAGGACGGCTGCCGGCGCAGCCCGGCCTAGCGTCTTCGGCCTCAATGGCCAGCCGACAGGAGCGACGTGATCTTCCGCTCCCACGGCAAGCACCGGCGCAGCCCGGCCTCGCGACCTCGGCCTCAACGGCCAGCGACGCAATGACGTAGTCACGTGACTGCCCCAAGCGCGGGCAAACATGACGACGTGCATCACGTGACGCCCTAAGCGCGGGAAACACGAACAACGTGATGACGTCACAACACAAACACGATGACGTCATCACGCTCTCCACAGGACTGCAAACTCAGTCCTCGTGGAGTTCCCGCTGGGACAAGACCTATACCACGATGCTCCTACAGTCAGCCATCTTACCTGATGTAATTAGTCTGTTCCTGTAAATAAACAACTTGTTAATAGTTCGTCGAAGTCAAACTCTCTTATTTAGTAGCGACCTGCATGAACCGTTACATTGGTGACCCAACGACGTGAGTATGGGAGTTCATCAATTCCTACACTACAATTGGTGACCTTGTATCCATGAACGATTTTCACGGTAGCAATGCGCAGCCTGACCCTCGTCTTCGCAGAGGTACAGCACGCCCAACGGCAACCGTCGACCACCAACGCTACATTGGTGACCCAACGACGTGAGTACGGGAGCTCATCAATTCCTACACTACAATTGGTGACCCCATATCCATGAACGATTTTCACGGTAGCAACGCGCAGTCTGACCCTCGTCTTCACAGAGGTAGAGCACGACCAACGACAACCGTCGACCACCAACGCTACATTGGTGACCCAACAAGGTGAGTACGGGAGCTCATCAATTCCAACGCTACAATTGGTGAACCCGTATCCGTGAACGATTTTCACGGTAGCAACGCGCGCCTGAACTTTGTCTTCCCACAAGACAACCAATGCACAACCGACGAACAACCACGGAGCAGCAACCGCCTAACACCGATACCTCCAAAGGCGACCCCGTCTTTGCGAACGTATTCGCAAGGCAAGCACAGCCTGGAGCAGATCCCGTTTGACACGGACAAACCTCAACCGGACCCCATTCATTTTTTTTTTGTGAACAATTTTCACAAAAGAAGCACGCCATGGAAGCACCAGCCGTTTTGCTGTCGCTACCACAATCCAGGGAGCCACAGTCTCCCTCGTGCTTTATAAAGGTAGAAGCTCCGTTCAACGAGAACATCGATGCAGCGCCGACCACGCACTTGCTCATGGTCCCCGTACTCGTCTTTCCTACCGCCACATGGATCGTCCGCCTCTACGTCCACAGCGACAGCAAGTATAAATCTCTCCAAGCGCGGGGTACAGCATGTTCGGGCCCACAAAATCGGAGCGCGCCCTGCGGGGATACCACGAGGACTCACCCCCGCGAAACACGAGGACCCACTCCTCACGCACGAGGACCCATCCCTCGCGAACCACGAGGACCCATCCCTCGTGAAAAACGATGACTCCTTCTCCGCCGATGACGCACCAGCCCTTCAGCCTGCTGGTTTTGTTACCTACTATACGATTCAGCGTGAACAAAAGGCGTGCCGCCCTCCTGGCTGTTTTCTCCTAAATCTACAACTGTTACAAGTGTTGCCGCCCTCCAGGCAGAGTTAACCCCTCCTGAAAGCAATAACAACCTGGACCGTTGCCACCCTTTCTCCAGTTTTCCCTTTAACAAACGCAAACGTCAACTGAAGCTGCACACATCGAGGACGGGTCCAACGGGCATCCTGCGGCCGCGATAAGCCACGTGAAAGTTGCTGGCCTTACCGATCACAGGTTAACGCAGTAACTCTTCACCCTCTGTTGTGTTAACGTCGTAGCACTATGGCACGCACCGTTCTGCGTGTTCCAGCCTCCTGAAGGTTTCGCTCACCTGTCGGCGAGTTCACTCACCTCGCCTGTCAAGTCCTTCTGGAACGTTCGTTTGGCATTCCTGCAGAGTTCGTTATAACAAGGACTTGTTCCAACATCAACAGAGTCATCACCCGCGTCCGCCCAACCTGCCCGTCACTCTGACAAGGCCTGCTGTTTCGCACGTCTCCACGATCCTTCGCCTGACGGATACACTTTATTCGCCACGACGCGCGTACGGATCCCCTCACGAGCAGCATCTTCGGAACTCACTCGCCAAGCCGAGACAGCACGACCGCCGAGACCACCAGCGTCAGACCATCTCATCCTTGGACTTTCGTTAAAGCAAATTCTGGGGGTCCCATGTGGCAGTACCACCGGTTGTACTTTACATAAAGACACATAATTCCCTTTAACTTACCTTACTGTATGTTTAACTTACCTTTTGGGGACGTTGCCCTTTTAACTTACTTGTTGGGGCCATTGCCCCTTTAAGACGTGCCCTAGCGCGCTGACGTCACGTCACATACGACGTGATGTGCGTGCGGTGGCTGCCGGCCCGATTCGGTCTTCTAGGACGGCTGCCGGCGCAGCCCGGCCTAGCGTCTTCGGCCTCAATGTCCAGCCGACGGGAGCGACGCGATCTTCCGCTCCCACGGCAAGCACCAGCACAGCCCGGCCTCGCGACCTCGGCCTCAACGGCCAGCGACGCAACGACGCGGTCACGTGACTGCCCCAAGCGCGGGCAAACATGACGACGCGCATCACGTGACGCCCTAAGCGCGGGAAACGCGAACAACGTGATGACGTCACAACACAAACACGATGACGTCATCACGCTCTCCACAGGACTGTGAACTCAGTCCTCGTGGAGTTCCCGCTGGGACAAGACCTATACCACGATGCTCCTACAGTCAGCCATCTTACCTGATGTAATTAGTCTGTTCCTGTAAATAAACAACTTGTTAATAGTTCGTCGAAGTCAAACTCTCTTATTTAGTGGCGATCTACACAAACCGCTACAACCTCCTTATTTTTCCCACCAAAATGTAACACCTCACACCCATCTACATTGCAATTCTCCTGCCAATCACACGCTCATTCCGCAAGTCCACTAATGGTGGGGAGAAAAAAATTCTTCTGGCAGCCTTCAGTACCGCCCTCCAATTGATCTGATCTTTAAATTGCTGATGATTGGTTTATATATGATTTGGCCCACTCGATCTATGGGGGGAGATTTTCAACTCACCTTTCTGGCATTAAAAATGAGTAACCGGCAGTTGAAAATCGGGAGGGGGTGGGGGGGCCACCTCAGCCGTCCCATTGACACCCAAGGCCTGGCTGATACAATTTTCAGGTGGGCCTTGAAACAGGCTGCGTAATAATGCAAATCGTTTGTAGGACACCAAAGGCAAATTTCAGGTACAAATGGGCGGATTGTGCGCCTACTTGTATCAGGCATTGACTGGCCTAACCAGCAATATGGCCCAAGAAATGTTTAGTTTGGATTTTTGTGGACCCAGAAGTAGCCACAAGAGGTCTCTGGCCTACTGCCGGCCCATACCAGCCAACTGCACTCTGAGGTGTGCCATTCTGATACAGATTTGTTCACTGATGTGTGCCGGGTTCTTTGGCCTTAGCTGGAAGCACCGCCATTGACATTAGTGTTCTCAAACTGTGGCGGGAGATGGTGATTTCAGGCAGGATTTCCATTCCTGGTGACCTGTGTTAGCAAGTGCAGGTGAGATGTGAAAAATGGCGACTGTGGCAAGTTACCGACAGACCGCTGATATCCATTTTACCGTACCCATATACAAGTCATTGCCTTCGTGAGAGGAGGAAAGAAAATTGGACGTGAAGAAAAAAGAAGCATAATCCTGCCTATATTATCACATAAGCTTTCCTGGTGTAGGCTTTCGTTCCAGAAATTCAGACAACAGGCTTGCAGACTATTCATTCTCAAGAGTCTTTAAGCAAACAGGACTATTGGACTCTACCTTCAGCAAACAGAATAGGCAAACACGGAAGAGAGTATTTATTTAACGAAACACAAATTCATGCTCTGTTTTTATCTGAAATATCTTGATCATTCCATTGTTAGGAGAGAGAGGTTGTGTGCCAGGAGCGATAACGCCTTACTGTGATGGCAGTAATTAAATTCCTTAGATTTTCAGAAAGCTGGTGGGTCTTCCCACACACAGCACAAAGGTGGTTTAAATCAGCTATAATTTGGAACTTGTTTCCTCATGGGTGCTTCATATAGGATAATGTGGTCAGGTTTAACAGCTACCACTTAATTTCCATGTATAGAGTCATAGGCCTAGAAATTCAGTTGCGTTAGCGCCCACTTAGGGGCGAAAGAGTGGGTTGCGCCGGAATTTTTTTTGCGCCCGAAATTAGGTGGGCCCTAACATCGGCATTAGCCGGTAGCACTGCACCGGCACCGATGACGTCATCGGTGTGCGCAGTGCCCCGGTACCGCCCAAAACCACGCCGATCCCCATCTTCAGTAGCGGCCGCCTCTTCCGTGGTGGCCGCTAACAACATCGGGAGACCGGGTCCTTACAGCAGCCTTAGCGGGGCGCTTTAAGGTGGAGGTGCGGCCGGCCGCTTTTTCTGCGGCCGCCTGCCCGCACCTCCTTCCCCGCCCTCCTCCACCCCCCCCCCCCGCGGCATTGCCGGCTGGTTTCCGTGGAGCCCGGCACTTCTCCGTTGTGCTGGGCTCTTTTGCCGGCACTCGCATTCGGGGCTCCGGCCGTTGCAGGCACCTCCCCCTTAAGAGAAGGGGGAGGCCTGCAGTACAGCAGCCTGCCACACCGCATCGGGTGGCGCAGCGGGACCGGCAGCACTGAAATTCACTTTCAGCGCCCCAAGCGGGGCGGCCACACCCTGGAACAGCGCCCGGTTCCGCTTTGGGGCGCTGAAAGTGAATATGGGGCGGGCACAACTGGTTCCGCGGCGGGCGCAAAATTTTCGGCGCAATCGAGCTGGCGGGGCTATACCCAATTTCTAGGCCATAGAGTTATACAGCACAGAAAGAGGCCCTTCGGCCCATCGTATCCATGCCAGCCATCAAGCCCTGTCTATTCTAATCCCATTTTCCAGCACTTGGTCCATAGCCTTGTATGCTATGGCGTTTCAAGTGCTCATCTAAATGCTTCTTGAATGTTGTGAGGATTCCTGCCTCTACCACCCTTTCATGCAGTGAGTTCCAGATTCCAACCACCCTCTGGGTGAAAAAGTTTTTCCTCAAATCCCCTCTAAACCTCCTGCCCCTTACCTTGAAACTATGCCTGATTATTGAACCCTCTACTAAGGGGAAAAGTTCCTTTCTATCTACCCTATCTATGCCCTTCATAATTTTGTACACCTCAATCAGGTCCCCCCTCAGCCTTCTCTGCTCTAAGAAAAACAACCCCAGCCTGTCCAGTCTCTCTTCATAACTGAAGCGCTCCAGCCCAGGTAATATCCTGGTGAATCTCCACTGCACCCTCTCCAATGCAATCACATCCTTCCTATAGTGTGGCGACCAGAACTGCACACAGTATTCCAGCTGTGGCCTAACCAGCGTTTTGTACAGCTCCATCATAACCTCCCTGCTCTTATCACAGAATCACAGAAATCACAGAAACCCCACAGTGCAGATAGAGGCCATTTCGGCCCATCGAGCCTGCACCGACACATATCCCACCTGAACCCCGTAACCCCACGTATTTAATCCCCCTAACACTAAGGGTCAAATTATCATAGCCAATCAACTTAACCCGCACATCTTTGGACTGTGGGAGGAAACCGGAGCACCCGGTGGAAACCCACGCAAACACGGGGAGAATGTGCAAACTCCACACAGACAGTTGCCCGAGGCCGGATTCGAACCCGGGTCCCTGGCGCTGTGAGGCAACAGTGCTAACCACTATGCCACCGTGCTGCCCTCTTATATTCTATGCCTCGGCTAATGAAGGCAAGTATCCCACATGCCTTTTTAACCACCTTATCTACCTGTCCTGCAGCCTTCAGGGATCTATGTACATGTACACCAAAGTCCCTCTGATCCTCTGTCCTTCCTAGGGTCTTACCATTCATTGTGTATTCCCTTGCCTTGTTAGTCCTCCGAAAATGCATCACCTCACACTTTTCAGGGTTAAATTCCATTTGCCACTGTTCTGCCCATCTGATCAACCCGTCTATATCGTCCTGTAGCCTGCGGCTTCCCTCCTCGCTATGTACCACTCCACCAATTTTCGTGTCATCTGCGAACTTACTGATCATACCTCCTACATTCATATCTAAATGATTAATGTACACTACAAACAGCAAAGGACCCAGCGCCGATCCCTGCGGTACACCACTGGACACAGGCTTCCAGTCACAAAAACCTTCGACCATCACCCTCTGCCTCCTGCCACTAAGCCAATTTTGGATCCAATGTGCCAAATTGCCCTGGATCCCATGGGCTCTTACCTTCTTGACCAGTCTCCCATGCGGGACTTTGTCAAAAGCCTTACTGAAGTCCATGTAGACTACATCAACTGCACTACCCTCATCCACACACCTAGTCACCCCCTCGAAAAATTCAATCAAATTGGTTAGACAGGATCACCCCCTGACAAAGCCATGCTGACTATCCTTGATTAATCCTTGCCTCTCCAAGTGGAGACTAATTTTGTCCCTCAGAATTTTTTCCAATAATTTCCCTACCACTGATGTTAGGCTCACTGGCCCGTAATTCCCTGGTTTATCCCTACTAGCCTTCTTGAATAATGGTACTACATTAGCTGTCCTCCAGTCCTCTGGCACCTCCCCTGTGGCCAGCGAGGTTCTGAAAATTTGTGT
Organism: Somniosus microcephalus; assembly: GCF_052327205.1. Classification (NCBI taxonomy): domain Eukaryota; kingdom Metazoa; phylum Chordata; class Chondrichthyes; order Squaliformes; family Somniosidae; genus Somniosus; species Somniosus microcephalus. Next base: position 174,316,906 of record NC_140989.1, on the reverse strand, counting down.
CAGACCCCTGCAATCTCCTCCCTTGCCTCACACAGCAGCCTGGGATACATTTCGTCTGGGCCTGGGGATTTATCCACTTTTAAGCCCGCTAAAACCGCTAGTACCTCCTCCCTCTCAATACTAATTTGTTCAAGTATATCACAATCCCCATGCCTGATTTCTATGCCTACATCGTCCTTCTCCATAGAGAACACAGATGCAAAATATTCATTTAAAACCTCACCTACATCTTCTGGCTCTACACACAGATTGCCACTTTGATCCCTAATGGGCCCTACTCTTTCCCTGGTTATCCTCTTGCCCTTAATATACTTATAAAACACCTTGGGATTTTCCTTTATTTTGCCCGCCAGTGTTTTTTCATGCCCCCTCTTCGCTCTCCTAATTTCTTTTTTAAGTACCCCCCTGCACTTTCTATACTCCTCTAGGGCTTCCACTGTTTTATTCCTTTGTATCTGCCAAAGGCCTCCCTTTTTTTCCTAAACCATTCTTGTATATCCCTTGACATCCAGGGTTTCTGGGCTTGTTGGTCCCACCCTTGACCTTTACGGGAATATGTTGGCATTGTACTCTCTCTATTTCCTTTCTGAATGACTCCCGCTGCTCTGATGTGGATTTTCCTACAAGTAGCTGATCCCAGTCTACTTTGGCCAGATTCTGCCTTATCATATTAAAATCAGCCTTCCCCCAATTTAGAACCTTTATTTCTGGTCCATCTTTGTCCTTTTCCATGACTATCTTAAATCTCACTGAATTATGGTCACTGTCACCAAAATGCTCTCCAACTGACACTTCTACCACTTTCCCGGCTACATTCCTAGAATTAGGTCAGTACCGCCCCCTCTCTTGTAGGACTTTCTACATGCTGACTCAAAAAGCTCTCCTGGATGCACTTTAAGAATTACACCCTCTAAGCCTTTCACACTCTGACTATTCCAGTTAGTATTGGGGAAGTTGAAATCCCCTACTATTATTACCCTATTATTTCTACACTTCTCTGAGATTTGCCTACATATCTGTTCGTCTATCTCCCCCTGACTGTTTGGGGGCCTATAGTACACTCCCAGAAAAGTGCTTGCCCCCTTTTTGTTTTTAAGTTCTACCCATATGGCCTCATTAGAAGAACCTGCTAAGATATGTGGGGGGAGGGGCTGTGTGGGGCGGGAGGGGGGTGTGGGGGGAGGGGGTGTGTGGGGGGAGGGTGTGTGTGTGGGGGGAGGGGTGGGGGGGAGGGGAGGGGGTGTGTGGGGATGTGGGGGGGAGGGGTTTGTTAGATCCGTGTATCTTGATGTTGTGTCCTTCAATAATTAGACAACAAGACTGCAGGGAACGATTCAACAGGTGTTTACTGAATGAGGGTTACTCTAGAACTAACTTTACAGATCACTACTCAGGGTTTATATACAGGTGTGGTCACTGCCAGTACTACAGTATACAGGAGCTGTAAAAAGTAGTTCTCCCCTTAAAGGTATATACATTACAATTCCTCCCCTTTTAGATTAACAGTACCATAACACTCATTTAACAATTAAATATCAAACTAATTACAATTAACACTTTTAACATGCAACATTAACTGAAAATAGTCTATTTATAAATTCAGTCTTTGGGGAGGCTTCCTGATCCTTTCTGGATAACGCCTTTCCCGAGTGTCTCGCTCTTGGTGCGGAGGCGATCCTAACACCCTGTCGTCAGTTGATTCATCAGCTTCCAATGCTATTGTTTCTGAGGTAAATGCGACCTGTACGTCGGGTTCCTCACCAGGTATATATGGCCGAGACATGGGGTTGACTCATTCCTGTGACTCTAGGATCTGGTCAGCATGCAGTCTCACAATGTTCTCCCCAACATCCACTGTGTACATTAGTGGCCCCTGCCGTGTGCATATCGTTCTTGGTTGCCATTTCTCTGTTCGGTAGTCGCGGGCCAAGACTGGTTGCCCTACATTGAAGCTCCTTGTTGGCTTCTCATTGATGTGCTGGAATTGCTTACTCTCAACATCTCTTCGTACATTTGGTCTGAGCTAATCCAGACGAGATCTCAACCTTTGGTTAAAGAACATCATGGCCGGGGCCTGGTTGGTGACTGCATGTGTTGCATTCCAGTAGGCGAATAGGAAATTGTCCACCTTGTGCTGCAGCGGAATGTTGTCATTGTACATAGCCTTTATTGTCTTCTTAAAGGTTTGTAAGAACCTCTTAGCCAATCCATTTGTGGCTGGATGATACGGGGTGGATGTGTAATGCCTTACCCCATTCCTTTTCATAAATCTTCAAAACTCTTCGGACACAAACTGTGGTCCGTTATCAGAGCAAATCTGCTCTGGCAAGCCATTCCTGGCAAAAATGGTCCGTAGGACTGCAATAGTTTTCTCCGTGGTGGTGGAGGACATTTTGATCACCTCAGGCCATTTCGAGTGCGCATCCACGGTTATTAAAAACATTGAGTCCATGAATGGACCAGCAAAACCAATATGCACCCGTTGCCATGGAAATGAGGGCCACTCCCATGGGTGTAGAGGGGCATGTGGTGGTGCATTTTGGACCTTCTGGCATCCTGAGCAGCTCTTTGTCAGGTCCTTGATTTGCTGATCGATCCCCGGCCACCACACATAAGACCGAGCAAGGCTTTTCATTTTCACCCCTCCCAGGTGACCTTCGTGAAGCTCATTGAGCACTCTCTCCCTTAACTTGGGTGGAATTACCACTCGGGATCCACACATCAAGGTCCCCTGGCATACTTACAGCTGTTCTCTTCTGGATGAGAATGCTGGCAACAGTGAGTCGCCATGTGCTGGCCATCCCTTCACCGTCAAATCATATACCGGAGACAGTGTCGGGTCATTTTGTGTCTCCTTCTCTATACCAGCGTTAGTTACTGGCAAGCATTCAATTATAGTCGAATGAAATATTTCGACAGGATCCACTGCTGGTGCTTCCTCCACAGTAGGCAGTGGCAGGCGTGATAGCCCATCAGCGTTTCCATGCTGTTTTGTGCCCTTATACTCGATTTCATATTGGTGCACCCCTGGAAAAAGTGACCATCTTTGTAGTCATTGCGCAGTCATCACCGGAACGCCCTTCTTTGGATTAAAGATGGAGACAAGTGGTTGGTGGTCAGTCAGCAAGGTGAACTTCTGCCCGTGCAGATAGTGATTGAACTTTTTCACTCCCCACACTAGGCTGAGGGCCTCCCTGTCAATCTGGGCGTAGTTACGCTCGGCTGAGGTTAGTGACCGAGATGAAAAGGCTACTGGCCTCTCCGAGCCGTCCGGGAATTTGTGCGACAGCACCGCTCCAATGCCATAGGGTGATGCATCACACGCCAACCGAATTGGTAATGCTGGGTTGAAATGAGCCAACACCTCTTTTGATGTGATCAATGCTTTGCTCTTCTGGAAAGCTCGTTTACATTCGTCACTCCACTTCCATGGTACCCCCGTTTGCAGTAGGGAGTTCAGTGGGTTTAGTACGGTAGACAAATTCGGCAAGAACTTATGGTAGTAGTTCACCAGCCCGAGGAACGACCTCAGTTGTGACACATTTTCCAGTGCTGGAGCCTTGACTACTGCCTCAATCTTTTCAGGGGACTTATGTATCCCCTCTTTATCAATAACGTGGCCACAATACGAGATCTGCTTCTGGAAAAACTCGTATTTGTGGCGATTAGCTCGGAGTCCATATTCCTTCAATCTAGTGAGCACCTGCTCCAGGTTGGCGAGGTGATCACTGTCATTTTCGCCCGTGACCAGGATGTCGTCCAAATAACACTGGGTCCCTGGAATCCCTTGCAGGACTTGTTCCATTGCCCTTTGCCAAATAGCCGGAGCTGATGCTACCCCGAACACCAGCCGATTGTATTGTTAGAGACCTTTATGAGTGTTGATCGTGAGGTACTGTTTCGAGGCTTCTTCTACCTCCATTTGCAGGTACGCCTGGGCCAGATCAATCTTAGTGAAGCGTTTCCCTCCAGATAGCGAGGCGAAAATATCTTCAATCCGCGGAAGTGGATATTGTACAGTGTGAAGGACTGGGTTCACTGTCACCTTAAAGTCCTCACAGATGCAAACCTTCTTTGGTTCCCCAGGCGTATTACTCAACGACCTCTTCATTACAGGGATGATGGGTATAGCCCACTCGCTCCAGTCCACTTTGGACAGTACTCCTGAACGTTCCAAACCTTCCAGCTCTGCTTCGACGGCTGGGCGGATCGCATAAGGTACCAGTCTGGCCTTAAAAATCTTTGGGCTTGCATTTTCCTCTATTTTGATCGTCGCTGTTATGCCTTTTAGTGTTCCGAGTCCCTGCTGGAACACTTCTTGTGCGTCAGTTAGCATTTTTGACAGTCGTCCACGTGTGACGTCGTCATCCTTTTTGGCATCTACAGTCAGTGCTTGTATGGAATGCCAATCTAGCTGTATCTTCTGGATCCATTCACGTCCTAGTAGTGGTGGTCCTCCATCTGGCAATACATATAGGTCCATTTTTGGTGTTTCCTTGCCGTTATATATAACGTTCACCCTTATTTTTCCTTTGGGGTAGACTTTTTGCCCCGTGTACGTCTTCAAGACAATCTTTGTATCTCTCAAGTGTATATGTGAGAATAGCCGCTTGTAGTCCCTTCGGTTTATGACTGTTAGGGCTGATCCTGTGTCCAATTCCATTTTCACTTGGACTCCTGCTATCTTGAGCGTGACCCAGATAGTTTGGTGATCCTCTGTTTTGATCACATTATGTAGTTTCAGACAACCCAGCTCCTTGCTTCTGGAGTCTGTATCACTCTTCTGTTCGTCTGAACTATTCTCCGTCACCTTATGTACCTTGTTGTACTTCTCCTGTGGAGATTTCTTGCTGCTGGTTTTCTTTCCCGACCTGCAGACTCTTGCTATGTGTCCTACTTTTCCACACTGTCTGCACACTTTGTCCTTGAACCAGCAATCATTATGGTCGTGTGTTGTTCTGCCGCAGCGATAGCACTTCACTGTTCCATATGACATTTCATTTGTGCCATATTCTTGCGGTCTCCGTTGTATCTCTGCAGCGCCCCGTGCTGCTGCTTCATGTGATACTGCAATGCTGAAAGCTTTGTCCAGCGTAAGATCCTTTTCTGATAGAAGCTGTTTCTGGGTTCCTTCACTTTGAAGCCCACACACAAACATGTCCCTTAAAGTATCTACTAGTCCCGTTCCAAACTGGCAGTGTTTCGATAGCTTGCGCAGTTCCGTTAAATACTCAGCATTACTTTCACCTTTATGCTGGTTCCTTTTGTGAAACTTAAATCTTTCTGCTATCAGCAGCGGTGTGGGGTTTAAGTAGTCCTGTAGGATTGACACTATGTTTTCAAAATCCTTTTCTACTGGCTTCTCTGGGGTTACTGGGTTTCGTAGTAAGCCATATGTTTTTGCACCCATTGAATTCAACAATACCAGCGCTTTCTTGTCATCTGGCACTTCATTCGCCTTGCAGTATACTTCTATGCGTTCGACATATGTCATCCAATCTTCGACTTCATTGTCGAACGCTGTGATACTGCCACTCTTCGGCATTTTTGGGTGTGGTTAGACTGGCTTAAAATGGCGTCTCCCGCGCTTTCCTTTCTTCCCCGCTGCGGCTTAAAATGGCGTCTCCCGCGCTGCTGCCAACGCCGCTCTCGGTGGTCCTCGTGGCAAATGGCGACGCCCTGTGGGTTTCGTGCGCTGCTCCTGCACTGTTGCCAATGCCGCTCTCTGCGGTCCTCATGGCAATGGCAGCACCTCGCATTTTCCTGCGCGCCTCTCTCCCCCATTGACGCTGCTCGGCCCTTGAACACCGGCTGCACTCTGCGCGATTTCCTGTGCGTCTCTCTCCCCCGTTGACGCTGCTCGGCCCTTGAACACCGGCTGCGCTCTGCTCTCTCTCGTCTCTCTCCCCCGTTGATGCTGCTCGGTCCTGAACACTGGCTGCACCCTGTGCGCTCTGCCCTCTCTCTCTCTCCCCCGTCGATGCTGCTCGGCCTTTTTCTGTGCCGCTCGGTCGGCTCTAGCCGCCACTGTCCGGGAAGGGTCTGCGCAGTACCTGTTGCCAGCCCGTTTTGCTGGACCACCGTGACTGGAAAGTCAAGCCTGGCTCTCGACAGCCTCCCCTGCGATGCTCAAATCTCCGCTGGATGACTGGGCGGTTGCCCGTGGTCGACGCCCGTGCTTTTGGACTCGACCTCCTTCCACTGTTCTCTAGGAGCGAATCCCTGGGAGGTGATGCAGAGTTGCAGGTAGGTTCGAATCTGCTCATCGCCAATGTTAGATCCGTGTATCTTGATGTTGTGTCCTTCAATAATTAGTCAACAAGACTGCAGGGAACGATTCAACAGGTGTTTACTGAATGAGGGTTACTCTAGAACTAACTGTACAGATCACTACTCAGGGTTTATATACAGGTGTGGTCACTGCCAGTACTACAGTATACAGGAGCTGTAAAAAGTAGTTCTCCCCTTAAAGGTACATACATGACAGGGTTGTGGGGGGGGAGGGTGTGTGTGTGTGGGGGGAGGGAGTGTATACCCCGGAATATTGAGCTGCCAGTCCTGCCCCTCCCTCAACCATGTCTCTGTGTTAGCAACAATATCATACTCCCATGTGTTCATCAACATCTTCAATTCATCTGCCTTACTCGCAAGACTCCTTGCATTAAAATAAATGCCATCCAGCCTTGCCATACTCCTTTGTGCCGTTACATATTTGCTCTGCCTTCCAGACTGACTTGTATTTTTCCTCTATATTTGGCTGTGCATCACCCACTACTATAGCTCCACTCTGTATCCCATCCCGCTGCCAGGTTAGTTTAAACCCCCCCCCCCCCCCAGCAACAGCATTAGCAAACCTCCCCGCAAGGATGTTGGGCCCGTTCCGGTTCAGGTGCAACCCGTCCGACATGTACAGGTCCCACCTTCCCCAGAAGCAGGCCCAGTGATCCAGGAAACTAAAGCCCTCCCTCCTGCACCAACTCTTTAGCCACGTATTCATCTGCTCTATTCCTATACTCACTAGCACGTGGCACCGGGAGGAATCCAGAGATTACAACCTTTGAGGTCCTGCTTTTTTATCTGCTACCTAGCTCCCTAAATTCGTGTTGCAGGACCTCATCCCTCTTTCTACCCATATAGTTGATACCAATGTGAACCACGACCTCTGACTGTTCGCCCTCCCCCTTCAGAATGCCCTGCATTTGAGAACACTTGAGATCACGTGGGATGCTCACCACCTTCTGCTGTTGTAGTGTCCGTGTATAATAAGACACAGACTGCGGGGAACGGTACAACAGGCGTTTACTCAACGTGGCTCACAGTGGAACTGATCCGTACAGATTACGACTCAGGGCTATATACAGGTGTGGTCACTGCCGGTACTGCAGTGCACATGAGCTGTAAAAGATAGTTCCCCACTTAAAGGTATATACATTACAATTCCTCCCCTTTTAGATTAACAGTACCATAACACTCATTTAACAATTAAATATCAAACTAATTACAATTAACACTTTTAACATGCAACATTAGCTGAAAATAGTCTATTTATATATTCAGTCTTTGGGGAGGCTTCCTGATCCTTTCTGGATAGCGCCTTTCCCGAGTGTCTTGCTCTTGGTGCGGAGGCGATTCTGGCCCCCTGTCGTCGGTTGGTTCATTAGCTTCCGATGCTACTGTTTCGGGGGTAGATGCGACCTGTACGTCGGGTTCATCACCAGGTATGTATGGGCGAGGCATGGGGTTGACTTGTTCCTGTGACTCTAGGATCTGGTCAGCATGGCGTCTCACGATGCTCTCCCCAACGTCCACTGTGTACATTAGTGGGCCCTGCCGTGTGCATATCGTTCCTGGCTGCCATTTTTCTGTTCGGTAGTCGCGGGCCAAGACTGGTTGCCCTACATTGAAGCTCCTTGTTGGCTCCTCATGGATGTGCTGGGATTGCTGACTCTCAACATCTCTTCGTACGTTTGGTCTGAGCAAATCCAGGCGAGATCTTAACCTTCGGTTAAAGAACATCATGGCTGGGGCCTGGTTGGTGACTGCATGTGTCGCATTCCGGTAGGCGAACAGGAAATTGTCCACCTTGTGCTGCAGCGGAATGTTGTCATCTCTGTTCGATAGTCACGGGCCAAGACTGGTTGCCCTACCTTCTCGTTGATGTGCTGGAATTGTTTGTCCTCAACATTTCTTCGCACATTTGGTCTGAGCAAATCCAGACGAGATCTCAACCTTCTGTTAAAGAACATCATGGCCGGGGTCTAGTTGGTAACTGCATGTGTCGTGTTTCAGTAGGCTAATAAGAAATTGTCCATCTTATGCAGGAGTGGAATTTCCTCGTCGCACATGGCATTTATCGGCTTCTTAAAGGTTTGTACGAAAATCTCAACCAATCCATTTGTGGCTGGATGATATGGGGCGGATGTGTAATGCCTTACCCCATTCTTTTTCAAGAACCTCCGGAACTCTTCGGACACAAACTGTGGTCCGTTGTCAGAGCAAATCTATTCTGGCAAGCCATTTCTGGCAAAAATGGTCCGTAGGACTGCAATAGTTTTCTCCATGGTGGTGGAGGACATTTTGATGACCTCAGGCCATTTTGAGTGCGCATTCACGGCTATTAAAAACATTGAGTCCATGAATGGATCAGCAAAATCAATATGCACCCGTTGCCATGGAGATGAGGGACACTCCCATGGGTGTAGAGGGGCCTGTGGTGGTGCATTTTGGACTTTCTGGCATCCTGAGCAGTTCTTGGTCAGGTCCTCAATTTGTTTATCGATTCCCGGCCACCACACATAAGCCCTGGCTAGGCTTTTCATTTTTACCCCTCCCAGATGACCCTCACGAAGCTCATTGAGCACTCTATCCCTTAACTTGGGTGGAATTACCACTCGGAATCCACACATCAAGGTCCCCCGGCACACTGACAGCTGTTCTCTCCTTGTCGAGAATGCTGGCAACAGTGAATCGCCATGTGCTGGCCATCCCTTCACCGTCAAATCATATACCCGAGACAGTGTCGGGTCATTTCGGGTTTCTTTTTCGATACAAGCGTTAGTTACCGGTAGGTATTCATCTATAGTCGAATGGAATATTTTGACAGGATCCACTGCTGGTGCTTCCTCCGCAGTAGGCAGTGGCCGGCGTGATAGCCCATCAGCATTTCCATGCTGTTTCGTTCCCTTATATTCAATCTCATAGTGGTGCGCCCCTAGAAAAAGTGACCATCTTTGCAGTCGTTGCACAGTCATCACCGGAACGCCCTTCTTCAGATTAAAAATGGAGACAAGAGGCTGGTGATCAGTCAGCAAGGTGAATTTCTGCCCGTGCAGATAGTGATTGAACTTTTTCACTCCCCACACTAGGCTGAGGGCCTCCCTGTCAATCTGGGCATAGTTACACTCGGCTGAGGTTAGTGATCGTGACGCAAAGGCTATTGGCCTCTCTGAGCCGTGTGAGAATTTGTGCGACAGCACCGCTCCAATGCCGTAGGGTGACGCATCACATGCCAACCGAATTGGTAATGCTGGGTTGTAATGGGCCAATACCTCTTTCGATGTGATTAGTGTTTTGCTCTTCTGGAAAGCTCATCTACATTCGTCACTCCACTTCCATGGCACCCCAGTTTGCAGTAGAGTGTTCAGTGGGTGCCGTATTGTAGACAAATTTGGCAAGAACTTATGGTAGTAGTTTACCAGCCTGAGGAATGGCCTCAGTTGTGACACATTTTCCAGTGCTGGAGCCTTGACTACTGCCTCAATCTTCTCTGGGGACTTATGTAACCCCTCTTTATCAATAACGTGGCCACAATACGAGATCTGTTTTCTAAAAAACTCGCATTTGGGGCGGTTAGCTCGGAGCCCATATTCCTGCAATCTAGTAAGCACCTGCTCCAGGTTGGCAAGGTGATCACTGTCATTTTCGCCCGTGACCAGGATGTCGTCCAAATAACACTGGGTCCCTGGGATCCCTTGCAGGACTTGTTCCATTGCCCTCTGCCAAATAGCCGGAGCTGATGCTACCCCGAATATCAGCCGGTTGTATTGGTAGAGACCTTTATGGGTGTTGATTGTGAGGTATTTTTTTGATGCTTCTTCTACCTCCATTTGCAGATACGCCTGGGCCAGATCAATCTTAGTGAAGCGTTTCCCTCCAGATAGCGAGGCGAAAATATCTTCAATCCGCGGAAGTGGATATTGTACGGTGTGAAGGACCGGGTTCACTGTTACTTTAAAGTCCCCACAGATGCGAACCTTCCTTGGTTCCCCAGGCGTGCTGCTCAATGACTTTTTCATCACAGGGATGATGGGTGTAGCCCACTCACTCCAGTCTACCTTGGACAGTACACCTGAACGTTCCAGACTCTCCAGCTCTGCTTCGACGGCTGGGCGGATCGCATAAGGTACCGGCCTGGCCTTAAAAAATTTTGGGCTTGCGTTTTCTTCAATTTTAATCGTCGCTGTCATGCCTTTTAGTGTTCCGAGTCCTTGCTGGAACACTTCTTTCGCGTTAGTTAGGACCTTTGACAGTCACCCAGGTGTGACGTCGTCATCCTTTTTTGACAGCCACAGTCAGTGCCTGTATGGAATGCCAATCCAGTTGTATTTTCCGGATCCATTCACGTCCCAGTAATGGTGGTCCTCCATCTTGCAATACATACAGGTCTAGTTTTGATGTTTCCTTACCGTTATATATAACGGTCACCCTTATTTTTCCTTTGGGGTAGACTTTTTGCCCCGTGTACGTCTTCAAAATAATTTTTGTGTCTCTCAAGGGTATGTGTGAGAATAGCCGCTCGTAATCCATCGGTTTATGACTGTTAGGGCTGATCCTGTGTCCAATTCCATCTTTACCTGGACTCCTGCTATCTTGAGAGTGACCCAAATGGTTCGGTGATCCTCCGTTGTGATCACCTTATGTAGTTTCAGACAATTCAGTTCCCTGCTTTCGGAGTCGTTATCACTCTTTTGTTCATCTGAACTATTCTCCGTCATCTTATGTACCTTTTTGTACTTTTCTTTGATAGGTTTCTTATTACTGGTTTTCTTTCCCGACCTGCAGACTCGTGCTATGTGTCCTACTTTTCCACACTGTCTGCACACTTTGTCTTTGAACCAGCAATCGTTCTGGTCGTGTGTTGTTCTGCCGCAGCGATAGCACTTCTCTGTTCTATATGACATTTCGTTTGTGCCATATTCTTGCGGTCTCTGTTGTATCTCTGCAGCGCCCCGTGCTGCTGCTTCATATGATACCGCAATGCTGAAAGCCTTTTCCAGCGTAAGGTCCTTTTCAGATAAAAGCCGTTTCTGGGTTCCTTCACTTTGAAGCCCACACACAAATGTGTCCCTTAAGGTATCTGCCAGTCCCGCTCCAAACTGGCAGTGTTTCGATAGTTTGCGCAGTTCCGTTAAATAATCAGCATCGCTTTCATCCTTATGCTGGTTCCGTTTGTGAAACTTGAATCTTTCTGCTATCAGCAGCGGTGTGGGGTTTAAATGTTCCTGTAGTATCGTTACTATGTCTTCAAAACTCTTTTCCATTGGCTTCGTTGGGGTTACTAGATTTCGTAATAAACCATACGTCTTTGCACCCATTAAATTTAACAATACCGATGCTTTCTTGTCATCTGACACCTCATTTGCCTTGCAGTATACCTCTATTCGCTCGACATATGTAGTCCAATCTTCGACTTCATTGTCAAATGCGGTGATACTGCCACTCTTCGGCATTTTGGGTGTGGTATAAAATGGCGTCTCCCAATGACTTAAAATGGCGTCTCCCGCGCTTTCCTTCCTCCCCCGCTGCTGCCAACGCCGCTCCCGGCGGTTCTCGTGGCAATGGCGGCGCCCTGTAGGTTTCGCGCGCTTCTCCTGCGCTGCTGCCAACGCCACTCTCGGCGGTCCTCGTGGCAATGGCGGCGCCTCGCGGGTTTCTGTGCGTCTCTCTCTCCCTCTCTCCGACGCTGCTCGGCCCCTGAACACCGGCTGCGCCCTGTGCGCTCTGCCCTCTCTCTCTCTCCCCCGTCGACACTGCTCGGCCCTTTGTTGTGCCGCTCGGTCGGGCTCTAGCCCGCCGCTGTTCGGGAAGGGTCTGCGCACTACCTGTTGCCAGCCCGTTTCGCTGGACTACCTCGACTGGAAAGCCAAGCCTGGCTCTCGACAGCCTCCCCCGCAATTCTCGAGTCTCAGCTGGATGACTGGGCGGTTGTCCGTGGTCGACGCCCAAGTCTCTGGCCTTGACCTCCAATCCACTGACCTCCAGGAACGAATCCCCGGGAGGTGATGCAGAGTTGCAGGTAGGTTCAAACTTGCCTTGTCGCCAATGTTGTGTCTGTGTATAATAATACACAGACTGCAGGAGAACGGTATAACAGGTGTTTACTCAACGTGGCTCACACGGGAACTGGTCTGTACAGATTACTACTCAGTGCTATATACAGGTGTGGTCACTGCCGGTACTGCAGTATACATGAGCTGTAAAAAGTAGTTCCCCCCTTAAAGGTATATACATTACAGCCGGGACTCAGGGAAGATGTCCGTGAGTTCTGCGCCGGCTGTCTGGTGTGCGCTGCTAATAACCCTGACCCCCACAAAAGGAAGGTACCTATGGGACACATCAGGCGGGTATAGGGACCATGGCAGTCAATACAGGTCGACTACATCGGGCCCCTACCCACTGCCCAGGGAGGCTATAAGTACTGCCTAGTCCTGGTAGATGTGTTCACCAAATGGGCAGAAGCCTTCCCCTGCAGAACAGCCACAGCTCTGGGTACGGCCAGGATCCTGGTCCGGGAAGTGTTCTCATGATGGGGGCTACCGCAGTATGTGGAGTCCGACCAAGGGAGTCACTTTACCGGGCAGGTAATGCAGAATACCCTTATGCTGCTAGGCATCGAGGGGAAGTGGCACGTTGCCCACAACCCACAGTCATCAGGGATTGTGGAGAGGATGAATAGGACATTAAAAGAGAGGTTAAGGAAGGAGACGGTGGACTCACCTCGAAAATGGGCAGAGGTCCTACCGTTGGTCCTAATGGGGATCCGGGCCAGTCAGTCGAAAAGCATGGGGTACTCCCTGCACGAGCTGAAGACTGGCAGAGTTGTGCGGACCCCCACCCATGTACTAGCCCGCCGTGCTCACCAAAGGTCAGCTCAGGGAGGTAACCCGGGACAGGTTCACCCGAAACCTCTTCGAGCACCTTAAGCAGGTCCACGGGCAGGCGGCTGGGAACATGGGAAAGCAGCATCGGAGTAACCGATTGCTGTTAGAACCCCAAAAACACCACGAGTGGGAGGTAGGAGATCAGGTCATGGTGAGGAACTATGCTCGGGTGGGAAGTTTAGAACCGCTATACATGGGGCCCTACAGCATTGTAGACAAGGCCAGCCCCATGGTATACGCCATTAAGATGCCTCGGCGCACCAAATGGTTCCATATTAATCAGTGTAAACTGTTTAAACCCGAGAAGAGAAAGCAGTCAGTTGGGGAAAGGTCTGAGGATAGAAATCCTCAGCCTGCAGCGGGAACAAGTTCACAGGCTGCACAGGCAGGCGCTGTGGCTTGTTTAAGGGGAGGGGCCATCCCGCCCACCGATTGGGACACTCCCCCACTCTTCTGGGATCCAGATGAGGAGGGACCCGAGGGCGAAGACCCCGCCCTTGACCCAGGTTTAGATGAGGAGGGACCCGAGGGCGAAGACCCCGCCCTTGACCCAGGTTTAGATGAGGAGGGACCCGAGGGCGAAGACCCCGCCCCTGACCCAGGTTTAGATGAGGAGGGACCCGAGGGCGAAGACCCCGCCCCTGACCCAGGTTTAGAGGAGGAGGGACTCGAGGGCGATGACCCCGCCCCGGACCCAGGTTTAGAGGAGGAGGGACCTGAGGGTGAAGACCCTTAGCCTGTAGCACCAGGCTGCGAAGAGTTACCTGCCCCAAGCCCAGGTTCGGGAGAGGTAAAGCCTGAGGAAGTCTGAATGCACGTAGCATTCATAACAAAATAGATGAGTTAATGGCACAAATAACTACATATGGGTATGATCTTGTGGCCATTACAGAAATATGGCTGCAGGGTGACAATGCCTGGGAATTAAACATACCAGGTTATTTAACGATCAGGAAGGACAGGCAGGAAGGAAGGGGAGGTGGGGTGGCTATGTTAATAAAGGAAGGAATCACTGTAATACAGAGAAATGATATTGGGTCAAAAGATCAGGATAATGAAACAGTTTGGGTGGAGGTAAGGAATAATAAGGGGAAAAAAACACTCGTGGGCGTAGTCTATAGGCCTCCGAACAGTGGCAACTCTGTTGGATAGAGTATCAATCAGGAAATAGTTGAGGTTGGTAATAAGGGAACATCTATAATTATGGGGGATTTCAACTCTCGTATTAATTGGACAAATCAAATTGGGCAGAGCAGCCTTGAGGATGAGTTCATTGAGTGTATTAGGGATGGGTTTCTTGAGCAGTATGTAACTGAACCAACCAGGGGGCAAGCAACCTTAGATCTGGTCCTGTGTAACGAGACGGGATTAATTAAAAATGTCCTAGTAAAGGATCTCCTTGGAATGAGTGACCATAACATGGTTGAATACCATATTCAATTAGAGGGTGAGAAGGTTGGCTCTCAAACAAGCGTGCTAAGCTTGAATAAAGGAGACTATGAAGGTATGAGAGCGAAATTGAGTAGAGTGGATTGGGAAAATAGATTAAAGGGTAAGACGATACATGATCAGTGGTGTACATTCAAGGAGTTATTTTACAGCTTCCAAAAAAAATATATTCCACTGAGAAGAAAAGGGTGTAAAAGAAAAGACAGCCATCCGTGGCTAAGTAAAGAAATTAAGGATAGTATTCGACTAAAAACAAGGGCATATAAGGTAGCCAAATCTAGTGGGAGGATAGAGGATTGGGAAAACTTTAAAAGACAGCAAAAAATAACAAAAAGATTGATTAAGAAAGGGAAGATAGATTATGAAAGTAAATTAGCAAAAAATATAAAAACAGATAGTAAGAGTTTTTATAGTTATATAAAAAGAAAAAGGGTGGCTAAAGTAAATGTTGGTCCCTTAGAGGATGAGACCGGGAAATTAATGGTGGGAAATATGGAGATGGCAAAAACACTGAATGAATATTTTACATCAGTCTTTACATTAGAAGACACGAAGAATATCCCAACACTGGACAAACAGGGGGCTAAAGGGGGGGAGGAGCTAAACACGATCAAAATCACTAAGGAAGTGGTACTCGGTAAAATAATGGGACTCAAGGCGGATAAATCACCTGGACCTGACGGCTTACATCCTAGGGTCTTGAGGGAAGTGGCGGTAGGGATTGTGGATGCATTGGTAATAATTTTCCAAAACTCCCTGGACTCGGCAAAGGTCCCGGCTGACTGGAAAACTGCTAATGTAGCACCCTTATTTAAAAAGGGCAGTAGACAGAAGGCTGGAAACTATAGACCGGTTAGCCTAACATCTGTGGTAGGTAAAATTTTGGAGTCCATTATTAAGGAGACAGTAACAGGACATTTGGATAATCATCATTTAATAGGACAAAGTCAGCATGGTTTTATGAAGGGGAAGTCATGTTTGACAAATTTGCTGGAGTTCTTTGAGGAAGTAACATATAGGGTGGATAAAGGGGAACCAGTGGATGTAGTGTATTTAGACTTCCAAAAGGCATTTGACAAGGTGCCACACAAAAGATTATTGCTTAAGATAAAAAATCACGGGATTGGGGGTAATATTCTGGCATGGATAGAGGATTGGCTATCTAACAGAAGGCAGAGAGTTGGGATAAATGGTTCATTCTCAGACTGGCAATCAGTAGCTAGTGGTGTTCCGCAGGGGTCAGCGCTGGGTCCCCAACTCTTTACAATCTATATTAACGATTTGGAGGAGGGGACCGAGTGTAACATATCAAAGTTTGCAGATGATACTAAGATGGGTTGGGAAAGTAGTGAGTGAGGAGGACATAAAAAACCTGCAAGGGGACATCGACAGGCTAAGTAAGGGGGCAGAGATTTGGCAGATGGAATACAATACTGGAAAGTGTGAGGTTATGCACTTTGGCAGGAAAAATCGTAGAGCAAGTTATTATCTTAATGGCAAGAAACTGGAAAGTACTGAAGTACAAAGGGATCTGGGGGTCCTGGTGCACGAAACTCAAAAGGTTAGTATGCAGGTGCAGCAAGTGATTAAGAAGGCCAATGGAATGTTGGCTTTCATTGCTAGGGGGATAGAATATAAAAATAGGGAGGTATTGCTTCAGTTGTACAAGATATTGGTGAGGCCGCACCTGGAATACTGCGTACAGTTTTGGTGTCCATACTTAAGAAAGGACATACTTGCTCTCGAGTCAGTACAAAGAAGGTTCACTCGGTTAATCCCGGGGATGAGGGGATGGACATATGAGGAGAGGTTGAGTAGATTGGGACTCTACTCATTGGAGTTCAGAAGAATGAGAAGCGATCTTATTGAAACATATAAGATTGTGAAGGGGTCGGATCGGGTGGATGCGGGGAAGATGTTCCCGATGATGGGTGAAACTAGAACTAGGGGGCATAGTCTTAGAATAAGGGGCTGCTCTTTCAAAACTGAGATGAGGAGGAACTACTTCACTCAGAGGGTGGTAGGTCCATGGAATATGCTGCCCCAAAAAGCTGTAGAAGCTACATCATTACATAAATTTAAAACAGAAATAGACAGTTTCCTAGAAGTAAAGGGAATTAAGGGTTACGGGGAGCGGGCAGGAATTTGGACATGAGTCTAGGTTCGGATCGGTCATGGCCCTGTGGGTAGCGGAGCGGGCCCAGGGGCCGTGTAGCCTGATCCTGCTCCTATTTCGTGTGTCTAATTCTGTTAGATTCAGGAGATGGTTCTGTGATAGTGGATTGGCGGTTAGGATCAGATCAGCCATGATCTTATTGAATGGCGGAGCAGGCTCGAGGGGCCGATTGGCCTACTCCTGCTCCTATTTCTTATGTTCTTATGTTCTTATCCCCAGCCGGCGGTAGTGGTAAGTGTGGTGTATGTAACCTGTTCCACCTTAAGAGAACTACTTTAAGAGATGTACTACTTTCTCTTGGTTGCTGTGTACTGTAATACCGGTGGTGACCACACCGGTATATAAGTGTTGTGTAAGAATTTGCTGGGCAGTTCAGCCCTGACCTCCGAATAGTAAAGACCTGTTAAAAGTTATTCTTGTTGTCTGTGTCCAGTGATTTATCCTAAACATAACTGGGACACACAGACTCAACAGTGGCGACGAGTCCGATCTTACCCTGCGGCAGTTTTACATCCAAGGCAGCTTCGTCCTCAGAACGGGCGTCGAGAAGAGGCATCCGCCCTCATCATCCTGCTGAGCACCATCGCACGGGAGGCATCGAGAACCCGGGTTAAAAAGAAAAAGAATTCTGACCACGAATCCCTCCATCAGCGACAGGCAGTGATCATCCCTTCTACCACGGTGGTGGGTAAGCCGATCAGCGACACGAGCAGAAAGTCGGGTGCGTTGGCTGTGGAGTAGGGGAGGGAAAATGGAGGAATAAGGGCGGAGAGCTCGACCACGGCCGGGAGAAAGGGCCGGGCTGCAATCGAGGTTGATTGGCTATGATAAATTGACCCTTAGTGTTAGGGGGATTAAATACGTGGGGTTACGGGGATAGGGTGGGATATGTGTTGGTGTAGGGGTTACGGGGATCGGGTGGGATATGTGTCGGTGCAGGCTCGATGGGCCGAAATGGCCTCTATCTGCACTGTGGGGTTTCTGTGATTCTGTGATTCTGTGACTGGGGCAGCTTAAGGCTCGAGAGCCGTGGAGAACTCAAACGCAGCCGGTGTACAGGACCGGGCTGCAAGCGGGGCTGCGAGGCAAAGCAGCGTCGGGGAGTTGAGAAGCTTAAGGCACGAGAGCCGCGGAGAATTCAAACGCAGCCGGTGTAAAGGACCGGGCTGCAAGCGGGGCTGCGAGGCAAAGCAGCATCGGGGAGTGAGAACCGCTGGGGAGGCGAGAATGGCAGCAGCAAGGCAATCGCCATTGCAGCCAGCGGGGGAAGAAGGCAAACGCGGGAATCCGCCATTGTAGTCGGCGGGGGAAGAAGACGAGCGCGGGAAAGACCGCCAAGCGCGGGCAGCCGCCATTTTAGTAGGCAGGGGAAGAAGACAAGCGCGGGAAGCCGCCATTTTGAGAAAAAGAAAAATTTAAAAAAAAAAAATTGCAAGGATGCCTAAACATGGGAGCATTAATACCTTTGAGAGCGATATCGAAGATTGGACCACGTATGTAGAATGCATGGAAGTGTATTGTAAAGCAAATAAGGTACCAAATGATGAGAAAGCACTAACCTTATTAAGCTCAATGGGTGCGAAAACATACGGGCTATTGAAGCACCTTCTATCACCAAATAAACCGGCGGATCAGACTTTCGCGAATATTGTTACTGTCCTGAAAGATCATTTAAACCCCGCGCCGCTGATGATAGCGGAACGATTTAAATTTTACAGAAGAACGCAGCTGAAAGACGAAAGCAACGCTGAATTTTTAATTGAACTGCATAAGCTAGCAAAGTACTGTCAGTTTGGAACAGGACTAGCAGATGCGCTGAGAGATAAATTTGTGTGTGGATTGTTAAAAGAAGGAACACAAAAGTGACTGCTTGAGGAGAATGAGCTTACGCTTGATAAAGCTGTCACTATTGCAGCATCGCACGAAGCCGCAGCGAGAGGCACTGCGGAAATGCAGCTACGGTCACCGGAACTCAGCACCAATCAAATGGTCTTGAGTACAGTAAAATGTTATCGTTGTGGAAAGACAACGCACGATCAGAACCAGTGCTGGTTCAAGAATCAGGAATGCAGAAAATGTGGCAGGCTTGGTCACATAGCTAAAGTATGCCGGTCAGGAAAGAAGACCAGCAACAAAAAGTCACCGCAGGAAAAGTGCAGAAAGGTACACAAGGTGACAGAGAACAGTTCGAACGAACAGAAGTCAGATTCAGACTCCAGCAGTAATGAACTGGGTAGTCTAAGAGTACACAATGTTGGTAAGGAAGCAGACCTCCAAACAATTTGGGTCACACTTCAGATAGCAGGAGTCCAAGTGAAGATGGAATTGGACACTGGATCGGCATTGACGGTCATGAATAAGAAAGATTACAAAAGGTTATTCCCACATATTCCCCTACGGGATACGGAGATTGTATTGAAAACATACACGGGGCAAAGAGTATACCCCATCGGGAAGATAGAGGTAAAGGTGGTCCACAAGGGCAAAGAAAGCCGAGGAATGGACTTATATGTGCTACCTGAGGGAGGTCCACCACTACTGGGACGGGAGTGGATTAGGAAAATGAATATGGACTGGCATTCCTTAAAAGCACTAACGGTAGATTCCGGTACAAAAGATGTCAAACCTAAACGATTGTCCAGAATATTGGACGATGCTAAAGAGGTGTTCCAACAGGGACTGGGAACACTGAGAGGAATTACGGCAAACATCAAGGTTGAAGAACATGCAAACCCGAAATTTTTCAAAGCCAGACCGGTACCTTATGCAATACGACCTGCTGTGGAAGCTGAGCTGGAAGGGCTAGAACGTTCAGGAGTACTGTCTAAGGTAGACTGGAGTGAGTGGGCCACGCCCATTCTCCCCGTCATGAAGCGTTCATCGAGCAACAAGCCGGGGGAACCGGGGAAGGTTCGCATCTGTGGAGATTTCAAGATCACTGTTAATCCGGTGCTTCACACGGTGCAGTATCCACTTCCGCGGATTGAGGATATCTTCGCTTCATTGTCTGGCGGGAAACACTTCACCAAGATAGACCTGGCGCAGGCGTACTTACAGATGGAAGTTGAGGAAGAGTCACGCCAGTATCTCACGATCAACACGCATAGAGGCTTGTACCGGTAAAATAGACTGGTTTTTGGAGTGGCATCGGCTCCGGCAATTTGGCAGAGGGCCATCGAGCAGGTATTACAGGGAATTCCAGGTACACAATGTTACCTGGACGATATTCTGATTACAGGAGATGATGACGAGGAACACCTTGCAAACTTGGAACTGGTGCTCACCAGATTGAAAGAATATGGTCTTCGAGTTAATCGCCAGAAATGTGAATTCTTTCAGAAGCGGATCTCGTACTGTGGTCATGTCATTGACCAGGAGGGGCTTCATAAGTCTCCTGACAAGATCGAAGCTATTGTGAAGGCTCCCGCTCCGGATAATGTATCCCAATTGAGGTCGTTTCTAGGGTTGATTAACTATTACCATAAGTTTCTGCCAAATTTATCCACGGTGCTGCACCCGCTGAACGCCCTTTTGCAGAAGGGAGTACCATGGAAGTGGAGCGAGGACTGTAAGAGGGCCTTTCGTGAAAGCAAGGCATTGATCACCTCAGAGGAAGTGTTGGCTCACTTCAACACAACGCTGCCTATTCGTTTGGCTTGTGATGCTTCTCCATATGGTATTGGGGCAGTACTCTCACACAAGTTGCCAAATGGCCAGGAGAGGCCAGTTGCATTCGCATCCAGATCATTGACCTCCGCTGAGCGCAACTATGCTCAGATAGATAGGGAGGCTCTCAGCCTTGTGTGGGGAGTAAAGAAGTTTAATCATTACCAGCAGGGCCAAAAGTTTACGCTTCTGACAGACCACCAGCCGTTGGTATCCATTTTTAACCCTAAGAAGGGTGTTTCGGTGATGACAGCACAGAGACTCCAGAGATGGTCCCTTTTCCTAGGGGCACATCAATATCAGATAGAATTCAAAGGTACAAAGCAGCATGGTAATGCTGATGGGCTGTCGCGCCTGCCACTACCTACAGAGGAGGAGGCACCGACGGTTGACCCTGTTGAGTTATTTCACTCGACCATCATCGAATGTTTACCAGTCACCAATGCAAGTATTGAAAGAGAAACCAGGAACGACCCGACACTGTCCAGGGTCTACGAAGTGACAGTGAAGGGATGGCCAGCACATGGTGATCCACTGTTACCGGCATTCTCAGCAAGACGAGAACAGCTGTCCGTCTGTCAAGGAACATTGATGTATGGAACAAGGGTGATTATTCCTCCTAAGTTAAGAGAGAGAGTTCTAAAGGAACTGCATGAAGGTCATCTGGGGGGAGTCAAGATGAAAAGCCTTGCTAGGGCTTATGTGTGGTGGCCGGGTATCGACCAACAGATAGAGGAGCTGACGAAAAGCTGCTCAGGGTGCCAAAAGGTGTAAAATGCACCTCCGATTGCACTGCTGCATCCATGGGAATGGCCTTCAACCCCATGGCAACGTGTACATATTGACTTTGCTGGTCCATTCATGGACTCCATGTTTTTAATTGCGGTGGACGCACATTCTAAATGGCCAGAAGTGATTAAGATGACTACCGCTACCTCGGAAAAGACGATCGCGGTGTTAAGAACGATATTTGCAAGAAATGGATTGCCTGAACAAATATATTCAGACAACGGACCGCAGTTCGTGTCAGAAGAATTCCAGAGATTCATGAAGAAGAATGGGGTGAAACATTATACCTCTGCCCCATATCATCCGGCTACAAACGGGTTGGCCGAGAGATTTGTACAAACGTTCAAAAAAGCGATAAAGGCCATGAGCGAAGATCAGATTCCACTACAACACAAGGTGGACAAATTCCTACTGGCATATCGAAACGCCACCCATGCAGTGACAAACCAAAGCCCTGCCATGATGTTCTATAACAGGAGGTTGCGGTCCAGGTTGGACTTGTTAAAACCAAATGTGCGGAGGGAAGTTGAAAACAAACAGTTCCAGCATATAAATAACAAGACCACTCGGAGTTTCGAAATAGGACAACCAGTGTTAGCCCGGGATTATAAAAACGAGAAATGGCAATCTGGAACAATTCGGGCCAGACAAGGACCCCTGATGTACACGGTAGATGTTGGTGAAAATGTAATACGGCGTCATGCTGACCAACTGGTAGAATCGAGAACAAGGGTCGAACCCATGGTTACGGCAGAGACAACCGTGGAAGAAGTTAGTGAACCTGAAGCATCTACCTCAGAAGTGAATGTACCTGATGATGATGTCCAATCCATAAGTGACCAACTAGATGAGTCACCCCAGCAACGAGAATCAGAGACCCCTGAAAGGCGTTATCCAACTCGAATCAGGAGGCCTCCTCAGAGACTGAATCTTTGAACTGTTTTGCATGAAGTTGCATATATGTTATTATGTTATGTTAAATGGGGATATAACTGTTAAGCTAAAAAGGGAGGATTGTGGTGTATGTAACCTGTTCCACCTTAAGAGAACTACTTTAAGAGATGTACTACTTTCTCTTGGCTGCTGTATACTGTAATACCGGTGGTGACCACACCGGTATATAAGTGTTGTGTAAGGATTTGCTGGGCAGTTGAGCCCTGACCTCCGAATAGTAAAAACCTGTTAAAAGTTATTCTTGTTGTCTGTGTCCAGTGATTGATCCTAAACATAACTGGGACACAGAGACTCAACAGTAAGTCCACAGACCGCAGCGGAGGGGGCAGTGGCTCGGGTTAAAGGCCCACTAGTCAGAAAGCCCCCACCCACCAAAGTCCCTAGAAGGTCCCCACGGACGCCCCTGCCGAGGAAACCGTGGTCACCGGCTCCCCCGTTAAAAGGACCGCCCCTCGAGTGAGGGATCGGTCCGAAGACAGAGGTCCCCAGCCAGCAGCTACAGGCTGTGAGGGACCGAAAGGGCAGGACAATGCGGTCACGCCGAAGGGAGCGGTGTGCTGCAGCCCTAACAGGAATTAGGCTGGCCGCCCGGAGACAGGCGGCAGATGTATATAGTTTAGGTAATTTTAAGTTTAGGTATCTTTAAGTTTGGGTGTTTGTGCAAGTTTAAATAAAGTGATGGGTAGTTTTAAATAAGTAGTGATCTGTTTAGTGTGTGTATTTGAGTCGAGGTCGCGAGACCCGACTATGCTTCACCCAAGCCAGAGAATCTCCTCGGGACCTGGCTATATGTTCTGGTATCTTTTTGCAGAAAGATTTTCAGGATGAAGGGGGGCGTAATCCTACTCGCCCTGTTAGGACTGAGCATTGGAAAGAGAGGTGACGTGGAGGAATCCCACATCTATGGGTGCTCAGGAGAAAGAGCATCTATAGTAACCGATGGAAGCGGCGAACAGGATGTGGAGGAGATCGCCGTCTACGTCCACGAGGGAAGGTGGCCAGGGTGACTGGGGTCCAATTCATCTCAGTACTCCAGCCAGACCGGGTTCACGTATGGGGAGGCCTCCCTCCTGTGCCCCAGGGTACAGGTCGTTACCACAAGGGTTAGCGTCACCGTAGGGAAACGTGTATGTTTAACATGCAAGGGACAGATTGTCCTCCGCCCTCCCTCCCCGATCACCTCCACCCTCCCTCCCTCGATCACCTCCACCCTCCCTCCCTTGATCACCTCCACCCTCCCTCCCTTGATCACCTCCACCCTCCCTCCCCGATCACCTCCACCCTCACTCCCCGATCACCACAACCCTCCCTCCCTCGATCACCTCCACCCTCCCTCCCCGATCACCTCCACCCACTCTCCCTCGATCACCTCCACCCTCCCTCCCCGATCACCTCTACCCTCCCTCCCCGATCACCTCCTCCCTCCCTCCTTCGATCACTTCCACCCTCCCTCGATCACTGCCTCCACCCTCCCTCGATCACCGCCTCCCTCCCTCGATCACTGCCTCCACCCTCCCTCGATCACCGCCTCCCTCCCTCGATCACTGCCTCCACCCTCCCTCGATCACCGCCTCCCTCCCTCGATCGCCGCCTCCCTCCCTCCATTGATCACCTCCACCCTCCCTCCCTCGATCACCGCCTCCCTCCCTCCCTTGATCACCTCCACCCTCCCTCCATCGAACACCTCCACCCTCCCTCCCTCGATCACCTCTACCCTCCCTCGATCACCGCCTCCCTCCCTCAATCACCTCCACCCTCCCTCCCCGATCACCTCCACCCTCCCTCCCCGATCAGCTCCACCCTCCCTCCACGATCACCTCCACCGTCCATCACTCGATCACCTCTCCCTCCCTCCCCGATCACCTCCACCCTCCCTCCCTCGATCACCTCCACCCTCCCTCCCCGATCACCTCCACCCTCGCCCCCTCGATCACTTCCACCCTCCCTCCCTTGATCACCTCCACCCTCCCTCCCCGATCACCTCCACCATCCCTCCCTCGATCACCTCCACCCTCCCTTCCCGATCACCTCCACCCTCCCTCCCCAATCACCTCCTCCCTCCCTTCTTCGATCACTTCCACCCTCCCTCGATCACTGCCCCCACCCTCCCTCGATCACCGCCTCCCTCCCTCGATCACTGCCTCCACCCTCCCTCGATCACCGCCTCCCGCCCTCGATCACCGCCTCCCTCTGTCCCTTGATCACCTCCACCTTCCCTCCGTCGATCATCTCCACCCTCCCTCGATCACCTCCACCCCCCCTTGATCAATGCCTCCCTCCCTCGATCCTAAGCAGCTCTTAGTTAGGTCTTCGATTTGTTGATTGATTCCCGGCCACCACACATAAGCCCTAGCAAGGCTTTTCATTTTCACTCCCCCCAGATGACCTTCATGTAGCTTCTTTAGCACTCTCTCCCTTAACTTGGGTGGAATCACCACTCTGGATCCACACATCACTGTCCCCTGGCATACTGACAGCTGTTCTCTTCTGGATGAGAATGCTGGCAACAGTGAGTCGCCATGTGTTGGCCATCCCCTCACCGTCAATTCATATACCCGTGACAGCGTCGGATCATTGCGGGTCTCCTTCTCTATATCCGCGTTTGTTACTGGCAATCGTTCAATTATCGACGAATAAAATATCTCGATAGGGTTCCACTGCTGGTGCTTCCTCCACCGTAGGCAGTGGCAGGCGCGATAGCCCATCAGCGTTCCCATGCTGTTTCATGCCTTTATATTCTATTTCAGATTGATTCGCCCCTAGAAACAGGGACCATCTTTGTAACCGCTGTGCAGTCATTACTGGCACGCCCTTCTTAGGATTAAAGATGGAGACAAGTGGCTGGTGGTCAGTCAGCAAGGTGAACTTCTGCCCATGCAGGTAATGGTTGAATTTTTTTACTCCCCATACTAGGCTGAGGGCCTCACTGTCAGTCTGGGCGTAGTTGCGCTCGGCTGAGGTTAGTGACTGAGACGCAAAGGCCACTGGCCTCTCCAACCCGTCTGGGAATTTGTGCGACAGCACCGCTCCAATGCCGTAGGGTGATGCATCACATGCCAAACGAATTGGTAGTGCTGGGTTGAAATGGGCCAACACCTCTTTTGATGTGATCAATTCTTTACACTTCTGGAAAGCTCGTCTACGTTCGTCATCCCACTTCCATGGTACCCCTGTTTGCAGTAGGGTGTTCAGCGGGTGTAGTACCGTAGACAAATTTGGTAAGAACTTGTGGAAATAGTTTACCAGCCCGAGGAACGACCTCAGTTGTGACACATTTTCCGGTGCTGGAGCCTTGACTACTGCCTCAATCTTGTCAGGGGACTTATGTAAACCCTTTTCATCGATGACGTGGCCGCAATACGAGATCTGTTTCTGGAAAAACTCGCACTTGTGGCGATTAGCTCGTAGCCCATATTCCTTTAATCTGGCGAGCACCTTCTCCAAGTTAGCGAGGTGATCACCGTCATTTTCGCCCGTGACCAAGATGTCGTCCAAATAACACTGGGTCCCTGGAATCCCTTGCAGGACCTGATCCATCGCCCTTTGCCAGATAGCTGGAGCCGAGGCTACTCCAAACGCCAGCCGGTTGTATTGATAGAGACCTTTATGGGTGTTGATCGTAAGGTAATGTTTCGAAGATTCTTCTACCTCCATTTGCAAGTACGCCTGGGCTAGATCAATTTTGGTGAAGTGTTTACCACCAGATAGCGAGGCGAAAATATCCTCAATTCGTGGAAGCGGATATTGCACCGTGTGAAGGACTGGGTTCACTGTGACCTTAAAATCCCCACAGATGCGGATCTTCTTTGGTTCCCCAGGCGTATTACTCAATGACCTCTTCATTACAGGGACGATGGGTGTAGCCCACTCGCTGCAGTCCACTTTGGACAGTACTCCTGAACGTTCCAACCCTTCCAGCTCTGCATCAACCGCTGGTCTGATCGCATAAGGCACTGCTCTGGCCTTCAGAAACTTTGGGCTTGCATTATCCTCTATTTTAATTGTTGCTGTTATTCCTTTTAGTGTTCCTAGTCCCTCCTGGAACACTTCTTTTTCGTCAGTTAGCATTTTTGACAGTCGTCCAGGTGTGACGTCGTCATCCTTTTTGGCCTCCACCTTCAGTGCCTGTATGGAATGCCAATCTAAATGTATCTTCCGGATCCACTCACGTCCTAGCAGTGGTGGTCCTCTATTTCGGTTACATTATGTAGTTTCAGACAACCCAGCTCCTTGCTTCCGGAGTCTGTGTCACTTTTCTGTTCGTCTGAACCACTGTCCATCACCTGGTGTACCTTTTTGTACTTCTCCTGTGGAGATTTCTTACTGTTGGTTTTCTTCCCAGACCTGCAGACTCTTGCTATGTGTCCTGCTTTCCCACACTGTCTGCACACTTGGTCCTTGAACCAACAATCTTTCTGGTCATGTGTTGTTCTGCCGCAGCGATAGCACTTCCCTGTTCCATAGGTCATTTCATTGGTGCCGTATTCTTGCGGTCTCCGTTGTATCTCTGCAGCGCCCCTTGCGGCTGCTTCGTGTGATACTGCCATATTGAAAGCTTTGTCCAGCGTAAGGTCCTTTTCTGATAGAAGCCGTTTCTGGGTTCCTTCACTTTGTAGCCCACACACAAACTTGTCCCTTAACGTGTCTGCTAGTCCCGCTCCAAACTGGCAGTATTTCGATAGCTTGCGCAGTTCCGTTAGGTACTCAGCATTGCTTTCGTCTTTGTGTTGGTTCCTTTTATGGAACTTAAATCATTCTGCTATCAGCAGCGGTGTGGGACTTAAGTGGTCCTGTAGGATTTCTACTATGCTTCCAAAATCCTTGTTTACCGGCTTCTCTGGGGTTATTAGATTCCGCAGCAACCCATAAGATTTTGCACCCATGGAATATAACAGAACCAGTGCTTTATTAGCATCTGGCACTTCATTCGCCCTGCAGTACACCTCAATACTTTCCACATATGTCGCCCAATCTTCGACTTCATTGTCGAACGTAGAGATACTGCCACTATACGTCATCCTTGGTTGTGCATTAACTATCCCCAATGGCGCCTCCCGCGCTTCCCCTTCTTCTCCGCTGGCACAAAATGGCATCTCCCGCGCTTTCCTTCCTTCCCGCGCTAGCCCGTCTTCTCTGCTGCGGCTTCGCAAAATGGCGTCTCCCGCACTCTTCCTTCTTCTCCGCGGCTCAATGGCGCCTCCTGCGCTCTCCCTGCTTCTCCGCGGCTCAATGGCGTCTCCCGCGCTCTCCCTGCTTCTCCGCGGCTCAATGGCATATCCCGTTGCTTCACCTCGCGGACCCTGATCAGCCCGTGATCCCTGGCTGTGCTCTGCGCGTTCTTCTCTTGATATTTGTCAACGCCGCTCGGTCTAGAACCCAGCTGTTTCTTACCCTCTCTCTCTCCGGTTTTGCAGTATTTTTCCACGACGCCGCTCGGTGATCAACCCCCGGCTGCGCCCTGCACTCTTCACCCTTTTTCTTACCCCGTCGACGCTGCCCGGCTCTCTCTCTCTGCCATCGGTCGGCTCCAGCCGCCACTGCTCGGGAAGGGTCTGCTCAGGACCTGTCATCGGTCTCTTACTGCTCGTTGTGGCTGGGGAACCAAGCCCGGCTCTCCACAGCCTCCCCAGCAAAGTTGGAGCTCTGCCTGACTGCTGGGCGGTTGCTCGCGGTCGACGCCCGTGTTCCTGGACTCGACTATTTTTTTGTTTTTGTTTAATGTTGCAGGTAGATTCGCATCAACACTCGTCGCCACTGTTAGATCCGTGGTTCAGTGGATAAAGAATTACACGGATGCTGTATATAACAAACAACAGGTCTTTACTGGAGGAGGGCAATCTCTAGTCTGGAGTACAGAGGCATGCACACAGCTTATATACCAGTGTGGTTACTGCCGGTACTACAGTATACAGGAGCTGTAAAAAGTAGTTCTGACTTAAAGTACACTACAGCCTCCATCCCTCAATCACCGCCTCCCTTGATCAGTTCCACCCTCCCTCCATCGACCACCTCCACCCTCCCTCCCTCGAACACCTCCACCCTCCCTCGATCACCGCCTCCCTCCCTCGATCACCTCCACCCTCGCTCGATCACCTCCACCCTCCCTCGATCACCGCCTCCCTCCCCGAACACCTCCACCCTCCCTCCCCGATCACCGCCACCCTCTCTCCCTCGATCACCTCCACCCTCCCTCGATCACCTCCACCCTCCCTCCCTGATCACCTCCACCCTCCCTCCCCGATCACCTCCACCCTCTCTCCCTCGTCACCTCCACCCTCCCTCGATCACCTCCACCCACTCTCACTCGATCACCTCCAGTCACCCTCCCTCGATCACCTCCACCCTCCCTCGATCACCTCCACCGACCCTCCCTCGATCACCACCTGCCTCCGTTGATCACCACCTCCCTCCCTCGATCATCTACACCCACCCTCCCTAGATCACCGCCTCCCTCCCTTGATCACCGCCTCCCTCCCTCCCTCGATCACCTCCACCTGCCCTCGATCACCTCCACCCTTCCTTCCACCATCACCGCCTACCTCCCTTGATCACCGCCTCCCTCCCTCCCTCGATCACCTCCACCCTCCCTCCCTCGATCACCTCCACCCTCCCTCCCCGATCACCTCCACCCTCCCTCCCCGATCACCTCCTCCCTCCCTCCTTCGATCACTTCCACCCTCCCTCGATCACTGCCTCCACCCTGTCTTGATCACCGCCTCCCTCGCTTGATCACTGCCTCCACCCTCCCTCGATCACTGCCTCCCTCCCTCGATCACCTCCACCCACCCTCGATCACCTCCACCCTCCCTCAATCACTGCCTCCCTCCCTCGATCACCTCCATCATCCCACCCTCGATCACCTCCACCCTCCCTCCCCGATCACCTCCACCCTCCCTCCCTCGATCACCTCCACCCTCCCTTCACGATCACCTCGACCCTCCCTCCCCAATCACCTCCTCCCTCCTTCCTTCGATCAGTTCCACCCTCCCTCGATCACTGCCCCCACCCTCCCTCGATCTCCGCCTCCCTCCCTCGATTACTGCCTCTACTATCCCTCGATCACTGCCTCCCTCCCTCGATCACCTCCTCCCTCCCTCCCTCGATCACCTCCACCCTCCCTCCCTCGATGACTTCCAACCTCCCTCGAGCAGTGCCTCCACCCTCCCTCGATCACCGCCTCCCTCCCTTGATCATCTCCACCCTCCCTCGATCACCTCCACCCTCCCTCGATCACCGCCTCCCTCCCTCGATCACCTCCAACCTCCCTCGCTCACCTCCACCCTCCCTCCCTCAATCACCTCCTCTCTCCCTCAATTACCTCCTCCACTCCCGATCGCCTCCACCCTCCCTCCCCGATCACCTCCACCCTCCCTCCCTCGATCACCTCCACCCTCCCTTCACGATCACCTCGACCCTCCCTCCCCAATCACCTCCTCCCTCCTTCCTTCGATCAGTTCCACCCTCCCTCGATCACCTCCACCCTCCCTCCCTCGATCACCTCCACCCTCCCTTCACGATCAGCTCCACCCTCTCTCCCTCGATCACCTCCACCCTCCCTCGATCACCTCCACCCTCCCTCCCCGATCACCTCCAACCTACTCCCTCGATCACCTCCACCCTCCCTCAATCACCGCCTCCCTCCCACGATCACCTCCACCCACCCTCGATCACCTCCACCCTCCCTCCCTCAATCACCTCCTCTCTCCCTCAATTACCTCCTCCACTCCCGATCACCACCACCCTCCCTCCCCGATCACCTCCACCCTCCCTCCCTCGATCACCTCCACCCTCCCTTCACGATCACCTCGACCCTCCCTCCCCAATCACCTCCTCCCTCCTTCCTTCGATCAGTTCCACCCTCCCTCGATCACTGCCTCCACCCTCCCTCGATCTCCGCCTCCCTCCCTCGATTACTGCCTCTACTATCCCTCGATCACTGCCTCCCTCCCTCGATCACCTCCTCCCTCCCTCCCTCGATCACCTCCACCCTCCCTCCCTCGATCACTTCCAACCTCCCTCGAGCAGTGCCTCCACCCTCCCTCGATCATCGCCTACCTCCCTTGATCATCTCCACCCTCCCTCGATCACCTCCACCCTCCCTCGATCACCGCCTCCCTCCCTCGATCACCTCCAACCTCCCTCGCTCACCTCCACCCTCCCTCCCTCAATCACCTCCTCTCTCCCTCAATTGCCTCCTCCACTCCCGATCACCTCCACCCTCCCTCCCCGATCACCTCCACCCTCTCTCCCTCGATCACCTCCACCCTCCCTCGATCACCTCCACCCTCCCTCCCCGATCACCTCCAACCTACTCCCTCGATCACCTCCACCCTCCCTCAATCACCGCCTCCCTCCCACGATCACCTCCACCCACCCTCGATCACCTCCACCCTCCCTCGATCACCGCCTCCCTCCCTCGATCACCTCCGACCTCCCTCGCTCACCTCCACCCTCCCTTCCTCAATCACCTCCTCTCTCCCTCAATCACCTCCTCCCTCCCTGATCACCTCCACCCTCCCTCCCCGATCACCTCCACCCTCTCTCCCTCGATCACCTCCACCCTCCCTCGATCATATCAACCCTCCCCCCCGATCACCTCCACCCTCCCTCCCCGATCACCTCCACCCTACCTCCCTCGATCACCTCCACCCTCCCTCGATCACCTCCACGCACCCTCACTCGATCACCTCCACCCACCCACCCTCGATCACCTCCACCCTCCCTCGATCACCTCCACCCACACTCCCTCGATCACCGCCTCCTTCCCTTGATCACCGCCTCCCTCCCTTGATCACCGCCTCCCTCCCTCGATCACCTCCACCCTCCCTCGATCACCTCCACCCTCCCTCCCTCAATCACCACCTCCCTCCCTTGATCACCGCTTCCCTGCCTCGATCATCTCCACCCACCTGCCCTCGATCACCGACTCCCTCCCTTGATTACCGCCTCCCTCCCTCGATCACCTCCACCCTCCCTCCCCGATCAGCTCCACCCTCCCTCCCCGACCACCTCCTCCCTCCCTCCTTCGAGCACTGCCTCCACCCTCCCTCGATCACCGCCTCCCTCCCTCGTTCACTGCCTCCACCCTCCCTCCCCGAGCACCTCCACCCTCCCTCCCTCGATCACCTCCACTCTCCCTCCCTCGATCACCTCCACCCTCTCTCCCCAATCACCTCCACCCTCCCTTCCTCGATCACCTCTACCCTCCCTCCCCGATCGCCTCCACCCTCCCTCCCCGATCACCTCCTTCCTCCCTCCTTCGATCACTTCCACCCTCTCTCGATTACTGCCTCCACCCTCCCTCGATCATCGCCTCCCTCCCTTGATTACTGCCTCCCTCCCTCGATCACCTCCACCCTCCCTCCCCGATCACCTCCACCCTCCCTCCCCGACCACCTCCTCCCTCCCTCCCTCGATCACCGCTTCCCTCCCTCGATCACTGCCTCCACCCTCCCTCGATCACCGCCTCCCTCCCTTGATCACAGCCTCCCTCCCTCCCTTGATCATCTCCACCCTACCTCCGTCGATCACCTCCACCCTCCCTCCCTCGATCTCCTCCACCCACCCTCGATCAATG
The DNA here is from genome assembly GCF_052327205.1 of Somniosus microcephalus. Classification (NCBI taxonomy): domain Eukaryota; kingdom Metazoa; phylum Chordata; class Chondrichthyes; order Squaliformes; family Somniosidae; genus Somniosus; species Somniosus microcephalus. Next base: position 174,285,135 of record NC_140989.1, on the reverse strand, counting down.
CCTCCATCCCTCGATCACCTCCACCCTCCCTCGATCACCTCAACCTCCCTCGCTCAATAACTGCTTCCCTCCCTCGATCACCTCCACCCTCCCTCACCAATCACCTCCTCCCTCCCTCCCTCGATCACCTCCACCCTCCCTCCCTCGATCACTTCCACCTTCCCTCGATCACTGCCTCCTCCCACCCTCGATCACCGCCTCCCTCCCTCGATCACCATCTCCCTCCCTCCCTTGATTACCTCCACACTCCCTCCGTCGATCACCTCCAGCCTCCCTCCCTCGATCACCTCCACCCTCCCTCGATCACCGCCTCCCTCCCTCGATCACCTCCACCCTCCCTCGATCACCTCCACCCTCCCTCCCTCAATCACCGCCACCCTCCCTCGATCACCTCCACCCTCCCTCCCGCGATCACCTCCACCCTCCCTCCCTCGAACTCTTCCACCTTCCCTCGATCACTGCCTCCACCCTCCCTCGATCACCCCCACCCTCCCTCGATCACCGTCTCCCTCCTTCCCTTGATCAACTCCACCCTCCCTCCGTCGATCACCTCCACCCTCCCTCCCTCGATCACCTCCACTGTCCCTCAATCACCGCCTCCCTCCCTTGATCACCTCCACCCTCCCTCGATCACCTCCACACTCCCTCGATCACCTCCACCCTCCCTCGATCACTGCCTCCCTCCCTCGATCACCTCCGACCTCCTTCGCTCACCTCCACCCTCCCTACCTCAATCACCTCCTCTCTCCCTCAATCACCTCCTCCCTCCCCGATCACCTCCACCCTCCCTCCCCGATCACATCCACCCTCTCTCCCTCGATCACCTCCACCCTCCCCCGATCACATCAACCCTCCCTCCCCGATCACCTCCACCCTCCCTCCCCGATCACCTCCACCCTCCCTCCCTCAATCACCTCCACTCTCCCTCGATCAACTCCACCCACCCTCACTCGATCACCTCCACCCACCCACCCTCGATCACCTCCACCCTCCCTCGATCACCTCCACCCACCCTCCCTCGATCACCGCCTCCTTCCCTTGATCACCGCCTCCAGCCCTCGATCCCCTCCACCCTCCCTCGATCACCTCCACCCTCCCTCCCTCAATCACCGCCTCCCTCCCTTGATCACCGCCTCCCTCCCTCGATCATCTCCACCCACCCGCCCTCGATCACCACCTCCCTCCCTTGATTACCGCCTCCCTCCCTCCCTCGATCACCTCCACCCTCCCTCAACCACCGCCTCCCTCCCTCGATCACCTCCACCCTCCCCCCCTCGGTCACCTCCACCCTCCCTCGATCACCTCCACCCTCCCTCCCTCAATCACCGCCTCCCTCCCTTGATCACCGCCTCCCTCCATCGATCATCTCCACCCACCCGCCCTCGATCACCGCCTCCCTCCCTTGATTACCGCCTTCATCCCTCCCTCGATAACCTCCACCCTCCCTCCCTCGATCACCTCCACACTCCCGCCCCGATCACCTCCACCCTCCCTCCCCGATCACCTCCTCCCTCCCTCCTTTGATCACTTCCACCCTCCCTCGATCACTGCCTCCACCCTCCCGCGATCACCGCCTCCCTCCCTCGTTCACTGCCTCCACCCTCCCTCCCCGAGCACCTCCACCCTCCCTCCCTCGATCACCTCCATCCTCCCTCCCTCGATCACCTCCACCCTCTCTCCCCAATCACCTCCACCCTCCTTTCCTCGATCACCTCCACCCTCGCTCCCCGATCGCCTCCACCCTCCCTCCCCGATCACCTCCTTCCTCCCTCCTTCGATCACTTCCACCCTCCCTCGATCACGGCCTCCACCCTCCCTCAATCACCGCCTCCCTCCCTCGATCACTGCCTCCACCCTCCCTCGATCACCGCCTCCCTTCCTTGATCACAGCCTCCCTCCCTCCCTTGATCATCTCCACCCTATCTCCGTCGATCACCTCCACCCTCCCTCCCTCGATCACCTCCACCCACCCTCGATCAATGCCTCCATCCCTCGATCACCTCCACCCTCTCTCGATCACCTCCATCCTCCCTCGCTCAATCACCGCCTCCCTCCCTCGATCACCTCCACCCTCCCTCCCCGATCCCCTCCTCCCTCCCTCCCTCGATCACCTCCACCCTCCCTCCCTCAATCACTTCCACCTTCCCTCGATCACTGCCTCCTCCCACCCTCGATCACCGCCTCGCTCCCTTGATCACCGTCTCCCTCCCTCCCTTGATTACCTCCACCCTCCCTCCGTCGATCACCTCCAGCCTCCCTCCCTTGATCACCTCCACCCTCCCTCGATCACCGCCTCCCTCCCTCGATCAGCTCCACCCTCCCTCGATCACCTCCACCCTCCCTCACTCAATCACCGCCTCCCTCCCTCGATCACCTCCACCCTCCCTCCCCGATCACCTCCTCCCTCCCTCCCTCGATCACCTCCACCCTCCCTCCCTCAATCACTTCCACCTTCCCTCGATCACTGCCTCCTCCCACCCTCGATCACCGCCTCGCTCCCTCGATCACCGTCTCCCTCCCTCCCTTGATTACCTCCACCCTCCCTCCGTCGATTACCTCCAGCCTCCCTCCCTCGATCAGCTCCACCCTCCCTCGATCACCTCCACCCTCCCTCACTCAATCACCGCCTCCTTCCCTCGATCACCTCCACCCTCCCTCCCTCGATCACCTCCACCCTTCCTCCCTCGAACTCTTCCACCTTCCCTCGATCACTGCCTCCACCCTCCCTCGATCACCCCCACCCTCCCTCGATCACCGTCTCCCTCCTTCCCTTGATCAACCCCACCCTCCCTCCATCCATCACCTCCACCCTCCCTCCCTCGATCACCTCCACCCTCCCTCGATCACCGCCTCCCTCCCTTGATCACCTCCACCCTCCCTCGATCACCTCCACCCACTCTCCCCGATCACCTCCACCCTCCCTCCCCGATCACCTCCTCCCTCCCTCCTTCGATCACTTCCACACTGCCTCGATCACTGCCTCCACCCTCCCTCGAACACCGCCTCCCTCCCTCAATCACTGCCTCCACCCTCGATCATCTCCACCCTCCCTCGATCACCTCCACACTCCCTCAATCACCGCCTCCCTCCCTCGATCACCTCCACCCTCCCTCCCTCGATCACCTCCACCCTCCCTCCCTCGAAATCTTCCATCTTCCGTCGATCACTGCCTCCACCCTCCCTCGAACACCGCCACCCTCCCTCGATCACCGTCTCCCTCCTTCCCTTGATCACCTCCACCCTCCCTCCGTCGATCACCTCCACCCTCACTCCCTCGATCACCTCCACCCACCCTCGATCACCGCCTCCCTCCCTCTAGCACCTCCACCCTCCCTCGATCACCTCCATCCTCCCTCGATCACCGCCTCCCTCCCTCAATCAGCTCCACCCTCCCTCACTCACCTCCACCCTCCCTCCCTCAATCACCTCCTCTCTCCCTCAATCAAATGCTCCCTCCCCGATCACCTCCACCCTCCCTCCCCAATCACCTCCACCCTCCCTCCCTCAATCATCTCCACCCTCCCTCGATCACCTCCGCCCAACCTCACTCGACCACCTCCACCCACCCTCCCTCGATCACCTCCACCCTCCCTCGATCACCGCCTCCCTCCCTTGATCACCACTTCCCTCCCTCGATCGCCGCCTCCCTCCCTTGATCACCGCCTCCCTCCCTCCCTCGATCACCTCCACCCTCCCTCCTTCGATCACCTCCACCCTCCCTCCCCGATCACCTCCACCCTCCCTCCCCGATCACCTCCTCCCTCCCTCCTTCGATCACTTCCACCCTCCCTCGATCACTGCCTCCACCCTCCCTCGATCACCGCCTCCCTCCCTCAATCACTTCCTCCACCCTCGATCACCTCCACCCTCCCTCGATCACCTCCACCCTCCCTCAATCACCGCCTCCCTCCCTCGATCACCTCCACCATCCCTCCCTCGATAACCTCCACCCTCCCTTCCCGATCACCTCCACCCTCCCTCCCCAATCAACTCCTCCCTCCATCCTTCGCTCACTTCCACCCTTCCTCAATCACTGCCTTCACCCTCCCTCGATCACCGCCTCCCTCCCTCGATCACTGCCTCCACCCTCCCTCGATCACCGCCTCCCTCCCTCGATCACCTCCTCCCTCCCTACCTCGATCACCTCCACCCTCCCTCCCTCGATCACCTCGACCCTGCCTCCCTCGATCACTTCCACCCTCCCTCGATCACTGCCTCCGCCCTCCCTCGATCACCGCCTTCCTCCCTTGATCACCGCCTCCCTCCCTCCCTTCATCACCTCCCACTCCCACTGTCGATCACCTCCACCCTACTCCCTCGATCATCTCCACCCTCCCTCGATCACCGCCTCCCTCCCTCGCTCACCTCCACCCTCCCTCGCTCACCTCCACCCCCCCTCCCTCAATCACCTCCTCTCTCACTCAATCACATCCTCCCCCCGATCACCTCCACACTCCCTCCCCGGTCACCTCCAACCTCTCTCCCTCGATCACTTCCACCCTCCCTCGATCACCTCCACCCTCCCACGATCACCTCCACCCTCCCTCGATCACCGCCTCCCTCCCTCGATCACCTCCACCCTCCCTCACTCACCTCCACCCTCCCTCCATCAATCACCTCCACTCTCCCTCAATCAACTCCTCCCTCCCCGATCACCTCCACCGTCCCTCCAGGATCACCTCCACCCTCCCTCCCTCGATCACCTCCACCCACCCTCGATCACCTCTACCCACCCTCACTCGATCACCTCCACCCACCCTCCCTCAAACACCTCCACCCTCCCCGGTCACCTCCAACCTCTCTCCCTCGATCACTTCCACCCTCCCTCGATCACCTCCACCCTCCCACGATCACCTCCACCCTCCCTCGATCACCGCCTCCCTCCCTCGATCACCTCCACCCTCCCTCACTCACCTCCACCCTCCCTCCATCAATCACCTCCACTCTCCCTCAATCAACTCCTCCCTCCCCGATCACCTCCACCGTCCCTCCAGGATCACCTCCACCCTCCCTCCCTCGATCACCTCCACCCACCCTCGATCACCTCTACCCACCCTCACTCGATCACCTCCACCCACCCTCCCTCGAACACCTCCACCCTCCCTCGATCACCTCCACCCACCCTCCCTCGATCACCGCCTCCCTCCCTTGATCACCACCTCCCTCCCTCGATCACCTCCACCCACCCTCCCTCGATCACCGCCTCGCTCCCTTGATCACCGCCTCCCTCCCTCCCTCCATCACCTTAACCCTCCCTCCCTCGATCACCTCCACCCTCCCTCCCCGATCACCTCCTCCCTCCCTCCTTCGATCACCTCCACCCTCCCTCGATCACTGCCTCCACCCTCCCTCGATCACCGCCTCCCTCCCTCAATCACTGCCTCCACCCTCGATCACCTCCACCCTCCCTCAATCACCTCCACCCTCCCTCAATCACCGCCTCCCTCCCTCGATCACCTCCATCCTCCCTCCCTCGATCACCTCCACCCTCTCTCCCCAATCACCTCCACCCTCCCTCCCCGATCACCTCCACCCTCCCTCCCCGATCACCTCCACCCTCCCTCCCTCGATCACCTCCATCCTCCCTCCTTCGATCACTTCCACCCTCCCTCGATCACGGCCTCCACCCTCCCTCAATCACCGCCTCCCTCCCTCGATCACTGCCTCCACCCTCCCTCGATCACCGCCTCCCTTCCTTGATCACAGCCTCCCTCCCTCCCTTGATCATCTCCACCCTATCTCCGTCGATCACCTCCACCCTCCCTCCCTCGATCACCTCCACCCACCCTCGATCAATGCCTCCATCCCTCGATCACCTCCACCCTCTCTCGATCACCTCCATCCTCCCTCGCTCAATCACCGCCTCCCTCCCTCGATCACCTCCACCCTCCCTCCCCGATCCCCTCCTCCCTCCCTCCCTCGATCACCTCCACCCTCCCTCCCTCAATCACTTCCACCTTCCCTCGATCACTGCCTCCTCCCACCCTCGATCACCGCCTCGCTCCCTTGATCACCGTCTCCCTCCCTCCCTTGATTACCTCCACCCTCCCTCCGTCGATCACCTCCAGCCTCCCTCCCTTGATCACCTCCACCCTCCCTCGATCACCGCCTCCCTCCCTCGATCAGCTCCACCCTCCCTCGATCACCTCCACCCTCCCTCACTCAATCACCGCCTCCCTCCCTCGATCACCTCCACCCTCCCTCCCCGATCACCTCCTCCCTCCCTCCCTCGATCACCTCCACCCTCCCTCCCTCAATCACTTCCACCTTCCCTCGATCACTGCCTCCTCCCACCCTCGATCACCGCCTCGCTCCCTCGATCACCGTCTCCCTCCCTCCCTTGATTACCTCCACCCTCCCTCCGTCGATTACCTCCAGCCTCCCTCCCTCGATCAGCTCCACCCTCCCTCGATCACCTCCACCCTCCCTCACTCAATCACCGCCTCCTTCCCTCGATCACCTCCACCCTCCCTCCCTCGATCACCTCCACCCTTCCTCCCTCGAACTCTTCCACCTTCCCTCGATCACTGCCTCCACCCTCCCTCGATCACCCCCACCCTCCCTCGATCACCGTCTCCCTCCTTCCCTTGATCAACCCCACCCTCCCTCCATCCATCACCTCCACCCTCCCTCCCTCGATCACCTCCACCCTCCCTCGATCACCGCCTCCCTCCCTTGATCACCTCCACCCTCCCTCGATCACCTCCACCCACTCTCCCCGATCACCTCCACCCTCCCTCCCCGATCACCTCCTCCCTCCCTCCTTCGATCACTTCCACACTGCCTCGATCACTGCCTCCACCCTCCCTCGAACACCGCCTCCCTCCCTCAATCACTGCCTCCACCCTCGATCATCTCCACCCTCCCTCGATCACCTCCACACTCCCTCAATCACCGCCTCCCTCCCTCGATCACCTCCACCCTCCCTCCCTCGATCACCTCCACCCTCCCTCCCTCGAAATCTTCCATCTTCCGTCGATCACTGCCTCCACCCTCCCTCGAACACCGCCACCCTCCCTCGATCACCGTCTCCCTCCTTCCCTTGATCACCTCCACCCTCCCTCCGTCGATCACCTCCACCCTCACTCCCTCGATCACCTCCACCCACCCTCGATCACCGCCTCCCTCCCTCTAGCACCTCCACCCTCCCTCGATCACCTCCATCCTCCCTCGATCACCGCCTCCCTCCCTCAATCAGCTCCACCCTCCCTCACTCACCTCCACCCTCCCTCCCTCAATCACCTCCTCTCTCCCTCAATCAAATGCTCCCTCCCCGATCACCTCCACCCTCCCTCCCCAATCACCTCCACCCTCCCTCCCTCAATCATCTCCACCCTCCCTCGATCACCTCCGCCCAACCTCACTCGACCACCTCCACCCACCCTCCCTCGATCACCTCCACCCTCCCTCGATCACCGCCTCCCTCCCTTGATCACCACTTCCCTCCCTCGATCGCCGCCTCCCTCCCTTGATCACCGCCTCCCTCCCTCCCTCGATCACCTCCACCCTCCCTCCTTCGATCACCTCCACCCTCCCTCCCCGATCACCTCCACCCTCCCTCCGCGATCACCTCCTCCCTCCCTCCTTCGATCACTTCCACCCTCCCTCGATCACTGCCTCCACCCTCCCTCGATCACCGCCTCCCTCCCTCAATCACTTCCTCCACCCTCGATCACCTCCACCCTCCCTCGATCACCTCCACCCTCCCTCAATCACCGCCTCCCTCCCTCGATCACCTCCACCATCCCTCCCTCGATAACCTCCACCCTCCCTTCCCGATCACCTCCACCCTCCCTCCCCAATCAACTCCTCCCTCCATCCTTCGCTCACTTCCACCCTTCCTCAATCACTGCCTTCACCCTCCCTCGATCACCGCCTCCCTCCCTCGATCACTGCCTCCACCCTCCCTCGATCACCGCCTCCCTCCCTCGATCACCTCCTCCCTCCCTACCTCGATCACCTCCACCCTCCCTCCCTCGATCACCTCGACCCTGCCTCCCTCGATCACTTCCACCCTCCCTCGATCACTGCCTCCGCCCTCCCTCGATCACCGCCTTCCTCCCTTGATCACCGCCTCCCTCCCTCCCTTCATCACCTCCCACTCCCACTGTCGATCACCTCCACCCTACTCCCTCGATCATCTCCACCCTCCCTCGATCACCGCCTCCCTCCCTCGCTCACCTCCACCCTCCCTCGCTCACCTCCACCCCCCTCCCTCAATCACCTCCTCTCTCACTCAATCACATCCTCCCCCCGATCACCTCCACACTCCCTCCCCGGTCACCTCCAACCTCTCTCCCTCGATCACTTCCACCCTCCCTCGATCACCTCCACCCTCCCACGATCACCTCCACCCTCCCTCGATCACCGCCTCCCTCCCTCGATCACCTCCACCCTCCCTCACTCACCTCCACCCTCCCTCCATCAATCACCTCCACTCTCCCTCAATCAACTCCTCCCTCCCCGATCACCTCCACCGTCCCTCCAGGATCACCTCCACCCTCCCTCCCTCGATCACCTCCACCCACCCTCGATCACCTCTACCCACCCTCACTCGATCACCTCCACCCACCCTCCCTCAAACACCTCCACCCTCCCCGGTCACCTCCAACCTCTCTCCCTCGATCACTTCCACCCTCCCTCGATCACCTCCACCCTCCCACGATCACCTCCACCCTCCCTCGATCACCGCCTCCCTCCCTCGATCACCTCCACCCTCCCTCACTCACCTCCACCCTCCCTCCATCAATCACCTCCACTCTCCCTCAATCAACTCCTCCCTCCCCGATCACCTCCACCGTCCCTCCAGGATCACCTCCACCCTCCCTCCCTCGATCACCTCCACCCACCCTCGATCACCTCTACCCACCCTCACTCGATCACCTCCACCCACCCTCCCTCGAACACCTCCACCCTCCCTCGATCACCTCCACCCACCCTCCCTCGATCACCGCCTCCCTCCCTTGATCACCACCTCCCTCCCTCGATCACCTCCACCCACCCTCCCTCGATCACCGCCTCGCTCCCTTGATCACCGCCTCCCTCCCTCCCTCCATCACCTTAACCCTCCCTCCCTCGATCACCTCCACCCTCCCTCCCCGATCACCTCCTCCCTCCCTCCTTCGATCACCTCCACCCTCCCTCGATCACTGCCTCCACCCTCCCTCGATCACCGCCTCCCTCCCTCAATCACTGCCTCCACCCTCGATCACCTCCACCCTCCCTCAATCACCTCCACCCTCCCTCAATCACCGCCTCCCTCCCTCGATCACCTCCACCCTCCCTCCCTCGATCACTTCCACCCTCCCGCCTCAATCACCTCCACCCTCCCTCCCCGATCACCTCCACCCTCCCTCCCCGATCACCTCCACCCTCCCTCCCTCGATCACCTCCATCCTCCCTTCCCGATCACCTCCACCTTCCCTCCCCAATCACCTCCTCCCTCCCTCCTTCGATCACTTCCACCCTTCCTCAATCAGTGCCTTCACCCTCCCTCGATCACCGCCTCCCTCCCTCGATCACTGCCTCCACCCTCCCTCGATCACCGCCTCCCTCCCTCGATCACCTCCTCCCTCCCTCGAACACCTCCACCCTCCCTCCCTCAATCACCTCCATCCTCCCTCCCTCGATCACTTCCACCCTCCCTCGATCACCGCCTCCCTCCCTCGATCACTGCCTCCACCCTCCCTCGATCACCGCCTCCCTCCCTCGATCACCTCCTCCCTCCCTCGAACACCTCCACCCTCCCTCCCTCAATCACCTCCATCCTCCCTCCCTCGATCACCACCTCCCTCCCTTGATCACCACCTCCCTCCCTCCCTTCATCACCTCCAACTCCCTCTGTCGATCACCTCCACCCTACTCCCTCGATCATCTCCACCCTCCCTCGATCACCGCCACCATCCCTCGATCACCTCCACCCTCCCTCAATCACCTCCACCCTCCCTCCCTCAATCACCTCCTCTCTCCCTCAATCACATCCTCCCCCCCGATCACCTCCACCCTCCCTCCCCGATCACCTCCAACCTCTCTCCCTCGATCACCTCCACCCTCCCTCGATCACCTCCACCCTCCCTCAATCACCGCCTCCCTCCCTCGATCACCTCCACCATCTCTCCCTCGATAACCTCCACCCTCCCTTCCCGATCACCTCCACCCTCCCTCCCCAATCAACTCCTCCCTCCATCCTTCGCTCACTTCCACCCTTCCTCAATCACTGCCTTCACCCTCCCTCGATCACCGCCTCCCTCCCTCGATCACTGCCTCCACCCTCCCTCGATCACCGCCTCCCTCCCTCGATCACCTCCTCCCTCCCTACCTCGATCACCTCCACCCTCCCTCCCTCGATCACCTCCACCCTGCCTCCCTCGATCACTTCCACCCTCCCTCGATCACTGCCTCCGCCCTCCCTCGATCACCGCCTTCCTCCCTTGATCACCGCCTCCCTCCCTCCCTTCATCACCTCCCACTCCCACTGTCGATCACCTCCACCCTACTCCCTCGATCATCTCCACCCTCCCTCGATCACCGCCTCCCTCCCTCGCTCACCTCCACCCTCCCTCGCTCACCTCCACCCCCCTCCCTCAATCACCTCCTCTCTCACTCAATCACATCCTCCCCCCGATCACCTCCACACTCCCTCCCCGGTCACCTCCAACCTCTCTCCCTCGATCACTTCCACCCTCCCTCGATCACCTCCACCCTCCCACGATCACCTCCACCCTCCCTCGATCACCGCCTCCCTCCCTCGATCACCTCCACCCTCCCTCACTCACCTCCACCCTCCCTCCATCAATCACCTCCACTCTCCCTCAATCAACTCCTCCCTCCCCGATCACCTCCACCGTCCCTCCAGGATCACCTCCACCCTCCCTCCCTCGATCACCTCCACCCACCCTCGATCACCTCTACCCACCCTCACTCGATCACCTCCACCCACCCTCCCTCGAACACCTCCACCCTCCCTCGATCACCTCCACCCACCCTCCCTCGATCACCGCCTCCCTCCCTTGATCACCACCTCCCTCCCTCGATCACCTCCACCCACCCTCCCTCGATCACCGCCTCGCTCCCTTGATCACCGCCTCCCTCCCTCCCTCCATCACCTTAACCCTCCCTCCCTCGATCACCTCCACCCTCCCTCCCCGATCACCTCCTCCCTCCCTCCTTCGATCACCTCCACCCTCCCTCGATCACTGCCTCCACCCTCCCTCGATCACCGCCTCCCTCCCTCAATCACTGCCTCCACCCTCGATCACCTCCACCCTCCCTCAATCACCTCCACCCTCCCTCAATCACCGCCTCCCTCCCTCGATCACCTCCACCCTCCCTCCCTCGATCACTTCCACCCTCCCGCCTCAATCACCTCCACCCTCCCTCCCCGATCACCTCCACCCTCCCTCCCCGATCACCTCCACCCTCCCTCCCTCGATCACCTCCATCCTCCCTTCCCGATCACCTCCACCTTCCCTCCCCAATCACCTCCTCCCTCCCTCCTTCGATCACTTCCACCCTTCCTCAATCAGTGCCTTCACCCTCCCTCGATCACCGCCTCCCTCCCTCGATCACTGCCTCCACCCTCCCTCGATCACCGCCTCCCTCCCTCAATCACTGCCTCCACCCTCGATCACCTCCACCCTCCCTCAATCACCTCCACCCTCCCTCAATCACCGCCTCCCTCCCTCGATCACCTCCACCCTCCCTCCCTCGATCACTTCCACCCTCCCGCCTCAATCACCTCCACCCTCCCTCCCCGATCACCTCCACCCTCCCTCCCCGATCACCTCCACCCTCCCACCCTCGATCACCTCCACCCTCCCTCAATCACCTCCACCCTCCCTCAATCACCGCCTCCCTCCCTCGATCACCTCCACCCTCCCTCCCTCGATCACTTCCACCCTCCCGCCTCAATCACCTCCACCCTCCCTCCCCGATCACCTCCACCTTCCCTCCCCAATCACCTCCTCCCTCCCTCCTTCGATCACTTCCACCCTTCCTCAATCAGTGCCTTCACCCTCCCTCGATCACCGCCTCCCTCCCTCGATCACTGCCTCCACCCTCCCTCGATCACCGCCTCCCTCCCTCGATCACCTCCTCCCTCCCTCGAACACCTCCACCCTCCCTCCCTCAATCACCTCCATCCTCCCTCCCTCGATCACTTCCACCCTCCCTCGATCACCGCCTCCCTCCCTCGATCACTGCCTCCACCCTCCCTCGATCACCGCCTCCCTCCCTCGATCACCTCCTCCCTCCCTCGAACACCTCCACCCTCCCTCCCTCAATCACCTCCATCCTCCCTCCCTCGATCACCACCTCCCTCCCTTGATCACCACCTCCCTCCCTCCCTTCATCACCTCCAACTCCCTCTGTCGATCACCTCCACCCTACTCCCTCGATCATCTCCACCCTCCCTCGATCACCGCCACCATCCCTCGATCACCTCCACCCTCCCTCAATCACCTCCACCCTCCCTCCCTCAATCACCTCCTCTCTCCCTCAATCACATCCTCCCCCCCGATCACCTCCACCCTCCCTCCCCGATCACCTCCAACCTCTCTCCCTCGATCACCTCCACCCTCCCTTGATCACCTCCACCCTCCCTCGATCACCTCCACCCTCCCTCGATCACCGCCTCCCTCCCTCGATCACCTCCACCCTCCCTCGATCACCTCCACCCTCCCTCGATCACCTCCACCCTCCCACGATCACCGCCTCCCTCCCTCGATCACCTCCGCCCTCCCTCCCTCAATCATCTCCTCTCTCCCTCAATCAACTCCTCCCTCCCCGATCACCTCCACCCTCCCTCCAGGATCACCTCCACCCTCCCTCCCTCAATCACCTCCACCCACCCTCGATCACCTCTACCCACCCTCACTCGATCACCTCCACCCACCCTCCCTCGATCACCTCCACCCTCCCTCGATCACCTCCACCCACCCTCCCTCGATCACCGCCTCCCTCCCTTGATCACCACCTCCCTCCCTCGATCACCTCCACCCTCCCTCCCCGATCACCTCCACCATCCCTCCCCGATCACCTCCTCCCTCCCTCCTTCGATCACTTCCACCCTCCCTCGATCACTGCCTCCACCCTCCTTCGATCACCGCCTCCCTCCCTCAATCACTGCCTCCACCCTCGATCACCTCCACCCTCCCTCAATCACCTCCACCCTCCCTCAATCACCGCCTCCCTCCCTTGATCACCTCCACCCTCCCTCCCTCGATCACCTCCACCCTCCCTCCCTCGATCACCTCCACCCTCCCTCCCCGATCACCTCCACCCTCCCTCCCCAATCACCTCCACCCTCCCTCCCCGATCACCTCCACCCTCCCTCCCTCGATCACCTCCATCCTCCCTTCCCAATCACCTCCACCTTCCCTCCCCAATCACCTCCTCCCTCCCTCCTTCGATCACTTCCACCCTTCCTCAATCACTGCCTTCACCCTCCCTCGATCACCGCCTCCCTCCCTCGATCACTGCCTCCACCCTCCCTCGATCACCGCCTCCCTCCCTCCTTTCATCACCTCCAACTCCCTCTGTCGATCACCTCCACCCTACTCCCTCGATCATCTCCACCCTCCCTCAATCACCGCCCCCCTCCCTCGATCACCTCCACCCTCCCTCGCTCACCTCCACCCTCCCTCCCTCAATCACCTCCTCTCTCCCTCAATCATATCCTCCCCCCCGAACACCTCCACCCTCCCTCCCCGATCACCTCCAACCTCTCTCCCTCGATCACCTCCACCCTCCCTCGATCACCTCCACCCTCCCTCGATCACCTCCACCCTCCCTCGATCACCGCCTCCCTCCCTCGATCACCTCCACCCTCCCTCCCTCAATCACCTCCTCACTCCCTCAATCAACTCCTCCCTCCCCGATCACCTCCACCCTCCCACCAGGATCACCTCCACCCTCCCTCCCTCGATCACCTCCACCCACCCTCGATCACCTCTACCCACCCTCGCTCGATCACCTCCACCCACCCTCCCTCGATCACCTCCACCCTCCCTCGATCAACTCCACCCACCCTCCCTCGATCACCGCCGCCCTCCCTTGATCACCACCTCCCTCCCTCGATTACCTCCACCCACCCTCCCTCGATCACCGCCTCGCTCCCTTGATCACCGCCTCCCTCCCTCCCCCGGTCACCTCCACCCTCCCTCCCTCGATCACCTCCACCCTCCCTCCCCGATCAACTCCACCATCCCTCCCCGATCACCTCCTCCCTCCCTCCTTCGATCACTTCCACCCTCCCTCGATCACTGCCTCCACCCTCCTTCGATCACCGCCTCCCTCCCTCAATCACTGCCTCCACCCTCGATCACCTCCACCCTCCCTCAATCACCTCCACCCTCCCTCAATCACCGCCTCCCTCCCTCGACCACCTCCATCCTCCCTCCCTCGATCACCTCCACCCTCCCGCCACAATCACCTCCACCCTCCCTCCCTCGAGCACCTCCACCCTCCCTTCGCGATCACCTCCACCCTCCCTCCCCAATCACCTCCTCCCTCCCTCCTTCGATCACTTCCACCCTCCCTCGATCACTGCCTCCACCCTCACTCGATCACCGCCTCCCTCCCTCGATCACTGCCTCCACCCTCCCTCCCCGATCACCTCCACCCTCCCTCCCTCGATCACCTCCACCGTCCCTCCCTCGATCACCTCCACCCTCTCTCCCCGTTCACCTCCACCCTCCCTTCCTCAATCACCACCACCCTCTCTCCCTGATCACGTCCACCCTCCCTCCCCGATCACCTCCTCCCTCCCTCCTTCGATCACTTCCACCCTCCCTCGATCACTGCCTCCACCCTCCCTTGATCACCGCCTCCCTCCCTCGATCACTGCCTCCACCCTCACTCGATCACCGCCTCCCTCCCTCGATCACTGCCTCCAACCTCCCTCCCTCCCCGATCACCTACACCCTCCCTCCCTCGATCACCTCCACCGTCCCTCCCTCGATCACCTCCACCCTCTCTCCCCGTTCACCTCCACCCTCCCTTCCTCAATCACCTCCACCCTCCCTCCCCGATCACGTCCACCCTCCCTCCCCGATCACCTCCTCCCTCCCTCCTTCGATCACTTCCACCTTCCCTCAATCACTGCCTCCACCCTCCCTTGATCACCGCCTCCCTCCATCGATCACTGCCTCCACCCTCGCTCGATCACCGCCTCCCTCCCTCGATCACCGCCTCCCTCCCTCCCTTGATCACCTCCACCCTCCCTCCATCGATCACCTCCACCCACCCTCGATCAATGCCTCCCTCACTCGATCACCTCCACCCTCCCTCGATCACTTCCAAACTCCCTCGCTCAATCACCGCCTCCCTCGCTCGATCACCTCCACCCTCCCTCCCGAACACCTCCCCCTCCCTTGATCACCTCCACCCTCCCTCCCTCGATCACCTCCACCCTCCCTCCCTCAATCACTTCCACCTTCCCTCAATCACTTCCTCCACCCTCCCTCGATCACCGTCACCCTCCCTCCCTCGATCACCTCAACCCTCCCTCGATCACCTCCACCCTCCCTCGATCACCGCCTCCCTCCCTCAATCACCTCCACCCTCCCTCGATCACCTCCACCCACCCTCATTCGATCACCTCCACCCACCCTCCCTCGATCACCGCCTCCCTCCCTTGATCACAGCCTCCCTCCCTCCCTCGATCACCTCCACCCTCCCTCCATCACCCCAACCCTCCCTCCCTCAATCACCACCTCCCTCCCTTGATTACCGCCTCCCTCCCTCGATCACCTCCACCCACCCTCCCTCGATCACCGCCTCCCTCCCTTTATTACCGCCTCCCTCCCTCCATCGTTCACTTCCACCCTCCCTCCCTCGCTCACCTCCACCCTCCCTCCCCAATCACATCCACCCTCCCTCCCCGATCACCTCCTCCCTCCCTCCTTCGATCACTTCCACCCTCCTTCGATCAGTGCCTCCACCCTCCCTCGATCACTGCCGCCCTCCCTCGATCACTGCCTCCACCCTCCCTCGATCACCGCCTCCATCCCTCGGTCACCTCCACCCTCCCTCGATCACCTCCACCCTCCCTCCCTCCCTTAATCACCGCCTCCCTCCCTCGATCACCTCCACCCTCCCTCCCCGATCAGCTGCACCCTCCCTCCCCGATCACCTCCACCCACCCTCCCTCAATCACCTCCTCCCTCCCTCCCCGATCACCTTCACCCTCCCTTCCTCGATCACCTCCACCCTCCCTCCCTCGATCACCTCCACATTCCCTCCCCGATCACCTCCACCCTCCCTCCCGCGATCACCTCCACCCTCCCTCCCCGATCACCTCCACCCTCCCTGCCCGATCACCTCCTCCCTCCCTACGTCGATCACTTCCACCCTCCCTCGATCACTGCCTCCACCATCCCTCAATCACAGCCTCCCTCCCTCAATCACTGCCTCCATCCTCCCTCGATC
Organism: Somniosus microcephalus; assembly: GCF_052327205.1. Lineage (NCBI taxonomy): Eukaryota > Metazoa > Chordata > Chondrichthyes > Squaliformes > Somniosidae > Somniosus > Somniosus microcephalus. Next base: position 174,268,707 of record NC_140989.1, on the reverse strand, counting down.
ACTGCCTCCCTCCCTCGATCACCGCCTCCCTCCCTCCCTTGATCACCTCCATCCTCCGTCCGTCGATCACCTCCACCCTCCCTGCCTCGATCACCTCCACCCACCCTCGATCAATGCCTCCCTCCCACGATCAACTCCATCCTCCCTCCCTCGATCACCTCCACCCCCCCCCTCGATCACTTCCACCTTTCCTCGATCACTGCCTCCAACCTCCCTCGATCACCGCCTCCCTCCCTCGATCACCATCTCCCTCCCTCCCTTGATCACCTCCACCCTCCCTCCGTCGATCACCTCCACCCTCCCTCCCTCGATCACCTCCACCCTCCCTCGATCACCGCCTCCCTCCCTCGATCACCTCCACCCTCCCTCGATCACCTCCAACCTCCCGCCCCGATCACCTCCACCCTCCCTCCCTCGATCACCTCCACCCTCCCTTCCCGATCACCTCCACCCTCCCTCCCCAATCACCTCCTCCCTCCCTCCCTCGATCACTGCCTCCACCCTCCTTCGATCACCGCTTTCCTCCCTCGATCACTGCCTCCACCCTCCCTCGATCACCGCCTCCCTCCCTTGATCACCTCCTCCCTCCCTCCCTCGATCACCTCCACCCTCCCTCGATCACCTCCACCCTCCCTCCCTCGATCACTATCACCCTCCCTCGATCACTGCCTCCACCCTCCCTGGATCACCGCCTCCCTCCCTTGATCACCGCCTCCCTCCCTCCCTTGATCACCTCCAACTCCCTCCGTCGAACACCTCCACCCTACTCCCTCGATCACCTCCACCCTCCCTCGATCACCGCTTCCCTCCCTCGATCACCTCCACCCTCCCTCAATCACCTCCACCCTCCCTCGATCACCGCCTCCCTCCCTCGATCACCTCCACCCTCCCTCGCTCACCTGCACCCTCACTCCCTCAATCACCTCCTCTCTCCCTCAATCACCTCCTCCCCCCGATCAGCTCCACCCTCCCTCCCCGATCACCTCCACCCTCTCTCCCTCGATCACCTCCACCCTCCCTCGATCACCTCCACCCTCCCTACCCGATCACCTCCACCCTCCCGCCCCGATCACCTCCACCCTCCCTCCCCAATCACCTCCACCCTCCCCCCCTCGATCACCTCCTCCCTCCCTCGATCACCTCCACCCACCCTCACTCGATCACCTCCACCCACCCACCCTCGATCACCTCCACCCTCCCTCAACCACCTCCACCCAACCTCCCTCGATCACCGCCTCCTTCCCTTGATCACCGCCTCCCTCCCTCGATCACCACCACCCTCCCTCGATCACCTCCACCCTCCCTCCCTCAATCACCGCCTCCCTCCCTTGATCACCGCCTCCCTCCCTCGATCACCTCCACCCACCCTCCCTCGATCACCGCCTCCCTCCCTTGATTACCGCCTCCCTCCCTCCCTCGATCTCCTCCACTCTCCCTCCCTCAATCACCTCCACCCTCCCTCCCCGATCACCTCCACCCTCCCTCCCCGATCACCTCCTCCCTCCCTCCTTTGATCACTTCCACCCTCCCTCGATCACTGCCTCCACACTCCCTCGAGCACCGCCTCCCTCCCGCGATCACTGCCTCCACACTCCCTCCCCGATCACCTCCACCCTCCCTCCCTCAATCACCTCCACCCTCCCTCCCTCGATCACTTCCACCCTCTCTCCCCGATCACCTCCACCCTCCCTTCCTCGATCACCACCACCCTCCCTCGATCACATCCACACACCCTCCCTCGATCACCGCCTCGCTCCCTTGATCACCGCCTCCCTCCCTTGATCACCTCCATCCACCCTCCCTCAACCACCACCTCCCTCTCTTGATCACCGCCTCCTACCTCCCTCGATCACCTCCACCATCCCTCCATCACCCCAACCTTCCCTCCCTCAATCACTGGCTCCCTCCCTTGATCACCGCCTCCCTCCCTTGATTACCGCCTCCCTCCCTCGATCACCTCCACCCTCCCTCCCCGATCACCTCCTACCTCCCTCCTTCGATCACTTCCACCCACCCTCGATCAGTGCCTCCACCCTCCCTCGATCACTGCCTCCCTCGATCACTGCCTCCACCCTCCCTCGATCACCGCCTCCCTCCGTCGGTCACCTCCACCCTCCCTCGATCACCTCCACCCTCCCTCCCTCAATCACAGCCTCCCTCCCTCGATCACCTCCACCTCCCACCCCGATCACCTTCACCCTCCCTCCCCGATCACCTCCACCCTCCCTCCCTCGATCACCTCCTCCCTCCCTCCCCGATCACGTTCACCCTCCCTCCCTCGATCACCTCCACCCTCCCTCCCTCGATCACCTCCTCCCTCCCTCCCCGATCACCTCCACCCTCCCTGCCCGATCACCTCCTCCCTCCCTCCTTCAATCACTTCCACCCTCCCTCGATCACTGCCTCCCTCCCTCGATCACCGCCTCCCTCACTCCCTTGATCACCTCCACCCTCCATCCCTCGATCACCTCCTCCCTCCTTCCCCGATCACCTTCACCCTCCCTCCCTCGATCACCTCCACCCTCCCTCCCTCGATCACCTCCACCCTCCCTCCCCGATCACCTCCACCCTCCCTCCCGCGATCACTTCCACCCTCCCTCCCCGATCACCTCCATCGTCCCTGCCCGATCACCTCCTTCCTCCCTCCTTCGATCACTTCCACCCTCCCTCGATCACTGCCTCCCTCCCTCGATCACCGCCTCCCTCCCTCCCTTGAGCACCTCCACCCTTCCTCCGTCCATCACCTCCACCCTCCTTCCCTCGATCACTTCCACCTTCCCTCGATCACTGCCTCTACCCTCCCTCGATCACCGCCTCCCTCCCTCGATCACCATCTCCCTCCCTCCCTTAATCACCTCCACCCTCCCTCCGTCGATCACCTCCACCCTCCCTCCCTCGATCACCTCCACCCTCCCTCGATCACCGCCTCCCTCCCTCGATCACCTCCACCCTCCCTCAATCACCTCCACCCTCCCACACCGATCACCTCCACCCTCCCTCCCTCGATCACCTCCACCCTCCCTGCCCGATCACCTCCACCCTCCCTCCCCGATCACCTCCACCCTCCCTCCTTCGATCACTTCCACCCTCCCTCGATCACTGCCTCCACCCTCCCTCGATCACCGCCTCCCTCCTCAATCACTGCCTCCACCCTCCCTCGATCACCGCCTCCCTCCCTCGATCACCTCCTCCCTCCCTCCCTCGATCACCTCCACCCTCTCTCCCTCGATCACCTCCACACGACTCCCTCGATCACTGCCTCCACCCTCCCTCGATCACCTCCTCCCTCCCTCGATCACCTCCACCCTCCCTCAATCACCTCCACCCTCCCTCGATCACCGCCTCCCTTCCTCAATCACCTCCACCCTCACTTGCTCACCTCCACCCTCCCTCCCTCAATCACCTCCTCTCTCCCTCAATCACCTCCTCCCCCCCGATCACCTCCACCCTCCATCCCCGATCACCTCCACCCTCTCTCCCTCGATCACCTCCACCCTCCCTCGATCAGTTCCACCCTCCCTCCCCAATGACCTCCACCCTCCCGCCCTGATCACCTCCACCCTCCCTCCCCGATCACCTCCACCGTCCCTCCCTCGTTCACCTCCACCCTCCCTCGATCACCTCCACCCACCCTCACTCGATCACCTCCACCCACCCTCCCTCGATCACCGCCTCCTTCCCTTGATCACCGCCTCCCTCCCTCGATCACCACCACCCTCCCTCGATCACCTCCACCCTCCCTCCCTCATTCACCGCCTCCCTCCCTTGATTACCGCCTCCCTCCCTCCCTCGATCACATCCACCCTCCCTCCCTCGATCACCTCCACCCTCCCTCCCCAATCACCTCCACCCTCACTCCCCGATTACCTCCTCCCTCCCTCCTTCGATCACTTCCACCCTCCCTCGATCACTGCCTCCACCCTCCCTCGATCACCGCCTCCCTCCCTCGATCACTGCCTCCACCCTCACTCCCCAATCACCTCCACCCTCCCTCCCTCGATCACCTCCACCCTCCCTCCCTCGATCACCTCCACACACTCTCCCCGGTCACCTCCACCCTCCCTTCCTCGATCACCTCCACCCTCCCTCCCTGATCAACTCCACCCTCCCTCCCCGATCACCTCCTCCCTCCCTCCTTCGATCACTTCCACCCTCCCTCGATCACTGCCTCCACCCTCCTGCGATCACCGCCTCCCTCCCTCGATCACTGCCTCCAGCCTCCCTCGATCACCGCCTCCCTCCCTCGATCACCGCCTTCCTCCCTCCCTTGATCACCTCCACCCTTCCTCCGTCGATCACTCCACCCTCCCTCCCTCGATCACCTCCACCCACCCTCAATCAATGCCTCCCTCCCTCGATCACTGCCACCCTCCCTCGATCACTTCCAACCTCCCTCGCTCAATCACCGCCTCCCTCTCTCGATCAGCTCCACCCACCCTCACCGATCCCCTCCTCCCTCCCTCCCTTGTTCACCTCCACCCTCCCTCTGTCGATCAGCTCCACCCTCCCTCCCTCGATCACCTCACCCTCCCTCAATCACCACCTCCCTCCCTCGATCACCTCCACCCTCACTCGATCACCTCCACCCTCCCCGCCTCCATCACCGCCTCCCTCCCTAGATCACCTCCACCCCCCCTCCTGATCACCTCCCCCTCCCTCGATCATCTCCACCCTCCCTCCCTCGATCACCTCCACCCTCCCTCCCTCGATCACTTCCACCTTCCCTCAATCACTGCCTCCACCCTCCCTCGATCACCGTCACCCTCCCTCGATCACCGTCTCCCTCCCTCGATCACCGTCTCCCTCCTTCCCTTGATCAGCTCCACCCTCCCTCCGTCGAACACCTCCGCCCTCCCTCGATCACCGCCTCCCTCCCTCGATCACCTCCACCCTCCCTCGATCACCTCCACACTCCCTCGGTCACCGCCTCCCTCCCTCGATCACCTCCACCCTCCCTCGCTCACCTCCACCCTCCCTCCCTCGATCACCTCCACCCTCCCTCGATCACCTCCACCCACCCTCATTCGATCATCTCCACCCACTCTCCCTCGATCACCTCCACCCTCCCTCGATCACCTCCACCCACACTCCCTCGATTACTTCCACCTTCCCTCGATCACTGCCTCCACTCTCCCTCAATCACCACCTCCCTCCCTCGATCACCGTCTCCCTCCATCCCTTGATCACCTCCACCCTCCCTCCTTCGATCACCTCCACCCTCCCTCCCTCGATCACCTCCACCCTCCCTCGATTACCGCCTCCCTCCCTCGATCACCTCCACCACCACTCGATCACCTCCACCCTCCCTCCCTCAATCACCACCTCCCTCCCTCGATCACCTCCACCCTCACTCCCCGATCACCTCCTCCCTCCCTCCCTCGATCACCTCCACCCTCCCTCCCTCGAAGACCTCCACCCGCCCTCGATCACTGCCTCCCTCCCTCGATCACCTCCACCCTCCCTCGATCACCTCCACCCTCCCTCGATCACAGCCTCCCTCCCTCGATCACCACCACCCTCCCTCGATCACCTCCACCCTCCCTCCCTCAATCACCTCCTCAATCCCTCAATCACCTCCTCCCTCCCCGATCACCTCCACCCTCCCTCCCCGATCACCTCCACCCTCTCCCCCTCAATCACCTCCAGCCTCCCTCGATCACCTCCACCCTCCTTCCCCACGCACCTCCACCCTCCCTCCCCGATCACCTTCACCCTCCCTCCCTCGATCACCTCCACCCTCCCTCGATCACCTCCACCCACCCTCACTCGATCACCTCCACCCACCCTCCCTCGATCATCGCCTCCCTCCCTTGATCACTGCCTCCCTCCCTCTATCACCTCCATCCACCCTCCCTCGATCACCGCCTCCATCCCTTGATCACCGCCTCCCTCCCTCCCTCAATCACCTCCACCCTCCCTCGATCACCTCCACCCTTCCTCCCTCAATCACCGCTTCCCTCCCTCGATCACCGCCTCCGTCCCTCCCTCGATCACCTTCACCCTCCCTCCCTCGATCAACTCCACCCTCCCTCGATCACTGCCTCCCTCCCTCCCTCCCTCGATCACCGCCTCCCTCCCTCGATCACCTCCACCTTCCCTCGATCACCTCCACTCTCCCTCCCTTGATCACCGCCTCCCTGCCTCTATCACCTCCACCCTCCCTTCCTCAATCACCTCCTCCCTCCCTCGATCATCGCCTCCCTCCCTCGATCACCTCCACCCTCCCTCCCTCAATCACTGCCTCCGCCCTCCCTCGATCACCGCCTCTCTGCCTCGATCACCTCCACCCTCCCTCCCTCAATCACCTCCACCCTCCCTCGATCACTGCCTCCCTCCTTCGATCAGCACCTCCCTCCCTCGATCACCTCCACCCTCCCTCCCTCGATCACCTCCACTCTCCCTCGATCACCTCCACCCACCCTCCCTCAATCACCTCCACCCTCCCTCCCTCAATCACCGCCTCCCTCCCTCCCTCGATCACCTTCATCCTCCCTCCCTCGATCAACTCCCTGTGGGTAGCGGAGCAGGCCCAGGGGCCGTGTAGCCTGATCCTGCTCCTATTTCGTGTGTCTAATTCTGTTAGATTCAGGAGATGGTTCTGTGATAGTAGATTGGCGGTTAGGATCAGATCAGCCATGATCTTATTGAATGGCGGAGCAGGCTCGAGGGGCCGATTGGCCTACTCCTGCTCCTATTTCTTATGTTCTTATGTTCTTAAAATGTCCCCCCTCCCCAATGGCCATCCCACTGCACCACCCCCCCCCCCCGCCCTGCCCACCCCAGGTTTTAAAAGCCTAAAGGTTGTAGGAGGATGTGAAGACTTTGACAGTCTTTGGAAAGAAACTGGAGTAGAACTCTGCATTGAGTCTTGATTTGAACACGGTAAGGATGCAGGGAGCAGGAAAGACAGGTAGGAGCAACAAGAGGAGAAAGCTCAAGAAGCAAGAAATGTATTGAAAAAACAAGAGGAAGGCAAGAATGAAAGATGGAAGGTGAGAGAATGATCCCTTACCAAACGAAAAGGGTTTTTTGCATCATGTCCAGGAGTGTGAGAGAATATTGGATCAGCTAGACATGCTGTAACATAGCACTAGCATCATTGTGACAGTAGAGTCCTGAAAATGATGAGGAATGACCTACCATCCTGTACCTGTTGTCACTCTGGATGCCGGAACCTTCCCCAGACCTAACACTGGGTCGAGCGGCCACCTGAGTCAGGCGGTAGGCCTTTTTCTGATAGATCTATCTCAGCCCTCCCTTTTCCCTCAATTGCTGCCAAATTTTTGCTATGTTATCACTAAAATACACAGCAGCCTGGAATACCTTTCCATATATAAAATATTTATTCAATTACTTTCAAATTTTCGGTGTACTTTTGTTGGAACTGGAGGAGCCAATAAAATGAGGAGAGGGAGAAAGGACTGGGTGGGAGGGCATAGATCCAGGTAGCTGGTACAATAGAACTGTATGAATGTTTTACTGGCCAGTCTTTGCATCCCTTTGAATCAAATCTGGAAGGAGGCCTACTCTTGAACCCTGGGCCGGTTGGATCTGATTTAGAATTAAAGTATTTGGATTTTCTATAGTAGCAACTAGAGTACAGCTCTCGCAATGAATGTCACCTCTGCCTTGCTATGTATGAGGTACTAGTCCCTCTCTGTCACACTGCCTTTGGGAATCACACATGTGGCATAATAATAGAAGATGGTGGAGAGGTTGTTTTGCTTTCCTTCATGAGAGAAACTTAAAGAAATGTTCATTATCTGGTATAAATTATCATTCACACCTTTTTTCATGCTCATAGAAATTAAATTCTATGCTATTTTAATGTCTACGCCTCAGAATACTAGCGATGATAATTTCCACCCTTACTTCAGCAGTGCTGTTAAGTTAGATAGTATTATAATAAAGAGTTGGGCCTAGAAATTCAGTATCGCCACGTTTGGGGCGCTGCAGCCGGGCGATCGCTAAATTTAACGACCGGCGCAACTTAGCGCCACCTTCGCCGAAATTGAGTTGCATCGCCCCAAGAGGTTGCTGCTGCGCTAAAGCAGGTGGTGCACGACTATCATAAGGCGCTAAGCCGGCGAGCCGGGGCGCTACCACCGAGGGCGGGCGCAGCACAGGTGCGGCGAGTTGCTGATTGAAGGCAGACACGCTGGCGCCGGTCAGCTCTTAAAGGGGGAGGGTTGATTTGTTTTGCTGTGACGCCCTGCACACTGCAGCCCTGAATCAAGGCATGAACATAGCTGCTTCACCAGTTCAACGCCCAGGACTATGGATAAGGCTAGGGAGCGAGTGCAGCGCTTCAACGAGGGTGCCCTGAAGCTACTGGTTGGCGCAGTGGAGCGCAGGCTGTAAAGTCTGTGAGTTGTTTAGTTAATTAATACACAGACTACCAGAGTAACTTAAAACAGGACTTTACTATTCGAAGGTCAGGGCGAATCTGCCAAATAAATCCTGACACAGCTCTTATATACCGGTGTGGTCACCGTCGGTATTACAGTATACAGAAGCCAACAAGTAGTGCCACACCTAAAATAGTTCTCTTAAAGGTGAACGGTTACATACAATGATTTTCTTAAAGGTAGACGGATACATACACTACAATCCTCCCTTTTTAGCTTACAACATACTTAGTCCCCCCTCCCTCGATCACCGCCTCCCTCCCTCGATCACCTCCACCTTCCCTCGATCACCTCCACTCTCCCTCCCTCAATCACCTCCACCCTCCCTCGATCACTGCCTCCCTCCTTCGATCACCACCTCCCTCCCTCGATCACCTCCACCCTCCCTCCCTCGATCACCTCCACTCTCCCTCGATCACCTCCACCCACCCAAACTCGATCACTTCCACCCACCCTCCCTCAATCATCGCCTCCCTCCCTTGATCACCGCCTCCCTCCCTCGATCACCTCCACCCACCCTCCCTCGATCACCGCCTCCCTCCCTTGATCACCGCCTCCCTCACTCCCTCGATCACCTCCACCCTCCCTCGATCACCTCCACCCTCCCTCCTTCAATCACCGCCTCCCTCCCTCGATCACCGCCTCCCTACCTCCCTCGATCACCTTCACCCTCCCTCCCTCGATCAACTCCACCCTCCCTCAATCACCTCCTCCCTCCCTCCCTCGATCACCGCCTCCCTCCCTCGGTCACTGCCTCCCTCCTTCGATCACCACCTCCCTCCCTCGATCACCTCCACCCTCCCTCCCTCGATCACCTCCACCCTCCCTCCCTCGATCACCGCCTCCCTCCCTCCCTCGATCACTTCCACCCTCCCTCCCCTGATCGCTGCCACCTTCCATTCACCCGATCACTGCCGCTGCCAATCTCCCTCGATCACCACAGCAACTCTCCCTGGCAGGTTCGCCACCATCAGATTTCTAGGCCACTGTGTCCAGTATTGGCGCCTGGATCTTGTAAAGTCTGTGGGTTGTTTAGTTAATTAATACACAGACTCCAAGAGTAACTTAAAACAGGACTTTACTATTCGAAGGTCAGGGCGAATCTGCCAAATAAATCCTGACACAGCACTTATATACCGGTGTGGTCACCGTCGGTATTACAGTATACAGAAGCCAACAAAGTAGTGCCACACCTAAAATAGTTCTCTTAAAGGTGAACGGTTACATACAATGGTTTTCTTAAAGGTAGACGGATACATACACTACAATCCTCCCTTTTTAGCTTACAACATACTTAGTCCCCCATTAAACATAACATATATTCAACTTCATGTAAAACAATTCACAGGTATAATCTATGCGGGAAACAGTTTACAGATTCAGTCTCTGGTCTTGACTCGGTCCGAACAACATCTCTGTGGTGTAGCCGGTTCACATTGCTAGCGTGACTCATCCAATAGTCTTTCCCTTGACTTAACAGCTTGAACTTCCGTCCTGCTGAACCAGCAGTGCTGACTTTTACAAACAGCTGGACTGCCTTGGTAATTTTTCCTACTTGCCAACTGATTTGGCTCCCTTCGTAGGGCCCACGTACATGATCTGGTAGAAGTGATAATGATTTAGATGGTTATCACCTTCTGCTTCGTCTTTTTCTTTTCTGCTTCTTGGAGACTCTCGGGGCTCCCTTATCAGCTGCCAGCTGTAGCGCCACCATCTCCCTATGTTCCTTAGACTTTAAGTGCTTCATCCTGATTTCTGCACTTTGGGAGTTTTCATCACAAGCTGGGCAGACCAAGTCCTCGTAATATTCCGTGTCACTCAACAGGTCATGGTAATATTCGGTGTCGTCCTGAACTAGTCTAGCGAGAGGGCCTGCTACTTCTTCCTTACCCAACTGGACGTTAGCCGACTGTTGTTCCCTCCCTAGACATCTTTCCTGAAGAGACTTCTTCATGCGTTCATATTCATCCCGCTCTTCCTGGGTTTCCTGCAAATCCTTCACTAATGACCTCATTTGTGATTTCAATAATTCCCCTTCCATCGGGGATTGATTGATCGGGCTATTCAATCCTTCTACTGGAGCAGCTGTTTCAACATTCTGTTGTTCACATAGACGTGATTCAGCGTACTTTTGGCATCCCAGTAAAATCTGTGTTGCAACCTCAGCTATTTCCATAACTTTTGAGAGCTCCGAACTCCTTCCCTTTGAAGGTTGAAGCTCGTGTTCAGATTGTTCCCATTGCAGAGTCTTGTCCCTCAGCATATGAAGGAGTTGGCTGACCGTTAACTCTTCCACGGGAACACTGTGGATCAGAGTCTTCTCCATTTCATCCACCTTTTCCTCCAATGCTTTCACCTTCTTTTCCTCTTGTACTTTGGCTTCCAGCGCTCGGAAAAGTTGCGCCTTGATGCTCTCTAGCTCATGTTCAGGGGCCATTCTTACAGTCTCTGTGTTTCTTACAGTTTCCTTTTCTTCCACTGAAAGGATTCCCAGTTGAATCTGTTCTTCAAGTTGTTGATCCTCGGTCATTGCCGCCTCATATTTGTCTTGGGTTTCCTTCAATATTTTTATGAGTTCTTAGACATCTTGCCTTTCACCTCTAATTTCTCATCTATGGATGGAACTTCTACCGATGAGTCTGTCTTGGCCTTGAGCTCATCAAGAATTTCCTGCAGCCTTTGGACTTCTTGCTCATGTTCAACCTTTAGTTGCTCATATGCTTCTACTGAAACTAGCTTTTCGGAGGTTGCCGAGTTAATCCCCTCCAGGATTGTAGCCTGGGCCTGTTCATACTGTTCCTTCAATTTCTCAAACTCTACTTGTAAGGAGTCGTAGAGAAGAACGGGAATAAAATCCTGGCTTCCTGAAGATTCCTCTTCATTTGCTCCTTCCTGCAAATATTCTAACTCCTGAACAGCATAAGGGAGATGTGATCGGTAATTGGTCACAATGGCTCTATGGTCGCTCTCTGCTTGAGCTAGCTGCTTCTGTTGTCTTTCCAGATTCTCCCATTCGGTGTCATAGAACTTTTTCATTGTTTTCATCTCTTGTTCGAGACGGTAACTCACTTGTTCTACTTGCTGTCGTAATTTGAAATAAAGTTGAGTCCGAGCTCGGTGTTCGTCAGTCATGGATATGTCCGTAAACTGAACAGACTCAGAATTCTCTGTCAAAATATGTTGTCGTTGTTCGGTGGAGTTCTGTTCTGAAACTTTGTTCTTCTCTGGAGCATAAGCCTTTATGCATGCCTTCGTTCTTCCAACCTTAGTCGGCAAGTCCATTTTAGCCTTGTCTTTCATATTTGGGTTCATCTTATCGTCATCCGTTTCAGAATCTGAGCTGATTGTCTGCACCGAGTCCTCACTCGTTATGGCTTTTAGATAGTTCCATTCCATGTCTATTTTCTTGATCCACTCCCATCCCAGAAGTGGTGGTCCTCCCTCAGGTAGTACGTATAAGTTCATTCTTGGGTGTTCTTTACCCCCATCTCTCACCTTGACTCTTATCTTCCCCATGGGGTATACTTTATGCCCCGTGTGTGTCTGCAATACGAACTTGGTATCTCTTAAGGGTATATGTGAGAATCGCCGGTGGTAATCCCTTCGATTTATGACTGATAGAGCTGATCCAGTGTCCAACTCCATTTTCACTTGGACTCCAGCTATTTTTAGCATGACCCAGATAGTTTGTAGGTCAGCTTTCTTACTCACATTGTGAATTCTCAGACTGCCCAGCTCCTGGCCGTTTGGGTCTGAGTCCGAATTCTGTTCGTCTGAACTCTTCTCAGCCACCTTGTGTACCTTGTTGTACTTTTCCTGTGATGGCTTCCTTTGGTTGTTGGTCTTCTTCCCTGACCGGCATACCTTAGCTATGTGACCCAGTTTGCCACATTTCCTACATTCCTGGTTCTTAAACCAGCATTGGTTCTGGTCGTGTGTTGTCTTCCCACAACGATAGCATTTTGTTGTACTCGAGGTAATTTGATCCACACTGAGTGCCGCTGCCTTTAGCTGCATTTCCGCAGTTCCCTTCGCTGCGGCTTCGTGCGATGCTGCAATAAGGACAGCCCTGTCAAGTGTAAGGTCGTTCTCTTCGAGTAGTCGCTTTTGCGTTCCTTCCTTTGACAACCCGCACACGAACTTGTCTTGCAATGCCTCTGTCAGATTCCCTCCAAACTGACAGTGTTTTGCTAGTCTACGCAGTTCGACCAAGTATTCTGCGTTGCTTTCGTCTTTCCTTTGCGTTCTCGCATAGAATTTGAATCGTTCCGCCAACATCAACGGTGTGGGGTTCAAGTGATCCTTCAGAACAGTCACAATATCATCGAAAGTCTGATCCGTCGGTTTAGCTGGTGCTAGTAGATGCTTCAAGAGCCCGTATGTCTTCGCGCCCATCGAGTTTAGCAAGGTTATAGCTTTGTCATCTTCTTCTATTTTATTGGCCTCACAATAGATCTCAATGCGTTCCACATACGTGGCCCAGTCTTCTACCTCGGAATTAAAATCGTTGATGTTACCACGCTTAGGCATCTTCCTCTCTTCCTGATAACACCACGAATTATTTCTTTAAATTTTATTTTATTTTTTTTTCCAAGATGGTGGTTCCCGCGAAAATGGCGGTTTCCCGCGCTTATCTTCTCTCCCCGCCCACTTCAATGGCGGTTTCCCGCTTCTGTCTTCTTCCCCGCCTAATGGCGGCTTCCCGTGTTTCTTCCCTAGCGGGAGGGGTACACTTTCCCCACGGGCGACGGCCGCTGGCTTTCAGGTTCACAGCCTGCGCGTCGGCTTCAGGGCTTTCCCTTTTCTCGGCAGGGCAACCGGCGCTGGGTACACCCCGTTGACGGCGAACAGTTTCAGCCGCTGGACTGGCTCTCGCTCAGTTCCCCCTTGGTCGGCTCTGCCTCTCCCGCTCACTCAGCTCCCAATCGCGCCTCCCAGCCCTCTCGCAGTCCGGTGCTTCCCTCCCCGGCTGTGGCTGAGTTTATCTCTTCCTGCGCCTACGCTCCCGGTCGCAGCGCTTCGTGGCTTCGGTCGCTGCCCGGCCTTTTTTGCCGGTCGCGGTCTAGCTGTCTCACGACGCCGTTGCGTCCCCCAGCCTGTCTGTACCGCGGCTTCCTTGCTCCACGCTGCCCCAGTCTCAGCGCCTCTGGACCCGACTTCTGTCCGGCTCTTTTCCCCCTCGACCGTGGTCGAGTGCACCGCCCTTATCCTCCGGTTATTCTTTTTACTTTCCCTTACTCACAGTCACCGTGGCCGCCTTGCTTCTCGTGCTGATCGGCTCACTCCTCACCGTGGCAGAAGGGACAGTCAGTGCCTGTTGCTGATGGAAGTCTTTGTCTCTAACTTCTTCTTCCTTTCTAGTTCTGCAGTCTCGAGTTTTCTCCCAGCAGAACGACGAGGGCGGTTGCCTCTTCTCGACGCTCGTTAACTGCTTCGGAAGTATTGTTGCCGCAGGGTACGATCGGACTCGTCGCCACTGTAAAGTCTGTGAGTTGTTTAGTTAATTAATACACAGACTACCAGAGTAACTTAAAACAGGACTTTACTATTCGAAGGTCAGGGCGAATCTGCCAAATAAATCCTGACACAGCACTTATATACCGGTGTGGTCACCGTCGGTATTACAGTATACAGAAGCCAACAAGTAGTGCCACACCTAAAATAGTTCTCTTAAAGGTGAACGGTTACATACAATGATTTTCTTAAAGGTAGACGGATACATACACTACACAGGCGACCTGTCCTCTTCCCTGATAGTGGCAGTAGGCCGCTGCCCAGCGAGTATAGAAAAGCCTGGAGGGAGGTGGCAAACAGGGTGACCTCCAACAGCATGGTTGCCAGGACTCCTGTGCAATGCAGAAAAAAGTTCAACGACCTCACTCGGGTTGTCAGGGTGAGTACCCTTTCCAGTATCCTCTTCATCCCTGCATGTGCACCTCACTTTATGGCCAAAGGGGCCTGAAAGCCCCAATGCCCAGCCCTCATCCAACAGCTATGGGACTCTCATGAAAATCACTTGCACATTCAGCACTTTACACACTGTCAGGGCTCTTCCACCATGGGAGGCAGTGCAGGCAAGATGAGGGCTTGACACTGTCAGGTCTATTCCACCATGGGAGGCAGTGCAGGCAAGATCAGGGCTTGACACTGTCAGGGCTCTTCCACCATGGGAGGCAGTGCAGGCAAGATCAGGGCTTGACACTGTCAGGGCTATTCCACCATGGGAGGCAGTGCAGGCAAGATGAGGGCTTGACACTGTCGGGGCTATTCCACCATGGGAGGCAGTGCAGGCAAGATCAGGGCTTGACACTGTCAGGGCTATTCCACCATGAGAGGCAGTGCAGGCAAGATGAGGGCTTGACACTGTCGGGGCTATTCCACCATGGGAGGCAGTGCAGGCAAGATGAGGGCTTGACACTGTCAGAGCTATTCCACCATGGGAGGCAGTGCAGGCAAGATGAGGGCTTGACACTGTCAGGGCTATTCCACCATGGGAGGCAGTGCAGCCAAGATCAGGGCTTGACAGTGTACTTAGAGTCCGTCCTTTCTCTTGCAGGGCAAGCTGGCCCACAATCGCAGGCAGCATCGATGGACCGGGGGAGGGCGTCCTGACCTTAAAGAGCTCAGCGACCTGGAGCAGTGAGTGGAGCAGATTATGGGAGGCCGGCTGATTGGCCCCGTCACCACTGGAGATGCCGACCCCGTTCTGGACAGCAATGGTAAGGTCATCACCTTTTTGACCTCTCTCTTTCCACTTGTGCCTCACACCAGCATCCTTTGCCACTCCCGAACCAATGCAATGCATAGCAGCACTCATGCCTCCCTCGCTGCCGCCCTGTCCTCACTCTAAAGCAACTCTTGTGCCTCCCTGCTTTCAGATGCTGATTCGCCAGGTGAGGAGGCGGGCCCTCAAGCTGGCACTGTGTCTGATTCAGAATTCGAGGAGGAGGAAGAGGAAGCCGGCCCATCAGCCGACGCAGCCCATGGCCATGATGGGGACACGTCTTCCCTGGAGGGGAGCAGGGGGGAAGGGTCTGATGAGGGTGAAGCTTCGGGGCCCAGCGGGCTGCAGCAACACGGGAGGGGTGGGGAAGCTCGGCGGCCTTCTCCCCGGAGGGTGAGTGTGGCCTCCAGTCCTGCTACGGTGAGTGCAGAGGAGGTGCAGCTCCTTGGTGAAATGGGCGCCCAGGCTGAGCGCAGGCAGACTGAGCTCATGGCTGCAGTGGCAAGGATGCCTGACTCCATAGAGTCACTGGCAAGGAGTGTTCAGGAATTCGGGGCAGCACAGGCCAGGAGTCAGCAGGACTTCGCGGCATCACAGGCGGCTTCCAGCCAAGTGCTCAGTCATGCCGTGCATTCACTGGCTGGTGTGATGCAGACACAGACCAGGGCCACACGGGCACTAACTGCTGCCACCCTCGCTGGATCGGCCAGGCATCGACGGGGCCCTCACTGTGCCGCAGCAGCCCAGCAGTCTGTGCTTCAGCAGATTGCTGCGCATGCTTCAGTGCTGGCCCGTGCGAGTGCCAGTGCCTCGGCCGACCAGGGAGTGCCTGTGCTCTGTCGGGTTGGCAGCATTCCTGCAGCCAACACTGTCACTCCTCCACTGCAGCTGCCACCACCCATAGGACAGACTGCTGCTGCCCAAGCAGAGTTGGAGCAGTCAGAAGCCGGGCCCTCCAGGCCCAGAGCTGGTCCAGGCCGTCCCCCAAGGGCATCTGCTGACTCACTATCTGACCCTCAGCAGCCTTCCCCCAGCCTTGCTGCAGCCACTGGGGTCCCATTGAGGAGGAGCTGCAGGGCGGGAAGGGGCCAATCGCGGAAGCGAGGCGGATCACCCTCGCAGGCGAAAAAGTAGAAGGTGTGGCAAAATGTTTTTTTTATATGAAGGCCGAGAATGTTGCGTTTGTTTTTTATATGAAGGCCGAGAATGTTGTGTTTGTTTTTTGTATGAAGGCCGAGAATGTTGTGTTTGTTTTTTATATGAAGGCCGAGAATGTTGTGCTTGTTTTTTATATGAAGGCCGAGAATGTTGTGTTTGTTTTTTATATGAAGGCCGAGAATCATGGTCATTTTTGTTTAACTGTTTTTTTTATTTTCTCAAGGTTGTGAGAGCCAGTTATGTGTCTGACTGTTTTTTGGGGAGTTTCTCTGAATTTGTTTGTCATGCGGGAAGGGCACAGAGTTTGTAAAATAAGAAATTTGCTTTATTCAGATTGTCCATGTTTGTACTTTGAACTATTTGTTGCCTTGACCGGCTGACAGTTTGCAGAGCGGCTCCATTCATGTTCTTTCATTGGCACAAGTCATTCCCTGAGAGGGGGCCTAGAACCAAGTTGCAATAATCCGCCAACGGACAGCCCTTGCGCTTTGTGCCTCCCTCCCATCTTGGTGCTCCTCCTCCTCCTCCTCCTCCTCCTCTGCTGGTCCTCCAATGTCTGCTGGCAGTGGCTGAGTCCTGAGGATAGCCAGGTTGTGCAGCATGCAGCACACTACAATGAAATGGAAGACTCGCTCAGGCGAGTATTGTAGGGCTCCTCCGGAATGCTCCAGACAGCGGAACCGTTGCTTGAGCACGCCGATTGTGTGCTCAGTGATGTTCCTGGTAGCTTGATGGCTGTCATTGTATCATTGTTCAGCAGGGGTGCTGGGCGCACGGAGCGGGGTCATCAGCCAGGTGCACAAAGGATAGTCCTTGTCCCCGAGAAGCCAGCCTCCTGGGTGAGCCGGGGCTTCGAAAATGTCTGCCACAGAAGCCTGGCGCAGGATGTAGGCATCGTGGCTGCTGCCTGGAAAGCGGGCATTGACAGCTAGTATGAGCTGCCCGTGGTCACACACCAACTGGACATTGAACGAATGGTAGCCCTTCCGGTTGCGGTAATCCTCGGCATTCTTTAGAGGTGCCCGCAAAGTCACATGCGTGCAGTCAATGGCGCCCTGGACCATGGGGAAGCCCGCTATTCTTGCAAATCCCATTGCACGCTCTTGCTGCTTGTCCAGGGTCATGGGGAAGGAGATGTACTGACGTCTCCTTCTGAAGAGGGCATTCATCACCTGGCGGATGCAGCAATGTACCGCGAACTGGGAGATATTGGCAATGTCCCCAGTAGCGGATTGGAAGGAGCCGGTGGCATAGAAGTTGAGAGCCACCGTCACCTTCACTGCCACTGACAGAGACGTCCTGCTCCTCAGCTGTAGCTGCAGATCGCTCTGAAGCAGGTGGCAGATCTCTGTGACCACCTCCCTTCTGAATCGCAGCCTCCGAACACACTGCTCCTCAGACATGTTCAGATATGAGAACTGCTGGCGGTATACCCTGGGTGGGTAAGGCCTCCTGTGACGACGCCTGTTGGCCCTTCTCCATCTGGCCATGACTGGCACTCTCTCTCGGCATCTCTGAGCCCTTTGAATGCAATGTAGAAAGCCAACGTTTCCAACCATTGCAGCCCCCATTATATGTGGCGACTCAAGGCTATGGCACTGAAAGTTAAATCCAACGGCAAAGCTCTGGCCTGAAGCCAGAAGTACCTGTGCGAGCGCTGAGTCAAAGCAGAAAGCTCTCTCCCTTTGTCTCTCTCCAAATATCTCTCTCTCACACAGAAGGAGTGGAACAAAATGGCTGCCACAAAGAATGGAGGAAGAGTCCCCTTTAAATAGCGCCCCCGCGCCCCGCAGCGACTGGGAACCGTTCCACTCAACCAGTCGCTGGGGGCGCCAGGCGCACAGAAGGGGGGGGCGCCACTGAAGTTCCGGTTCGGGGCGCACCAAGGGCGTTGCCATGAAATGACATCAGGATCTGCGCGTGCAGCTGAGCGGGCGCTACGGTTTTGCGCTGCCGCTAAATCTTGACTGAAGTTCAGGAGAGGCGCAGATCGCGCCGCGCCCGGGCGCTAGCCGCTTCGCGTCCCACTTCTCCTCCTCCTAAGGTGCAAGCGGCTGGCGCTAACAACTGAATTTCTAGGCCTTGGTGTTTTACAAAAGAGGTAACATCTCAGTTTAATACTTGCCACTTTATATATTATCCTGGAAACCATGCTGTCCAATATTAACATATGAATTCTTAACACGTTTATATTGAACGTACTTTGTCTGCCATTTGACAGAGGCATTAACTCATTTAAGTGTTGATGCGCTATCAATTACTCATAAAAGACGGAGAGTTAAGAGAGTAACTAAAGGCTTTTATTAGCAAAGAACAGAGCATGCCTCTCGTGGTTGACTGGGTTCCAAGAAGGCAGGGGGCTGCAGGTCAATCACCTTTATACCTGGGCCTGTGTGGGTGGAGCCAGCCGAGACATGTTGAGGCATGCATAGGTACAACAGTGTGTAACAACAACAACAACAACAACAACAACAACAGTGGTTTACCACATTCACCCCTTGTTTAAAATTGAGTCCGGCGGGGTGAAGTGTACTAAAGGTTCGTGTAAGTAAGTCTATCAGGTGGCCTTGTATGCCGTCCTGATCGTCGTGGTGGCGGCGGTGATGGTGCAGCATCCAACGTTGAATCTGGCATCTCATTGAGTGGTTGGGTGGTCAATGACGGGTCCTGGGGCTGCGGCATGCCGTCTACAGGGGTTGGGTTGTGGGTAGTGGTGGATGGCAATGGTAGTGTTTCAGGGGCACCCAAAGGTGCGAGATCTCGTGTGGGGGCTGTGTCCTCCCGCCCGTCCGGGTACGCTACGTAAGCGTACTGGGGGTAGGCGTGGATAGTGGTGGATGGCGAGGGGGGGGTTTCGGGAGCACCCGAAGGTGCGAGGTCTCGTATGGAGACTGTGTCCTCCCGCCCGTCCGGGTACACCACGTAAGCATACTGAGGGTTGGCATGGAGGAGGCTCAGCCTCTCGACCAGGGGGTCCATCTTATGGGACCTCATGTGCTTCCGCAGTAGGACGGGTCCTGGAGAAGTCAGCCATGTCGGTAACGAGATCCCCGATGTGGACTTCCTGGGGAAGGAGAACATTCTCTCGTGAGGGGTAGCATTGGTGGCTGTACAGAGCAGTGACCGAATGGAATGGAGCGCCGCAGGGAGGACTTCCTGCCAGCGAGAGGTCGGAAGGCCCTTAGATTTCAAGTTTAAAAGGACTGCCTTCCAGACCGTCGCATTCGCCCTTTCCACCTGGCCATTCCCCCGGGGGTTGTAGCTGGTGGTCCTGCTTGTAGCGATACCTCTCGAGAGCAGGTACTGCCGGAGTTCGTCGCTCATAAAGGATGAGCCCCTGTCGCTATGAATATAGCTAGGGAAACCGAACAAGGTGAAGAGGTCATTCAGACATTTAATGACCGTGGTACTGGTCATGTCTGAGCAAGGGATGGCAAACGGGAAATGGGAGTACTCGTCAATTATGTTGAGGAAGTACACATTGCGGTCGGGGTCGGGGCCGATGACTCCGTTCTCCACTACACAGCCAAGAATGGCAAGGCGCTTGGTACGAAACATACATTTGTCCTTGTTGTATGTTAGGTTCAGCCGCTGGGCCGTACGGAGGAATTTCTCTAGATTAACATCATGGTCCTGCTGGTCGCGGCCGCAGATGGTGACGTTGTCTCGATAGGGGAAAGTGGCCTGGAGCGCGTTCTGGTCGACCATCCGGTCCATCTCCCGTTGGAAGACTGAAACCCCGTTGGTGACGCCGAAGGGAACTCTGAGGAAGTGGTAGAGACGACCGTCAGCTTCAAAAGCTGTGTACTGGTGGTCCTCAGCCCTGATGGGGAGCTGGTGGTATGCCGACTTCAGATCAATCGTCGAGAACACCCGGTATTGTGCTATCTGATTGACCATGTCAGATAAGCGGGGGAGTGGGTATGCATCTAGCTGGGTGTAGCGATTGCTCGTCTGGCTGTAGTCAATAACTAGGCGCTGTTTTTCGCCAGTCTTCACTACCACCACTTGTGCTCGCCATGGGCTGGTGCTACTTTCAATAATCCCTTCCTTCAGGAGTCTTGCTACCTCGGATTTAATGAAGCTCCTATCCCCGGCACTGTAACGCCTGCTTTTGGTAGCGATGGGCTTACAGTCGCGGGTGAGGTTAGCGAACAAGGAGGGGGGGGGGACTTTAAGGGTGGAGAGGCTGCAAATGGTGCGCGGCGGGCGATTTAAAAGCTGCTGGCTGCAGACTGTGAGTGGGGGGAGGGGTCCATCATACGCTAATGTGACACTCTTAAGGTTGCACTGAAAATCCAACCCCAGTAGAACGGCAGCGCAAAGATGGGGCAGGACCAGGAGTTTAAAATTTTTGTATTCTGTGCCCCTTACTGAAAGGGTCACTACACAGTAGCCACCGACGTCCGCTGACTGGGCTTTGGAAGCCAATGAGATCCGATGTCGCGTCGGCAGGACCGGGAGAGAGTAACTGCGCACCGTGTCGGGGTGGATAAAGCTTTCCGTGCTCCCGTTGTCAAAAAGGCAGGTAGTGGCGCGGCCGTTTACCTTAATGTCCATCATGGACCTGGACAGTTGATGAGGGAGAGATTGGTCCAGCGTCACGGAGGCCAGCGTATGGTCGAGCGAGTCGATGTGGTCGTCAGATGAGGCGGTGGTTGAGTCCGGGTCCCCCGTGGTTGAAGTTGGAGACGTCCGAGATGGCGGACAAAATGGCGGCGCCCATGGTCCCGATCCCCACGCGGCTGGGGGAGCCCAAGATGGCGGACAAGATGGCTGCCCCCACGGTTCGCATGCGGCGCTGCTGGCGTTAGCGGTTTTACCTTTGCAGGCGCTGACATAGTGTCCTTTCTTCCCGCAGCCGGAGCAGGTAGCGTTTCTCGCCGGGCAGCGTGCTCTGGGGTGTTTTGCCTGGCCACAAAAATAACATTTCTGTGCCTTGGACATCGCAGCAGCAGTTGAAGGTGGCGGTCCCATGACCCAAGGTTGTGACGTCCACGTTGCGGAGCGGTTAGGGGAGAAGGCGTCCATATTCCTGTGGGCCGCGTCGAGCGAGAGCGCGAGGGACACTGCCTTTCTCAGGTCCATTTCTCCCTTTTCCAACAGTCTCTGCCGGGAGTAGTCGGACCTTAGACCCGCAACGAAAGCATCTCGGATCAGTCCCTCCGTGTGTGCTGCGGCTGATGCTTCTTTGCAATCGCAGTCTCGGCCGAGTATCCGTAGTGCCCGTAGGAAGGCCTCCACCGATTCCCCGGGCTGCTGTCTGCGGGATCTTAAGAGGTGCCGGGCATAGACCGTATTTACCGGGCGTGCGTATTGCCCTTTTAGCAGACCGATAGCCGCCGCGTAGGTCGCCGCGTCCTGGATTATTGTATAAACTTGGTGGCTCACCTTTGAGGCCAGGATTTCCAACTTGTTTTCGTCCAGGGTCACAGTTGAGGCTTGCAGGTAGGCCTCGAAGCAACGCAGCCAATGCGCGAATTTGGTAGCCGAACCCGCTTCTTGGGGGTCTAGGTCCAGGCATGTTGGTCTGAGGGCTCGCAGCAGCTCCTGTTGCTCAGCGTTTGGTGCAGCAGCCTGCTGTTCGGCGTTTGGTGCAGCAGCCTGCTGTTCAGCAAATGTCGACATTTTGTTTTTGCTAATAAAATTGATGCGCTATCAATTACGCATAAAAGACGGAGAGTTAAGAGAGTAACTAAAGGCTTTTATTAGCAAAGAACAGAGCATGCCTCTCGTGGTTGACTGGGTTCCAAGAAGGCAGGGGGCTGCAGGTCAATCACCTTTATACCTGGGCCTGTGTGGGTGGAGCCAGCCGAGACATGTTGAGGCATGCATAGGTACAACAGTGCGTAACAACAACAACAACAACAACAACAGTGGTTTACCACAAGTGTTAAAACCGAGTTTCATGATTTGACACCAGTCAGGAAGCAAGAACTGTTGCAGGTTCTTAATTGTAACTATTTACTAAAGGTAAATGATGACAGGATTACACAGCTGTGAAGGATCACATACTGGCAGCAGAGGGAGCCGTGAACAATTATTCTCATTCATGCAGTGAATGAGAATATAACTATTGACTTAAAAAATGCCCAGTTCATATCGTGCACATTGTAGACAGAAAGTTGTGTGACAAGGACTGTTCTGGGCCTCAGAAATCTAAGCCCTAAAGACAAACCACCAGAGGACTGGTTGCATAAACTTGGGTTGTACTCCCTTGAGTTTAGAAGATTGAGGGGTGATCTAATCTAGGTGTTTCAAATGATAAAGGGATTCGATAGGGTAGATACAGAGGAACTATTTCCTTTGATGGGGGAATCCAGAACAAGGGGACACAATCATAAATCACCTCTGGGATGCAAGCTACATGGAAACATAAGACAAAGGCTTGCCCATGAATGATCCTATACACTGGCCATTGGATCCCTTCATCTGAATACCCTATCTCAGGCATGCTGTTGGAAAGAAGCATTAAGTGGAAGCCTGTGGCAAAGCCACTAAGAGACTCTCACAGTGACTTGTACAATTGCCTTTAATCATGTTTATTACCTTTTAATGTTGGCTCTGGTTAAACAGAGTTAGATCGCCAAAATCGCGATCTGATGCGATGACGTCATCACGTGGGTCATGTGATGTCCCAACGGCGGGAAACGTCATGACGTCATGACGCCAGAGGTAGGGGGCGGTTCCAGCTAGTCCTCGTGTGGAGTGATAGTGAATAGACCTGCTTAGAGCTTCTCCTGCATTTTCTTGTTTTGTAAAGTTTTAGTACATTAAACTCAGTTTGTTAACGACTAGTCAGTTTATAGATTTTTTGCTAGGAGTGCAGAGACTCCTACATTGGTGACCCCGAATCCTCGCGATCGTTTTTCGCGGTGAACGCAGAACACGGGCCAGCAATGGAGACCAATGCAGTGGCCTTGAAGCTCCCCCAATTCTGGGAACAACAGGCGACCTCTTGGTTTGTGCAAGCCGAGGCGCAATTTGAACTCCGCAATGTCGTACAGGACCAGACCAGATATCTCCACGTGGTCTCCGCCCTCGATAGCTCAACGGCGTCGAGAATCATCAGGCTTCTGGAGAGTCCCCCGAATGCTGACAAGTATGTAGCCATCAAAACATGATTGCTGCAGGTATTTGGTCTTACCAAAGCGGAGCGCGCTCGCCATTTACTGACGCTACCAGGGTTAGGTGACTCCAAACCCTCGGAGCTTTTGAGCCACATGCTGATTCTCCTGAGGTCCGAGCCCCAGTGCTTTCTGTTTCGCGAGCTGTTCCTTACTCAGCTCCCCGAGCAAGTCCAGGCAGCCCTCGCCCGAGCAGAAACCGCAGACTGCGTCGCGCTCGCCGAAGAGGCGGATAAGATTTATGCAGTCCGGCAACAATACTGCACCATCGCGCAACGCCCCGCCACGAGGAGCCCAGCCCCGGGTCCGACCACGGCGCCTCCGACGACCGGTTACTGTTACTACCATGCTCGCTTCAGCCCGAAGGCCTGCTGCTGCCGCCCACCGTGCAGTTTCGTTACCAGACCGTCGAATAGACCGCCGCGAGTCAAGCACACCGGTCCCGGTACTTCCCCCGCGGCACGATGGCGATCGGCGCTTCAGGGAATCTCACCTCCTTAACCAACTCCATCTCGGGCCGTCGTTTTCTATGCGACACGGGGGCGCAATGCAGCATACTTCCCGCCTCGGTCATCGACCTTCGGTCCGGCGGACGGGGTCCCCCTCTGCAAGCGGCCAATGGGGGTTCGATCCGCACTTGCGGAAAGCAGCTCGTCCAAGTCTGTTTCGGTGGACAGCTTTTCACCTGGAATTTCATCACCGCTCAAATCTCGCAGGCCCTGTTGGATGCCGACTTTTTGGGCGCCAACGGCCTGTTGGTGGACGTGAAAAATCGACGCCTCGTTCACGCCGCCACGCTCGACGATATTTCAGGGGCGCGCAGCACGGCTGCGTCACACATGATTTCATGTGTGCGGCCACCACCCGACGATTTCGCCCGTCTCCTCAAGGAGTTCCCCGAGCTGACAAAGCCCACCTTTTCGGCTTCGACCATCAAGCATAGGGTGGAGCATCATATTTCGACTACCGGCTCTCCCGTTTACGCCAGGGCGCGACGTTTAGAGCCCAGGAAACTAGCGGCAGCGAAGGCAGAGTTCGCCGTGATGGAGAAAATGGGGATCATCCGTCGGTCCAGTAGTCCCTGGTCCTCCCCGCTCCACATCGTCCCCAAGCCCGGTGGGGGATGGCGGCCCTGTGGTGATTATCGCCGCCTCAATGAGATAACGACGCCCGACCGCTACCCCATTCCCCATATACAGGACTT
Source organism: Somniosus microcephalus (assembly GCF_052327205.1). NCBI lineage: Eukaryota > Metazoa > Chordata > Chondrichthyes > Squaliformes > Somniosidae > Somniosus > Somniosus microcephalus. Next base: position 174,244,086 of record NC_140989.1, on the reverse strand, counting down.
CTCAGCACATTTGGCAGGGACGTCCATCTTCTCGAAAGTCGACCTCGTCCGTGGTTACCACCAGGTGCCAGTGCACCCTCAAGATGTCGAAAAGACGGCGGTCATTACCCCCTTTGGACTTTTTGAATTCCTACGAATGCCCTTTGGACTTAAGAACGCGGCGCAGGTGTTTCAGCGCCTCATGGATTCAGTCCTGCGTGTAATGTATGTAGCTTTAAGGGGAGAACTACATTTTACAGCTCCTGTATACTGTAGAAACGGCAGTGACCACACCTGTATATAAACCCTGAGTAGTGATCTGTATAGTTAGTTCTAGAGTAACCCTCATTCAGAAAACACCTGTTGAATCGTTCCTTGCAGTCTCTTGTCTGATTATTGAAGGACACAACATTAAGATACACGGATCTAACATTGGCGACAAGCAGATTCGAACCTACCTGCAACTCTGCATCACCTCCCAGGGATTCGCTCCTGGAGAACAGTGGAAGAAGGTCGAGTCCAGAAGCACGGGCGTCGACCACGGGCAACCGCCCAGTCATCCAGCGGAGATTTGAGCATCGCAGGGGAGGCTGTCGAGAGCCAGGCTTGGCTTTTCAGTCACGGTAGTCCAGCGAAACGGGCTGGCAACAGGTACTGCGCAGACCCTTCCCGGACAGCGACGGGCTAGAGCCCAACCGAGCTGCACAGAAAAAGGCCGAGCAGCGTCGACAGGGGAGAGAGAGAGGGCAGAGCGCACAGGGTGCAGCCGGTGTTCAGGACTGAGCGGCGTCAACGGGGGAGAGAGGCGAGAGAGAGCAGGGCGCAGCCGGTGTTCAAGGGCCGAGCAGCATCAACGGGGGAGAGAGACGCGCAGGAAAACGCGCAGAGCGCAGCCGGTGTTCAAGGGCTGAGCAGCGTCAACGGGGGAGAGAGGCACGCAGGAAAATGCGAGGTGCTGCCATTGCCACAAGGACCGCAGAGAGCGGCGTTGGCAGCAGCACAGGAGCAGCGCACGAAACCCACGGGGCATCGCCATTTGACACGAGGACCGCCGAGAGCGGCGTTGGCAGCCGCGCGGGAGACGCCATTTTAAGCCGCAGCGGGGAAGGAAGGAAAGCGCGTGAGACGCCATTTTAAGCCGCAGCGGGGAAGAAAGGAAAGCGCGTGAGACGCCATTTTAAGCCAGACTAACCACACCCAAAAATGCCAAAGAGTGGCAGTATCACAGCGTTCGACAATGAAGTCGAAGATTGGATGACATATGTCGAACGCATAGAAGTATACTGCAAGGTGAATGAAGTGCCAGATGACAAGAAAGCGCTGGTATTGTTGAATTCAATGGGTGCCAAAACGTATGGCTTACTACGAAACCTAGTAACCCCAGAGAAGCCAGTAGAAAAGGATTTTGAAAACATAGTGTCAATCCTACAGGACCACTTAAACCCCACACCGCTGCTGATAGCAGAAAGATTTAAGTTTCATGAAAGGAACCAGCATAAAGATTAAAGTAATGCTGAGTATTTAACGGAACTGTGCAAGCTATCGAAACACTGCCAGTTTGGAACGGGACTAGCAGATACTTTAAGGGACAAGTTTGTGTCTGGGCTTCAAAGTGAAGGAACCCAGAAATGGCTTCTATCAGAAAAGGATCTTACGCTGGACAAGGCTTTCAGCATTGCAGTATCACACGAAGCAGCAGCACGGGGCGCTGCAGAGATACAACGGAGACCGCAAGAATATGGCACAAATGAAATGTCATACGGAACAGTGAAGTGCTATCGCCGCGGCAGAACAACACATGACCATAATGACTGCTGGTTCAAGGACAAAGTGTGCAGACAGTGTGGAAAAGTAGGACACATAGCAAGAGTCTGCAGGTCGGGAAAGAAAACCAGCAGCAAGAAATCTCCACAGGAGAAGTACAAGAAGGTACATAAGGTGACGAAGAGTAGTTCAGACAAACAGAAGAGTGATACAGACTCCGGAAGCAAGGAGCTGGGTTGTCTGAAACTACATAATGTGATCAAAACAGAGGATCACCAAACTATCTGGGTCACGCTCAAGATAGCAGGAGTCCAAGTGAAAATGGAATTGGACACAAGATCAGCCCTAACAGTCATAAACCGAAGGGACTACAAGCGGCTATTCTCACATATACCCTTGAGAGATGCAAAGATTGTCTTGAAGACGTACACGGGGCAAAAAGTCTACACCAAAGGAAAAATAAGGGTGAACGTTATATATAACGGCAAGGAAACACCAAAAATGGACCTATATGTATTGCCAGATGGAGGACCACCACTACTAGGACGTGAATGGATCCGGAAGATACAGCTAGATTGGCATTCCATACAGGCACTGACTGTGGCTGACAAAAAGGATGACGACGTCACACCTGGGCAACTGTCAAAGATCCTAACTGACGCGAAAGAAGTGTTCCAGCAAGGACTTGGAACACTAAAAGGCATGACAGCGATGATTAAAATTGAAGAAAACGCAAGCCTAAAAATTTTTAAGGCCAGACCGGTACCTTATGCGATCCGCCCAGCTGTCAAAGCAGAGCTGGAGAGTCTGGAACATTCAGGTGTACTGTCCAAGGTAGACTGGAGCGAGTGGTCTACACTCATCGTCCCTGTGGTGAAAAAGTCGTTGAGCAGCGCGCCTGGGGAACCAAGGAAGGTTCGCATCTGCGGGGACTTTAAGGTAACAGTGAACCCGATCCTTCACACCGTACAATATTCACTTCCGCGGAGTGAAGATATTTTCACCTCGCTATCTGGAGGGAAACGCTTCACTAAGATTGATCTGGCCCAGGCGTATCTGCAAATGGAGGTAGAAGAAGCATCAAAAAAATACCTCACAATCAACACCCATAAAGGTCTCTACCAATACAACCGGCTGGTATTCGGGGTAGCATCAGCTCCGGCTATTTGGCAGAAGGCAATGGAACAAGTCCTGCAAGGGATCCCAGGGACCCAGTGTTATTTGGACGACATCCTGGTCACGGGCAAAAATGACAGTGATCACCTTGCCAACCTGGAGCAGGTGCTCACTAGATTGCAGGAATATGGGCTCCGAGCAAACCGCCCCAAATGCAAGTTTCTTAGAAAACAGATCTCGTATTGTGGCCACGTTATCGATAAAGAGGGGTTACATAAGTCCCCAGAGAAGAGGGGGCACGGTGGCATAGTGGTTAGCACTGTTGCCTCACAGCACCAGGGACCCGGGTTCAAATCTGGCCTCGGGCAACTGTCTGTGTGGAGTTTGCACATTCTCCCTGTGTCTGCGTGGGTTTCCTCCGGGTGCTCCGGTTTCCTCCCACAGTCCAAAGATGTGCAGGTTAGGTTGATTTGGCTATGATAAATTGACCCTCAGTGTTAGGGGATTAAATACGTGGGGTTACGGGGATAGGGTGGGATATGTGTCGGTGCAGGCTCGATGGGCCGAAATGGCCTCTATCTGCACTGTAGATTCTGTGATTCTGTGATTCTGTGAAGATTGAGGCAGTAGTCAAGGCTCCAGCACCGGAAAATGTGTCACAACTGAGGTCGTTCCTCGGGCTGGTAAACTACTACCATAAGTTCTTGCCAAATTTGTCTACAATACTACACCCACTGAACACCCTACTGCAAACTGGGGTGCCATGGAAGTGGAGTGACGAATGTAGATGAGCTTTCCAGAAGAGCAAAACACCAATCACATCGAAAGAGGTATTGGCCCATTACAACCCGGCATTACCAATTCGGTTGGCATGTGATGCGTCACCCTACGGCATTGGAGCGGTGCTGTCGCACAAATTCTCGGACGGCTCAGAGAAGCCAATAGCCTTTGCGTCACGATCACTAACCTCAGCCAAGCGTAACTACGCCCAGATTGACAGGGAAGCCCTCAGCCTAGTGTGGGGAGTGAAAAAGTTCAATCACTATCTGCACGGGCAGAAGTTCACCTTGCTGACTGACCACCAACCACTTGTCTCCATCTTTAATCCAAAGAAAGGCGTTCCGGTGATGACTGCGCAACAGCTACAAAGATGGTCCCTTTTTCTAGGGGCGCACCAATATGAAATCGAGTATAAGGGCACGAAACAGCATGGAAACGCTGATGGGCTATCACGCCTGCCACTGCCTACTGCGGAGGAAGCACCAGCAGTGGATCCTGTCGAAATATTTCATTCGACTATAATTGAATGCTTGCCAGTAACTAACGCTGGTATAGAGAAGGAGACCCGAAATGACCCGACACTATCTCGGGTATATGATTTGACGGTGAAGGGATGGCCAGCACATGGCGACTCACTGTTGCCAGCATTCTCATCCAGAAGAGAACAGCTGTCAGTATGCCAGGGGACCTTGATGTGTGGATCCCGAGTGGTAATTCCACCCAAGTTAAGGGAGAGAGTGCTCAATGAGCTTCACGCAGGTTATCTGGGAGGGGTGAAAATGAAAAGCATTGCTAGGGATTATGTGTGGTGGCCGGGATCGATCAGCAAATCGAGGACCTGACAAAGAGCTGCTCAGGATGCCAGAAGGTCCAAAATGCACCATCACATGCCCCTCTACACCCATGGGAGTGGCCCTCATCTCCATGGCAACGGGTGCATATTGATTTTGCTGGCCCATTCATGGACTCAATGTTTTTAATAGCCGTGGATGCGCACTCGAAATGGCCTGAGGTCATCAAAATGCCCTCCACCACCACGGAGAAAACTATTGCAGTCCTACGGACCATTTTTGCCAGGAACGGCTTGCCAGAGCAGATTTGCTCTGATGACGGACCACAGTTTGTGTCCGAAGAGTTTAGAAGATTTATGAAAATGAATGGGGTAAGGCATTACACATCCGCCCCGTATCATCCAGCCACAAATGGATTGGCTGAGAGGTTCGTACAAACCTTTAAGAAGGCAATAAAGGTTATGTACAATGACAACATTCCGCTGCAGCACAAGGTGGACAATTTCCTGTTTGCCTACCGGAATGCGACACATGCAGTCACCAACCAGGCCCCAGCCATGATGTTCTTTAACCGAAGGTTAAGATCTCGCCTGGATTTGCTCAGACCAAACGTACGAAGAGATGTTGAGGGTAAGCAATTCCAGCACATCCATGAGAAGCCAACAAGGAGCTTCAATGTAGGGCAACCAGTCTTGGCCCGCAACTACCGAACAGAAAAATGGCAGCCAGGAACGATATGCACACGGCAGGGCCCACTAATGTACACGGTGGACGTTGGGGAGAGCATCGTGAGACGCCATGCTGACCAGATCCTAGAGTCACAGGAACAAGTCAACCCCATGCCTCGCCCATACGTACCTGGTGATGAACCCGACGTACAGGTCGCATCTACCCCAGAAACAGTAGCATCGGAAGCTGATGAACCAACCGACGACAGGGGGCCAGAATCGCCTCCGCACCAAGAGCAAGACACTCGGGAAAGGCGCTATCCAGAAAGGATCAGGAAGCCTCCCCAAAGACTGAATTTATAAATAGACTATTTTCAGCTAATGTTGCATGTTAAAAGTGTTAATTGTAATTAGTTTGATATTTAATTGTTAAATGAGTGTTATGGTACTGTTAATCTAAAAGGGGAGGAATTGTAATGTATGTACCTTTAAGGGGGGAACTATTTTTTACAGCTCCTGTATACTGTAGTACCGGCAGTGACCACACCTGTATATAAACCCTGAGTAGTGATCTGTACAGTTAGTTCTAGAGTAACCCTCATTCAGTAAACACCTGTTGAATCACTCCCTGCAGTCTCTTGTCTGATTATAGAAGGACACAATATTAAGATACACGGATCTAACACTGCGGGACCTTGATTTTTTATTTGTTTATTTGGATGATATTCTGATTGCCAGCACCTCCAAGGAGGAACACCTCGAGCACCTTCGGGTCCTTTTTCGATGGCTTCAGCAGCATGGCCTCATCGTTAACCCGGACAAATGCCATTTCAGCCTAGCGCAACTTGATTTCCTGGGCCACCGCATAACCCCCGCTGGGGCAATGCCACTTCGAGTCAAGGTGGAGGCGATCGCGGAGTTCCCGAAACCAAAATCCGTGAAAGCCTTACAGGAGTTCCTGG